>NW_020209264.1:306614-777918 GCF_003025095.1 Trichoderma harzianum CBS 226.95
TGTGGATGAAAGCATCCGTCATCGCTTTCTCGTTTTCTCTTCTTGCCTCTGATGCCTGACAACCTAAACATTCGGTCCCTCAACGGTTTCCATGTCCATCTTGGGTGTTCGTTGTTCGCCGGCCGAGGTTGAACGGGGATATTCTCAAAATCCGAAACGGTCTTGAGGCAGTCAGAGAAGAGTTTTCGAGACTTTTTAGCGAACGGGGGATGGCCATTTCTTACTGTCTGTTGGTGCAGCCAGGTGGCCACATCTATCTTGGGCACATGCAGATTGAGGCCCATGTGCCCTAGAAGATGTATGTTTACTCCCCGAGGCGACACGTAATAAAACGACGTCGATTGTGCAAAGGGCGGCCAAGCGCGCCTACGCGGCTTCCCCATCCAACGCCAACCAGCCATAGCAATTACTCGCCACAGATGGAAGTTGATATGACGGAATTGCGGCTACTGAGAATCGCCACCTCGTGAGTGGTAGTAATTGCAAGAACGAAGGCTTCCGGGGTCGCTAGGGAAATAGTATCTTGACGCTTGATGGGGTGCGCGAATACGGTTGAATCTCACGGCGTCGAGTTAGGAGAGGGCATTCGGATGGCATCACGAGGACTTGGTCGGTGATATGAAGTTTTCGGAACTATTTACTGGGATGTTAGAGTGTAATTAGCAAAACGACGAGTAGGAACAGAAAAACATACTCGGTCTGATGGTAGCGAAGACGGCTAGAGGCGGAAAGAGTAGCCCAGTCTGGGCACTTTCTTGACCCCGTCCACCGTCTGTTTGCCGGTTGTGATCGATTCTGCGTGCACGGTGATTGTTTGGAAGACGATCCATACCATTGGAATGATGCAGCTGGGAATCGCAAAAGCTCTCGCTGTCCCTTCCCCAATCGCATTGTCAATGTGGGATTCTCCGTTGGCGATGGTGACCAATGTCTGGAAACTCGTTGTTTAGAGAAATCTGCCGAGAAGAGATGGCCAGTATGATCAGAGATGGTATCGCCAAGGCAGATCCAGAACCAACCAAGATTTGTTTGCACTGGGTTGAGTGGTGTGGAATGAAGCTCCTAGGGGCAGCATCCATAACAGTCAAGGAGTTTCTGGAGGCCCTGGATCTATTTTGACATTATCAGAAAACAAAGAGCGTGACGGCAAATTGTTAGACAAGCACGCAGTAAAAAAAAAAAAAGACCGGCAGAGACAGAGACACCTACCTGCTAGAAGCAAGATCGGGGACGTGGCAGCAGTAACCATGACAAAGGTGACGGGAACAAAAAACCAGTAGCGATGGACTCGAGCCGATGCTCAAGGAAAGCAGACCAGGTTACCCCATGGTTTCACTGCGCAAATGGTGTTTAAGGCTCTACAGCCGTCAGCACGCAAGCACAATGAAGTTTCCAGGTTGTGAAATCGCATTGTTGCTCGAAATCTAGAAAACGCACAGGGGCAAAACGCGGCATGCATCGGGTTAAGCGCAGGATATGATGTCACCTCGGGACATTTTCTTGCCGGGATTTAACCGCCGGCGCAACAAAGGAAATATATGGGGCCGTGCGCCGACCCGGATCGGAGACATGAAGTCGTGGTGTTTGACTAACGTCTGTCAACAACATTCCAAGGTCTCACCCACTTACAGGTGAATTAGACAAGATGCTATATTGTGCTGCAGTGAATGGAGGTCTGTCATATTAGTTGCACATTTTGAGTGGTCTGGTCAATGTATGCTTGATGAAGTGGTGTATATAGGTATCTTAGAGAAAGTCTAGTCTATGTAACTGAAAGCAATAACACGCTGCTGCCGAAACGACGCCCATAATCGACATCCAAACCGCATTCGCCGGTGAGTAAGGAAAAGGTATATGCCATAAAAGAAAATCTCACAGCTTAAAAGCCGCTAAGAGGGTTCGGGTTGGCTCGTTGGAAGCCGCCAACTTTTCCCCCTTGGATCGTAGGAGGCACAATACTGACGCCAGTACCAGCTGCGATGGTCTTCTGGTTGTTAAGTGTCTTGTCGCTCGAAAAATCTTGATTAATGACTCCCAACATGGGCCCCGTTTGGCAGTGGTTGCCCTTTGTCTGAGGGCAGTAGTACCAGATGGGAGAGTTGTCGACGACGGTGATCTGGTAGACGTTGGGGTTCTGGCCCTCGGCAGTGACAAAGTTGAAGCCGGCAAAGAAGCCAGTGCCATCGGCAAGGGGCTTGCAAGGATGAGCAAAGTCGGACTGAGCCAGGGAGTGGTTGGCGGCAGTGAAGTGCCACTCAACAGTGTCACCGATCTGGGCAACAACGTTCTCAGGGTCGAAGTGAAGTCCACCGCGTCCAACAACGACGGAGTGGGTCACACCAGTGAGGAAAGTGCGAGAAGGAAGCATGTTGCCCTCAGTAGGAGTGGGAACAGCAGACACGCTGGCGACGGCAGCGGCCAAGATGGTGAAGATGCTGGAAGCGTACATTTTGAAGTTTGTGGGGTGAAGAGAAGATGCGGAGAAGAGATTGTAGTGAGTAATTAATACTTCAATGGAAGTAGTTGTCGAAGAGGGAAGAGTGAGTATTAAAGGTGTGAGAGAGTAGTTGTGTTGTTGTGATGGTTGTTTGTTGTGATGATGAGAGAGTGTGATGCTTCAACGGAACTACACTTCCTACTTATACATAGGTTCGATCCAAGCTCTCTTGTGCGTTCCAAACCAACATCGTGGCTAAATTTGCAGTTTGTCCAGTACAGCCTCTCGGTTGCTATCCTAACCGAGCAAGGTGCTAGTCAGTTGGTCATCTTGGGCATTACCAAATCCACCCGCCTCAGCACTAACATCGCCATCTTCCGAACCTCTAGCTGCGCTGGGTTGAATCGTGATTGGATGTTTCACAGAACCATCCCAATTTTAGGACGTTAGCAAGACTGACCAACACGCCTGGGCTTGGGGCTGTCAGCACCATAAAGGAGCTAGCTTGAGCCTGCGCCGCCACCGGCTTGGGCTAGTTCCGTCTTTTCAATAAGCTAATTGCTGTCAGCCACATCACAGCTGGTCCTATTATTAGGAACAGGGCACTTACTAAGGCGTCGAGACCTTGGACTATGAATAAATCACCTGCGATGGAGACAACGACGCCAATCTCATTTGACAAACAGCCACAAGTGCGCTCTAGCTGCATACAGCTACAGCTCTGGCAGTAAGCTGGCATGGGGAGCTATTTGCATTGTTTTATTTTGTCTTGCTTGCTTGATGCCGCACCCGCTTTACAAAGCATTTCTAGGAATAGACACGAGAGATGCGAGGAAAACGCAATTTTACTCAACGTTGTACAAACTCGACCAACATGCGTCGCCATTGCTTGGCCGAATCCTTCCAAGTTACGGTGTACAGCCAACAGCTTCAGGAACACATTTTTTCTATACCGCTTCAACAAAAAAAAATAGAAACAAAAAGCTTCAAACCTGAAATCCCCTTCTACTTTCGTGATATTACCTCTTTTGGTCGCGACGTCATACCGCCCGCC
The DNA here is from genome assembly GCF_003025095.1 of Trichoderma harzianum CBS 226.95. Taxonomy (NCBI): domain Eukaryota; kingdom Fungi; phylum Ascomycota; class Sordariomycetes; order Hypocreales; family Hypocreaceae; genus Trichoderma; species Trichoderma harzianum. The sequence goes on from NW_020209264.1 coordinate 310,106, forward strand.
CAGCTCCTCGGGTACCTTTTGAGTGGCGCCCAAACATCGACAAACATCTACAGCTTCATCCAAGCCCCCGAATCTTAACCGGCTTACCCACGTGGAGGCACAACACAAGTGCTGACCCCGGAGTTTACAGAGTTTTTTTGTTTCGTTTCTTCGGTTCTTAATCTAGAGCATAAAAAATCAGGCCACATGCTAGTCTCATTACAGTATTCTTCCCTAGAACTGCCATTGCTCTGCTTGGAAGTGCTGACGCCTGACTCGGAGCTGTTCGCCTTGTGGAGTAGCCTTGTGTGTCCAAGCAAACAAGAGTTCTGCTGGCGTCTTTGCCCAAAGCATCTGCAAATACGATAAGACTGTCATTTTAGCGCTTGTGCTACGAGGGACAGATCATTTAATAGTCCGTCGGGGATGGATGGGAGATGCAGCCACAAACACGGAGAGATTTCTGTTCACTGCAGCAAGGTGGAATGCCAAAACGCCTGATCCTACCCAAAGGATGACCGCCCAGCCGCCATCTGCGGAACCAGACGCAGGTCACTTTGCGGAACGAGATTGGCTTGGGCACTGATCTCGCGCTGATACCCTTGTGGTTGTATTCATGCTATGGTAATAAGGTACACTTGATAAGGCAGCCAATCAGTCTCATGCCCAGGGCATCCTCCCTGCAGGGCGAACTCGTACAAATCTTGACTAGTCGTGTGGGATTACGCTGACCAGTTCCCGCAGCCGATGCAACGCTTCAATAATTGTTGCTTCGCGGATTTGTTCTCTCGCTCCTGGAAAGTTGAACGGTCCCCAAGCACGAGTACCAGATGGTCCGGCGATTCCAATGTATACCATGCCGACCGGTTTGTTGTCTTGAGTCCCAGGACCAGCAACACCTGTCGTGCCAATCCCCCACGTTGTCTCGTCGCCGTCAATGTTGGTGATTCGGCGAGCTCCTTCTGCCATTTGCTTCGCGACATCCGCGTGGATGGCGCCTTCAAGCGCGATGAGACCGCCATCAACACCCAGGAGCTTTTCTTTGAGAGGCGTTGCATACGAGACAACTCCGCCCCGAAACACGGTGCTGGCACCGGATACAGAAGTGATGGCGGCCATGACGCCGCCGGCCGTCAAAGATTCGGCCACTCCAAGAGTTTGACCTGCGTCTTTGAGCTTCTTGACTAGGTCGGATGCAATATCATACACGGTTTCCGTGCTACGTTGGACTTTTGGCGACACAGACTCCATGCTTGTCTATCAAATAGGTGGGTGATGCAAATTGAGTGATTGAGATAATAATATAGTTCGCGACAAGTACTCTTCTAACAAGTAGCATCTTCTCTCGGAAATTGTTACAACAAGTTTTACCATGGCCTTTATACAAGACATTCGCATCTCGAGGAACGGAGTCCTAAGAGCAGCCGCATCGCAGGGAACGGAGTTCTAAGGACAGTTTGATGGGCTTTTTGCTGTTGCCTATAGGCCTCTATTCTCACCTACACGTAGCCACAAGAGAGCCAGAATCCTGCAGCCTTGAGATATGGATTTGCCAAGCAGAGCCCCAAAATTGCTAAACAGCATCTCGTGTCCCCAGTTTAATGATGATAACAACACATGTTCATAGTCTTTTCCTCTCAAAGCCCTTGTCAAGCGGCGATAACACCTTCAAGCAAGTTTAACAGCAACACAACATTCCGAGCAGGAACTCCATCTTGTGATTATAATAGCCCACTAGGACTGGAAAGTCGACCGCGGGGAGGCGAACAAGCAGAGATCGAAACAAGCGAGACCGCAAAATAAATAAGTGCATACATTCAGCGGTATAAGCACCTACTCGGCTCATCAAGTGGTGCTTTTATAAGGGAGCCCTATTCCGCCAGCACCCGAATCTTACCATAACTACCTATACTAGCATTTACTATAAACATATAGATAGGGTAGCAGGTACTACAGAAATATAGATATAATAGCAGATAGTTGAGAAAACAGTTGTATAATTTAATGCGCGGGGGTTTCTGTCCTCCGCTTGGCGGGGTCTACCTCGCCTCAGCCCTTGTTCAACTTCCGACAGGGAGACATCTAATCAAATTAGGCAGACCATCTTTCGAGGGTCCCTCTACGGTGTCACTGCATTGTATATGTAAACACTCGAGGCTTGGCACGATTTCAGCCTTAAAGTCACTATTGATATGCATATGCCAATCTGTCCTTAAACTAGGGTCAGTTGCTGCCTCTCAGATTGACTCATAAACACGTCCAGTTCAAAACACGTTGCGTTAACTCCTATCCTTTCGTATCGGAGAGGCGCCCCATCAACATGGCGCAAGAGGAGGAGGTGCGTCGTAATAGTCTCAGCGCTCTCCCCCGACTCGTCCCATTCGGAAGAGGTGGTTCGACCAAAGAGTAAACACAGAACTTGTGAGCCAGAGGGGACAAATCCTTTCCCGGGTACGTCTAACTTGTAGTCTGGGTTAAAAGTGGCAAATTGTCCCCCAATCTGCAGCCCATAATCTTCCGTAGCTCTACTGTCAGTCAAAATGCTGGACGTACCCGAGGCATCTTTTTGTGACTCCGAGATGCTTTTCCATTCTCGACCGTGGTATACAATGCCGGAAGCAACGTGTCCGGAGAGCGACACCATCCCGCTCACCACATCGCCTAAAAGAGGATCACCAGAATACTGCACATCGTTTCCCAAAAACTCAATGCCTTCCAGAGATACTTGCCAGCACTCAACATCTCCAGACACGGATGCCCATGACCATGTCGGCATACGCATATCAGGCCTTGGATGAAGAGGAGGCTCGCTGAGATACCAGAAGAACGTCTCTTCAAGCTCCTTCTCCCAGAATCCACAGAGATACTCTGCCGGATCGTAATCTTTTGCTGATGCAATCGCCTTACCGATCCCTGCCAAAGCTGGAAGTCTATCGGTGGTGACCGTAAGCGGACGCTTAGCATAGCCTTTAATTACTTGGGACCATGATTTGGTTGCGGGAGATCGCTTATACCAGTCTCGAGCGCCGAAAATGCGCGTATTGGTGTCATACCATCCGCATTCGCACCGAGTTTCCTCAAAGCATTCCCATATGAGCTCGTTTTGCGTAAAGTGAAGCATCCGGCGTGACAACAGCTGCTCCTGATACACCCAGCCTCGGTTCAAGAGTGGCCACTCAATGTCAGGATTCTCGGCGGCCATGGTATCGGCGCTGGATTCAATGCCGAGCCAGGTGAAGTGATGCTTCCTACGACGTATAAAGATAGACTGGCCATCTATTTGGGCGACATCTACGGATATTTCCTGAGGCATGCTGTGATCTCGAAAGAGACTTTGATCGGACTGGTCGCACCACGAAGCCGCCACAGTAAGTTCAGCGTTTGTATAGATGGAGGCCATCAGCGCTGCCTCTCGTTTCCAGTCGTCTTTGTCATCCTGAATGATGCATAAGCAATCAATCCATATGTACTCAATGCCTAATCGACGTAGCACAAGTACGACATCCTGCATCATCCGAGGCAGATATGCTATAGGCATGCCATTCTGCTTCCGATCCAGAAAGTTGGAGGTTAAGAGAGACTTGGACGGCGTTTCTTTTGTCCACCTATGGCTCAGGGCGGCGTAGGGTACAGGAGCCGGCTTCTCGACGAGCTCGAGAATATTACTGTCTGTCCGGCTGTCTCCTAGATAGAGTAACCGATTAGGCACAAACTCCGCATCGCTGACTCGACATTCCCCATGAGAAGTCCGACACTCCGTTAGCCACTTTGCTGCCTGATCGAGAGCTTCGTTGTCTCCAGTCGTGCGTGAGAGCTTGTAGCCTCGGCACAGCACGACGTGCGGTGAGGGATCATCCGCAAAGAACACCGGCCTGTCCAACGGCGCCTCGCTACTACAAATCTCAAAGACTTGGCTAGTACCATCGGCACTTGTAATCTCCAGAAGTGGACTTCCCGGTGAGTTTAGGTGCGGCTCCCACCTTGCCACCTCGAAGCCAGCGGCTCCAAAGCTTTCAAATGCCGAGGCGAGAGCCTTGCACCGATCACAGCCGCGCTTGGAGGACTTGATTAAATCTGCATAGCTAAACTCGTGGTCATCGCTCTCTGCAAATGCGTACTCGTACCGGCCGCCTATGTCGGATGAGAGTGATTTAGCCGTCGGATTGAGCTCAAAGAGACAGGCACCGCACCACTGCCGTTCTTTCTTCGGCAACAAAGACTTGAACAAATCGAGCATGGTTTCTGATTTTTGTCTGTATCCGGACTTTCACATCCAATGAGAGTCAATCGTCTCGGTGACAGGGGAGGGGGCTGCAGAGGAAAAGGCTTCGGAAAGGGGAAATGGAGGGGCAAAGGCTTTTTCTTTTTCTTTTCCGAGTTGCCTTTTACTGTAGGGCGTCGAAGAACGGCGTCTGACAGCGCGCTGAGCACTACTCCGGATTCGACATGTAGAGAGATGTTGACAATTGATCGGGGTTATGCGAGCGCTCTACAGGCGATACTGACTCGCGAGGAGTTTTAAACGCCGAGGTGCAAGTCCTGGACGAATAGTAATCGCTTCCCTAGTGCAAAAAAGGCTTCCTCTGCTGACGCCCTCGATGTGAGCGCGCTTGCGATGTTACAGGGGGGCTGAGCGAACGATTATCCCATATTAAGGGGGCTAAACTAGGCACGGAAAAAGGATCACCATAGGCCATTCCGGAGCTTGTGCGAAAAGACACTCGTGGACGTATCCGATTTGCACTGATTGGCCAATCCTGCTTATGCGTCTCATGGCATGACCTACAAGAGGTGCAAACCGCGACGAGTTTGGATTGCCGAACGAATACACGGCTTATTTTGCTGATGACAGCCACGGATGCAAATTAAGGTCCTTCTGTCTTTGGAAATCCGCACGTATGACCATGGCAAGACCTGAAAAATAATATGTAAATGCACTTTTGTTGGCGCGTCGTTTCCATCGCGCGCGCGTAAGTCTCTGCTCTGGTAGGAACAGCGTCTATCCGTAAATGTACCTATATCCAGAAAAAACGTAGTCCAGCGAAGGCTTATGGCTACGAAAGCTATGACTCTTCATGAACCTTCATGATCAAGGAGAGTTCTACTTAAGCATAATGAGTATGTTGTATTTTGACCAGCATCGAACTGCCGAATCGTGCCGTTGCGGGAATGCCTAGGGCGGGCATTGTAAGCATGGATGGAGTAGCCTCTAGCGGCTGACGATGGGATTTGCATCACAAGATTTCCCGTTTGCGAGAACCCCCTACCCTACGATAGATTACAATTACGTCGTTCGTGAAGAAAGATTTTGCCCGTTAATGCGATGAAGCCCTTGTTCGGGCTTTAGCTTTGCTGGGCAATATTTTCCGACTTTCTGCATTAAGGTAAGTCTCGTCAAAGTCTAATCGAATACGATAGTAGCAGCTGAAAAGTAAACGATTCTTGATTTGAATTCTCTCCTGAACGGCCGATGGTTTAGGCAGAAACATTCTGGGTGCCGACGCTCCGTATGTATACTCGTAAGATGCATGTCTAATATTTTGCTATGCTTAGCTGCTAGTGACCTGAGCTTATTATGCAGGCTTGCATGTTCCAATACAACGTGGCAGCGCCATCCTACCGGCATGAGGATTATCACCAAAGCCGGCATCTTAGCTGGCACCGAATAGTCTGAGGATTGCTTCGTATACTAGACAAGATACAGCAAGTGATATGCGAAACGCCCAGCAAGCGGCACTGGCTGTGCATAGTCAGCCTCTCGCGCTTCAAGGGCTAATTTTCCGGTAGGATGAACGCGTCTGACTCTTCACACCATCAAGGTACCTGGCTCACCTGAGGTTGAAGTGGTCGTGGTCGTCAGAGCTGAAATGGTTGGCTGCGGGCTATGGATCGTCGCTTCAAAGCTGTTCTTACAACTCGCTTTGGGAACACATCATACACGCCGAATACCCGTAATGGAGGTGAAGCAACATGTATTACTCACAATTCGGCATTATTACCCCAGAATGTTGGAATTGCGGAGAAGCAAGCGGAGCACAAGGACGCTCTTCGTATTCATACAAGTAATCACAATTTACAGCAGAAGGCACTCAAGAGAGAGCTCTCAAGGAGATACAAATCACACTCTAGGGCCCATGGGTTGTTTTCGTGAGCATGGCCGCATGGCCGCATGGCCGCATGTTCACGCCGCTGGAGCTCCAGTGCTTTGAATGCGACCGAGGATCTAGAACATGTGGGGGATGATCAGCTGTGCTGATTTCCCGTGTTCGAATAGCCTTTGAGCTCACGGACTCGTAGCTCGTCGATCCGGGCCACGACCGATGACTGGGTTAGGAATGTCGATTTTGCCGGCATCCCGTGTCAGTTCTTCGGAACGTGCTCAACTCCTGAACTCCGGACTCCGTTGCCTGTCTCTGCTTCTGCTTTTCCTCCGCTTCACGAATCAACTTGGCACTTCGTTCCTAGATTGGCGTTTCCCGTTGGTGGCGAAATCGACCAAGCCTAACTTGAAAGGTCAAGCAAATTATGGGGATTTGGCCCCCCTCGCTAATTTAAGGTCCCTGGACGGTGACTTTTGTCTGTTCCTGACATTTTACCGTAGCATTACCACCGCTGAGTCCGGCAGGAACGCAATTGTGTGGATGGCTCAACTCTCTATTGGAAGAAGAAGCGAACTGTATCTATTCTTGAGTAACAGGGCTCGTACGGCTGACAACTGCAACTCCGGTCTGACACGGGATGCTCGGTTTTATTTTGACCGCCGAGTCGCGATCCTCTGGCTCCCAAGTCTCTGATCGTTCTTGTCTGAATAGGGAGTAGTACCCAGTAGCGAGATGTTGAAACCGGCAACCAACCACGCTTTGATCCACAACAGCCCCGTGAGCTGGTGATAGTTGAAGATGGACATGGAAAAGGAAAAGGGACTCCAGATTCGTGTAGGGAGTATCCTAGTTGGCGATGAGTTTCGTAGTATACTCGGCACACCGAGTGGTGCAGGGATCCATCTCGACTGTACGGAGTAAGCCATTCGACGATACGATGACATGAGCGTTCCATTCTTGTTTACTCAAAGTCAGCGGGCTCGCCCTGACCGATAGATGAAGCCCAAGGCACCGGAATCTAAAAACCACCTGAACTTGTACGTTTCCAGTAGCCATGCGAGGTGTCTCGTTGACGAGTATATGGTTTCCGGTTAGGCTGGTCGGTTGTGGGTTTCATTGTTACCGCGCTAGAGCTGTCGAGGGACCTCCATAGGGGATGGCTGTCCGTACCCTGGCAATTCCTACTCAACTTCGCTTCGGACCGATCTCAATGGCATGTTTCAACCTCGCAAGTTCCGGGGGGTGGACTATTGCTCTGACTATCGCTGAGAAGCTTCATTCGTGACAGCCGGGTAGGCGGTAAACTGTAGAGCTGACAGTCCCGCTCCCCACCGGATCCTCGTCCGCAGCCGTCATGGATCGTTGGAAGGGGGCCGAGACAGATATATAAAGGCCTTGGTTGAAGCCCTCGGTTTCAAGAGAGTTCCTCACGCCAACCGGGTCAATCACATCTTAAGCCAACCTCTTCGACACATTCACAATGTTGTCGATTGCTGGCACCCTCCGCCAACTCGGCCTCAGCGCCCTTGCTGCCGCCGCAGCTCTGTCTTCTCTCAGCAGTGCCGCCGCAGTTTCCACCTCCAACATCCAGGTCCGATCTCTGGAGGAGCGTGCTGCCGCCGGTAACCGCCTGGTCTTTTGCCACTTCATGGTTAGTAAAAGGATGTGCTTGACGATGCAATACAAGGCTAATTGAATGTCTAGATTGGCATTGTTGGTGACCGTGGAAGTGCTTCCGACTACGATGGCGACATGCAGCGAGCCAAGGCTGCCGGTATCGACGCCTTTGCCCTCAACATCGGCACTGACGACTACACCGTCACCCAGCTCAACTACGCTTACCAGTCTGCCGCCAACAACGGCATGAAGGTCTTCATCTCCTTCGACTTCAACTGGTACCACCCCGGCAGCGACGCTACCCGTGTTGGTCAGTTGATTGCCCAGTACGCCAACCAGCCCGCCCAGCTCCAAGTCAACGGTCGTGTTTTCGCTTCTTCCTTCGCCGGTGATGGCCTCGATGTCAACGCCATGCGTTCTGCTGCTGGCACCAACGTCTACTTCGTCCCCAACTTCCACCCCGGCCAGTCTTCCAACGCCAACATCGACGGTGCCCTGAACTGGATGGGCTGGGACAGCAACGGTAACAACAAGGCCCCTACTCCCGGTGCCAACGTCACTGTCGCTCAGGGTGATGCTTCCTACCAGAGCTGGCTCGGCGGCAAGACCTATCTCGCTCCCGTCTCTCCCTGGTTCTCTACTCACTACGGCCCCGAGGTCAGCTACAGCAAGAACTTTGTCTTCCCTGGTGGCGCTCTCCTGTTCAACCGATGGCAGCAAGTCCTCCAACAGGGTTTCCCCATGGTTGAGATCATCACCTGGAACGACTATGGTGAGTCTCACTACGTTGGACCCCTGAGCTCCAAGCACGGAGACGACGGTAACTCCAAGTGGACCAACGACATGCCCCACGACGGTTTCCTCGACCTGTCCACTCCCTTCATTGCCGCCTACAAGAACGGAGACACCAACGTTGCCAACTACATCCAGACCGAGAAGGTCGTCTACTGGTACCGCCGTAACCTAAAGACCCTCAACTGCGATGCTACCGACACCACCGCTGGCCGACCCGCCAACAACGACAGCGGCAACTACTTTGAGGGTATTCCCAACGGCTACCAGACCATGGACGACAATGTCTACGTTGTCACTCTCCTCAAGTCTCCCGCCACCTTGAGCGTCACCTCCGGTGGCAACTCCCAGTCCTTCAACGCCCCTGCTGGTGCCAACATCTTCACTGTCCCCGCCGGCCTCGGCAAGCAGAGCTTCGTTGTCAACCGCAACGGCCAGAACATCCTCTCTGGAACCTCTCTGATGGACATCACCAACGTCTGCGCCTGCGGTATCTACAACTTCAACCCCTATGTCGGAACTCTCCCTGCTGGACCCTCCGACCCTCTCAGCGGTGATGGCCTCACCTCTCTGGTTTCTGGTCTCCGTGTCACCACCTGCCAGCCTCATCCTTCTCTGGGCACCAACCCTTCTTCCCCGGTTACTCCTCCTGCCAACCCCACCAGCAACTCTCCTCCTCCCAACTCTCCTCCTCCCGCTTCTCGTACCAGCAGCGCCCCTCCTGCTGATCCCACCAACTGCAATGGTGGAACCAACGCCGCCGGCCAGTCTGGCAACTTTGCTGGTCTCTGCAGCTTCTCTTGCAGGTAAGTTATTCGTATTTCACTTGTTTAATAGCCTGCTAACCTCTTCGATAGCTTCGGATACTGCCCGGTCGGACCTTGCACTTGCACAAGCTTCGGACCCGCCGGAACTCCTCCATCAGGCGACGGCCGTAATGGTTGCCCTACTGCAGGAGAACCCGACTCATATAAAGGGCTGTGCTCTTTCAGTTGCTCACACGGGCCAGTATATCTACGTCTATTTCGAAGTATTATTGCTAACTATTTTATAGATACTGTCCCGAGGGAGCTTGCCAGTACTGCTAGACGTCCGGAAGTGAAGCTATTCGCGGAAAGGTACGTACCTCGGCGAAACACCGGATGGTGTGACCTGGAACCGTTTGCCATTAAGGTAAACATAATATTTGTATATAGAATCAATGCAATTGTATATTTTGATGATGCATCTGGTGTCCCTAAGTGCAACATGTGAAGTCGTTCTGGTGTGGAGCTTCTGGCCTGTGCCGGTAACATGTGGGGTGACGATTATTTCCATATCTGTTAATGTGTTTGTGATACCAGACTTTATAATTGCAAATTGGAGATGACAGTCGAGATAGAATATGTCAAATCAACTGCGGTATCGAGTATCGTGCTTTTTCATTCCTTCTTCCGTGTTCATTTTGTTGCGTCCTCACTCACTCATTCATTTATTTTTTGTCCTCGACAAAGGCTCCCACCACCTTAAAATTTAATATTGGATGTTCTAATCGACGAAACCGTCGACTCCTGCAACGGACATCGCAGGTCCGTCTTCTTCTTCCTCTTCCTGTTCTTCTTCTTGGTCTTAGGCCATAGGTCCAACTAGCGTAGGAGGTGGCGTAGTGGCGGTAGCGGACAGGTAAGTTAATACGCATCAGAAGTAATAGTAGAAGAAAGTAGTAATAGTAGAAAGAAAATAGCGATAGTAGAGAGGGTAGTGACGATGGGAAAACGGAGGGATAGTAGAAGAAGAAACCTTTGTTGCAACTAGATACTCGGCAGTCACTAAGATACTGGAGAGCCAACTCTGGATGCTGGCTAGCAACACCACATGAAACTTACAAGAAATAGACAATTTGGCGGTGCCTATGATGTAGCATCTCCAGAGTCAATTATGTCTGGGCTATCTCTCGGCCGAGACTTTATTTCGAAGGCATGGGTAAAGGACAGAAAGTTCTTTGAAGGAACATCGCTAGCTAGTTTGTTCACGCGAAGTGCATGGCCATGCAGGTATTGAGCTCGCTTCATAATCGACTATTAACATTATTCTCTTCAATTAAAAATTAAACTTGGGGTTGATTACGCGTTAGAAAGCTCACTATCTCCTTGCTATTATAAAATACTCAAGAGAAGTCATCATAGCTTACTTGTACCTTGGGAACAGATCTTGCAAAATGCCAACGCAATATCTTTCCTGGTTTTACGCGAACCCACACAAATCTAAATTATAAAATAGGCAAGCAAGCATCATGGACCCTCGGGGAACAGCTGTTACTTTGCAGAGATACTTTACCAGTTCTCTAATTCCTGTATTGGCTTATAGTTAATAATTTCATCCCAGCATAGTAACTGTATTGTTTGTTTCATTACTTAGCCGTTGGTATGAGTATATAACAATCTGATATATAACGTTACTAGAATAGACTTGTAGGATAGATTAAGTTTGTATTGATGGGAAATTACAGCCTTGTGATTTATTCAAGTTGTTCTAACGTAGTGTATAAATCTGGTCCTTGAGGTGCCCAGCCGAGTGATTTAGAGTTGTTACATTCTATGAGCATGTTACCAGCAATATATCTGGCGGTAAATCCTGCGTCCTTGTACGCAACAGATTTAGTCTCGAAAGATGTGATTTTGCCACGTCGGGCTTGGAGCTTAGCAAGTGCAGCAGCAACCTTTTTGCTTGGCTCTTCACTGTAGATGCCATTATACCAGTAACGATAAACGTCTTCTGGTTCATAATTGTTGACAGTGTTGAGAATCTTTTGATATACGAGCATCATGAGCGAGACGATGTCGTCGACATGAACGACCCCGAATACCGAAGTGCCACTGCCAACGTAAACACCAAAGCCGAGAGATTCTATATTTTGCGTCATGTAGTCAATCCACCTTCCTGGGGCAAATGCTGAAGCCAATCCTATAGATCTGCCAATGTGGCGTTCACTGTGACCATAAGTACCACCGGGGCAAACGAAATAAACCTTTGCCTCCCCTTTATTAGCAGCTACAAATAGTAACTCGTCACAAGGCCCATTTGGAAGATTCGCTGCAGTGATGGTACGAACATCATCTGGATTCGCGTCATCAAACGGATGGTCCGTTGGTATATAATCCCCGGATTCGCTGTTGTCGACAAAGTTTCCAGCGCCACTGAGATGATACACAACTGACATCGTCCCCGTCTGAGACTTGCGTGTACGTACGCCTCGAAGAATGGCATCCGTTACTGAAGGATCCATTGAGCTCGCAAAGTTGAATATCAGTGAATGAGACGATGCTAACTTCTCAATTTCATGAAGCTGGTCGAAGGTTCCATGGACGACAGTGGTGTTTCCGAGATTGCGCAGGGCTCCATCCAACTCAACACTCCGAAGATAAAAGGTTATTGGAATCTCAGGATATTTTTCACGGAAAGATGTAATAAATGCTCCTGCATTCTAATTTAGAACAATTCTCTATAGCTGGTGTTCAAACTCACCTCCAATCTGCCCAGACACTCCGAGATATAGTATAGTAGCCATTGTAATGAGAGTCCAGTTGGAAAGCAATGTATCAGTAGAGACTCGGGTAATCTTAATCTTTAGCAGTTTTTCCCAGTTGGTAGTCGGAAAATCGTTAAATAAAAATGAAATTTGTAGTGTCGGTTCTGATATCTTTTATAGTAAATCACAGATGTATTAACCTGTTAGACTTATTGGACAAGGTGTGTATAGCGTGCTGTATTGCTAATCATAACTGGCCCCACGCTCAGTAAAGTTCTTGGCGACCATTCTCTTCCTAATAATACACGCCATGTACCAAAGGTTGCTAGTGCTTTGCTGACGAAGCTATAGTAGAAGGTTCATATGAGATGACAAATTGACTGAAGATAACTCTTTTTCTCTTTCTGGGAAAAGATCAAGGTTCTCGAGCAGCAAAGAACAATAAAGAAGCGCCCCGATATCCTATCGAAGTAAGTTGCATTATGATGGTGGAGGTCTATATTAACGCCTCGCTTACCGAACAGGATTGGTACTATCTAGTACATGTAAGGTATTTATGACATCACGGACCTCTACTAGAGGTGTCGCGCACTCTGCTAACATGCAGCTAGCAAACACCTACTACCTCTTTAAGTTTCGCCTTGGAGGGCTGAGATCTCAGATACCTGCTCCTATTTAAGATCGGTCTATGCAGAGCAACAGCTAAATTAGGAAATGTTAATTAGAAACGCTAACGTAGAAGCCGCCCTACCTGTTATATAACACTGTGCTAAGCACTAACTAGTTTTATAAGTAGTTGATGTAAATGACTCGAAGAGGCACAATTGTTTTGCGTTCTTGTCGTCGTTTTGATATTACAAATTTTGCTCCCTTGATCGTACTATTCATTTGTTTACAAAAAAATCGCGCATTTATAAGAAGAAAGAGACTAATTTAGTTGTGAGCTTCACTCTAGGTCAAAAGTAAATGGCATGCTCGGGGTGGTCAACCAAAATTTTGACGGAGATAAGACCCTCGCAAACCAGAAGACCATAGCCAAATCAAGCACGTTAGTAATTCCAGGCACGATTCAAGGGGGAAAAGTTGGCGGCTTCCAGAGGGCCAACCCCAACCCCCTGAGCGGTTTCTAAGCTAGCTCCTCTACTACCCTGCAGCGGTGTCTGAGTTAGTTTATTTACACTCTATTTCATCATATACCATGGCATTTGTCTTTCATTTTCTTTATGGGGAGTACAATTCGGATTCGGTTTACGGGGCGGGTTTGCAAGCGACGGAGATATCACATCAAGTTATATAGACTAGACTTTCCCTGACCACAATACATATTGGTTCAAAAATCTTCTGATGATCTCAAAGCATATTATTTACAATACATGTGACTTATTTGAACGCTTTCATCCCCTGACGTCCTGTAGAAAACATCAAACACCAATCCCAAACGCCGGGGACAGAGCCGGGATCCGGCCCCACATAACCGGAGGTTAGACTTCGGCAAAACCCAAGATATCCCTATGACATCATTTGCCTCAGATACGCCGATGCGCGACGAGGCAAGCAACACATTTCCGCCAATGTCGCGTTCCAAGAGCTCGCCGAACTGTCGCACGACTAATATGTTTGTCTATTCCAGCCGCTGGAAGCAGCTGGGGCCAAGTCAACTGGCGAGCCTCAAAATCGTCCGACCAAATCAGTTTTTTAAGCTTATCTATGTCTTCGTCTGTAAGGAGTTTCTTCCGGCCGCGAGTCTCTTCGAATTCGTTGTGAAATGTCCTATCAGACGACGACTTGAGTATCTCATAGCCACGGGTTTTGCTGACTTGGCAGATTTGGAAGATATCCTGATAGCTGAAATCGATGCCATATCGCTGCTTTTGTAACTGCGCATATGCAACAGCGCCTTTAACCCGCGCCTTCCTTGGAGTATCGATATGATGGTAGGTAACCTCTGTTTGACGAGCCATTGTTGTTGATAGTAGAATATCAGATTGGACCTGAAAGGGCTGATTGGACTGATTAAAATACCCAGTAGAAATCGTCATGATGTCATTGAGATTGATGTCGCAAGGGTTCAGTTGGTTGTGCGTAATGACGGTGTTGTGTGCCGATCGTTTCCAAATTCCCTGTTTTCCCGATATCCACTTGCCGAGATTCTTCGTTCACCCTTTTTCTGCCTCTGCGCATCCCGATGATAATAATCTCAAAGCAAACAATGTAGTTGTGGTGACTATAGACTCCATCAAGCTACAGGAGCCTCGAATATTTGATTAGGTGGCGGCGGTCGGATAACGCGATTCTCAATACAAGCTGACCTTGGCACATTCGGTGTCATTGTATGCATCCGCTTCACTGTGCCGATTTATTTTGTTTTCGCCGACACCGCAACAAGTATTTAGGTCTTCCTTTGGCTAACTGAGAAAGATGGAGATCATTGTCGACTTTTGAAAGAGCTAGAAACGAACTGACTCTCCCTTCACTTCGTATCGTCATCTCAAGACCTACAGTATTTTCTGTACCAGCGTTAATTGTGATGCAACTGATGGGTGAACCGCACGATGTAGCTAAATTTGCACATGAAAACTTTTCTCTTGGTCCGTTGCTGTCTATTCTGTGGCATCTTTGTTAGATGATGCTGCTCTTGTCTTCCACGTTGGTTGGCGAAGAGCGAATTTCGTGTCCGCCCAATACAATTGTCTAAATGCTTTTCTACTCTTCATCAGTTGAGCTTCTAAAGACTGGGGCGTAGCCTTGCTCTCACCTAGCTATTGCGGTTTTACTGACCCTCTTGATAATAAATATAACCTCTACAAGTTAAGCTTAACACTAACACCAGTACTGGCGCCATAATACTCTAGCTCTTAAGAGTCTTATCTCTTATTAAGTTTTACTTAACGACATTAATGATCTTTTTTTAAAAGTTAGACGCTTAAGTTTAAGGTTGGTAATACTGGATAAGTGTGTTGTATAAAACGGTGTTTATATTTTTGTTTCTGCTTTGATGCTTAAATATATAGTAATCTAAGCTTATAATGATGCCAATGTCTCGTGAGTCCACTGTGTAATATCTTGAGGCTGTGAAGTGGTACTGCATACTAAAGGGAAAAGTGGTGGACAGAAAAAGCAAAACCGCAAAATAAATAAGTGTATACAATAAGCAATATAACTACCCATTCAGCTTAATGCTACACCATAAGTACTAGACAAATATAATTATATTAGTAAATCCTAAGAAATATAATTATATTAGCAGGTACTAAGGAATTATAGATTTAGTAGCCGATATTAAAGATGAATAAATATTATAGTAAATAGTAGAGAAAGTATAGGTCGCTAAAGGGAGTAGTAGATACTTAAAAAAACGGGCGTATAATTTAATGTGTGCGTGTTTATAATCTTCTCAGTCTCGGTTTTCCTGTCCACCACTTGAGTGGTTTGTCGGAGGTCCCAATTTGACATTCGCTTGGCCATTTTATTGAGTAAGATTGCTGGCTGATATCTGAAGACGTGTGTTTGGGTTTGGTGCTTAATGAATATTTGGAGTTATGTATGGAAAATGAAGGATACTGCACATATTATGCAAAAACCCACCGCCAGTGGTAATACGTGAGCCAGCGAAACTTTGCATTGTTCATTTTACATGAGAATTTTCTGCATAGAGTAACATCGCTTAGTTAATCTTCATCACCTACAGGCCATCATTCGTCATTTCCGACATCCCCAGCTCTGTGCCTGCATTGATACGTTACCTTACTAAAGTAATGCTTCTCAGGTTTGACATCTTCTGGCTGATAGGCTATTACTCAAGAGAGCTGTCATTGCAATGGCAAATCAGTACCTCTTTTAAACAAACGTGGATATGCAGTGTGACGCTTCTGAAAAGGTTATTTTTAATCGTACGCTGTTGTTCGTGACGTCTGTATCCTTCGGGTTATTCCCCGGCGTCATTCTCTATCCATTTGGATTACACAAACGATAGGATTCGAACCATCGTCTTCAGGCTAATCTTTGCTCCGTACATCAGACAATCATCCGGCATAGCTAGTATGTATTCGTATTTCCGTTTGACATAACCTTGTTTGCAATCGGCTCATCGAACGAGGTGGAGATCAATCACGGCATTTGACTTGACGAGAAATATTCCGTAGGATAATAGATCCCTGGATAGGGTAGTATTGTGAGTGTACATCTGACCCGGAACTGCGATTCAATTTAGCCATAAACACCGATCGGACACCTCCCCGCATTGTTGATCGGATTGTCGATCCCCCATCCAAGCCCCTCATTCAATTGGGAATGTGCCATTGGCGGACATCGTATGAGCTTCAGACATTCCGCAAGTATAAAATGTGACGAAAAGAAGAATTGGGCTTCCAAGCTGGTCTTTGTAGAGTAGCCTAGTAAATGCAGCCAATTGATTCAATATGCTGCTCAAGCAGTGGAAGGCCGCAGCTTTGCTAGCGATTTCGGTCGCCTCTCATGTTGACGCCGGTTTTTTGAACTTTGAAGGGCTAGCCAAGCGAAGCAATGATGGAGCGGCAAATAAACCAACGAATAAAGATCAATTCATTGACTCTTTGATATCAAAGATGACAGTGAGCGATCTGGGTGAGTCTTAGATGGTGGGAAAACGATCATGGCATTGCATAATAACGATATGGTAGTCTTGCAGCTGCATCTCATGTTTGGAGATGACATTGTTGGAAAAGATTCCCATAATGAACTATACGGTAATTTCCAAACCGGCTTTCAACGGAGAGCACAGCTGATGAACCATAGAGCAAACGATGCATCTAAGTCCGACGTCTCCAATTGGCGTGATGCATGATTGGTTTGTACACTTCCATCAAAACGCGGTCGCCAAATCTTACATTGGACCAGGTATCCCATGAACAAGTCATTCTTCAACACCGTTCAAAAGCTCCAATTGGACAAATCGCACATTAAAATTCCGATGATGCTCGTTGAGGAATGTCTCCATGGGGTTGGATCGTTCAAGCAATCGTTATTTCCGCAGAATATTGCAATGGCGGCTTCATTTGACACCGACATCGTGTACCGCGTTGGACGGGCCATTGGAACCGAAGCAAGGTCAATTGGAATACACGGTTGTTTCTCACCAGTCCTCGATCTCGCCCATGATCCTCGCTGGGGGAGAGTTCAAGGTTCGTAAGCCAAGCACCAGCAACTTCTCAGCGTTGACTCACCATCATCTAGAGGGATTTGGAGAAGATAAAGTTCTCACGTCGCATATCGGAGTTGCCTACTCTTCTGGCTTATCCAAGAACAAGTCGTGGTCAGATCCTGATGCGGTCTACCCAATCATGAAGGTACGATTCACAATGACTTTATTATAACTCTCACTAAGACAAACTAGCACTTTGCTGCCCATGGCGCCGCTCAAGCTGGTCATAACACAGCTCCATTTACAGGCCTTGGAACCCGACAAATCATGGAAGATCTTCTGGTCCCTTTCAAAGCCAATTACGAGCTAGGAGGAGCCAGAGGAGCAATGATGTATGGACTGTGACTTATATATCGAGACATAGCTAATATCGCCTAGGGCATATAACGAGATCGATGGAATCCCTGCAGCGGTCCACCCGATGTTGTACCAGACTCTAGAGGACTGGAATTTTGACGGCTTTACTTTGGCAGACGATACTTGCATGAGAAACATTCTCACACAGCACAAAGTGGCAAACTCTCAAGCGGATGCAATGCAGCAATGGTTTAATGCTGGCGGCATGATTGACTTTTATGATTGGGATCTGGACTCCTACTTAACGGCAAGTTCGCACCGCTTCACCTGAGTAGACAGGTTGCTAACCATAGACAGATTACTAAAGATCTCGTAGCGAATGGAACTGTACCTCTCAAGACGCTCCAATCTCATGTTCGGAAAATCCTGGGCCTCAAATGGGACCTCGGCCTTTTTAAGAATGCCTACATTCCTGAAAACATTGATCCGCTTGCCATCGTGGCCAGCCACCAAGACGTTGCACTCGAAGCAGCACACAAGAGCATAGTACTGCTCAAGAATGACAATAGCACACTGCCACTGAACCCATCGTCAAACACCAAAATTGCACTGATTGGCCCGTTTGCCGACACGATCAATTTGGGAGATTATTCCGGCGCTCTCGGACAGTATCCTGCCAAATATGCAGACACCCTCCGCCAAGGCATGTTGGGTCATGTGAAAAAGACCAGTCACTCTAGGGTGCAAATTACATCCAGCTGGGGCACCAATAGCTGGGAATACAACAACCAATATGTGGTCCCAGGCTATCTTTTGTCATCAAATGGGAAAACTGGTGGCCTCAAGGCGACGTACTACGGTGAGACCAACTTCACCTCCCCGAAAGCAACAAGATCAGAGGTTCCGGCCCAAGACTGGGGTCTATATCCACCACCGGGGCTTTCTTCCAACAATTTTAGCGCTGTCTGGGAAGGTCAATTCGAATCGCCTACTGAACTAGACGTGAACGGATGGATTGGACTCGCGATTGGGCCAAACAGTACATCGAAACTCTATGTTGACGGCAAGTTGATTGCATCCAAGGGCTACGGCCCCTCAGGAAACGTCATTGGGACCATTGAAGGCTACGGGTGGACGCAACAGAACCACTCCATCCCACCCCAAGATGGCGTAGAGTTTACGTTCAAGAAGGGCGCCAAGCATCAAGTTCGCATTGAGTTCCAGTCATGGAACAACTACAAGAAGACGGCAAATGTCAACTCGGTCAACTCACAGCTTATTTTCTGGTGGAACTTGGTATCACCCAACGGCGACGCCCTCGACCAAGCAGTCTCAGTCGCAAAAGACAGCGATGCCATCGTCCTCGCGGTGGGAGCGGCCTGGAATAGTGACGGTGAAAGCGGTGATCGCGGAACGTTGGACCTTGCGCCTAGTCAGGATGCGCTGGCCAAGAAGATTTACGCACTTGGGAAGCCAGTGATCCTGGTGCTTGAGGGTGGAAGACCATTTGCCATACCTGATCATTACGAGCAGTCATCTGCCGTGTTGAGCACATTCTTTGGCGGACAGGCTGGAGGACAAGCGATTGCGGACGTACTCTTTGGAGCTTTCAATCCCGGAGGTCGTGTACCAATCTCCGTACCGTATTCAGTTGGGCAGATTCCAGCTTATTACAATTATAAGCCGTCTGCTCGGGCAGCGCAGTACCTCGACATACCGTCGGATCCCACATATCCATTTGGATATGGCTTATCTTACACCACCTTTTCGACTACGTCTCCCACTGCATCCGTCAAGGGTTCAAGCTCAAAGAGATCCAACGTCGATGCTCGAGCGAGTGGCCAGAGTTTCGGCGGCGGTGACTGGATCACATTCTCAGTGACTGTTCAGAACACTGGGTCCGTTTCTGGCAGCTATGTTGCCCAAATCTACTTACTAGGCCGTGTGTCAACTGTCACTCAGCCAGTCAAACAGCTTGTGGGCTTCCAACGAGTGTATCTGAATGCGGGTGAGAAGAGGACTGTGTCTATTGAGCTGGAGGTTGACAGATATTTGATGATTTTGAACCGAGCGAATAAGTGGGAGCTGGAAAAGGGATCTTATACATTTGCTCTGCTGGAGAATGGCGGTACCAACGCCGACACTAGTAAGAGTGTCACACTGCAATGCGTTGGTTAAATTGCATCTAAATTAGACAGCCAGTGTGTTATATAACTGTCTTTATATTTCCAAAAGAGCGTTGAATCATGTAAACTGGGCTGCGCTTCTGTAAAATGTGAGAATTAGCGCAGGAGAGACTCAAATGATAAGAGAAGAGTGACTATGAAACATGATACGAGATGTACCATCAATGCCCGGCTTTCGATCCCATCAGTTCTACAACTTTAGCTAATTGCTCCGGGTCTGTTGCTGTCAAACCACGGCTTTCAGGGGCATTTTATGTAGATCTTTCTACAAAAACACTACCTTGATCCTCTTTAGGCGATATCATTTCAGTTATTCGTAAGCTGAACACCTTGAAACAGCGGCAAACGGATTCTTGTCACAGGCACCGCGGAGTCCGTGGTGGACCTCTGGAGACGTTACCTTCCTAATAAGGCAATTGGCATTAACAAGTGTAAGCCCTATCCCTCCAGTAAAGATACCACTGGAAACGACAATACTGTCACTAAATTGCACGGTATTCCAGCTTCAACTCAAAAGGCTCAATGTCAGAATATGACTGCCAAGAAGATATCAATATGAGCTTCCCGACGGTGGCATCGATAATCAGAAAATATTGCATCTATAATGTCTCCCTCTTATCGAGCGTCGAGATGTAACCTTTAAGCCATTGGACAGACACAAGACAAGTGTCGCATCTACAATACGATGCAATTTTTCCGTGATCGTCAGTCGCATCTGCCATAGGGCCGATTCCCTCCGACCATTGTCTTGCCATTCCGTCCTCCAACATAGAGCAGCTCGTAGTCCAACAGCGACAAGATTATTGCGCGTTTCATTCTAACAACACGGCTGCCTTTTAGCGTCAGGTTCGCGCTTATACGAGAAAAGATCGACAACTCAAGTTGCTAAGCTTGTAGCACCCGCGCTTTAAGAATCTCCGGATCTGCATTTCCATCCTTTATTTGGCGTATCGTAGCTGTGGATTGTGAATTTGAGATGGCACCTGCCAAGTAGCGTTAATTCGTTTAGCAACAACACTGAGACCCTGAAAAGGTTGAGGACAATGGAAATTTATATAACCTCGTATACATCCCATCGACATGTTTGTTCATCATACTCCATTGGACAACATCCCTTCTAGGATTGTATATATCACATTCTTTTTGCCGCTCTTATAGGCATTCCCAAGTTGTACATACATACTTCATTCCATTCTTTGATCTTCAACTTCAACTTTCTTTACAAAATGTTTGTTCGCAACGCAGTCGCTATTACTGGCCTTTTGGCTTCCCTTTCCAACGCACTGCCCGCCAAGCGTGCTGTTGACGCTGGCAATGCTCGTTTGGTCATCTACTGGGGTGCTGAAGATGACAGCACAACTCTCAGCGACGTCTGCTCGGATGACTCTTACGGCATTGTGAACCTGGCCTTCCTTAACAGGTTCTTTGCTGCCGGTGGCTGGCCCGAAATCAGCATGAGCGGCTTGGATAACTCATCCGATGCTCAGCAGAGCGCTGGCGCGACTGGGCTCAAGGATGGCAGTGGCATTGTAGATGCTATCAAGCAGTGCCAGTCTGCCGGAAAGCTGGTTATTCTCAGCCTTGGTGGTGCCGATGCCGATGTCACTCTCCAATCGGACTCTGATGGCGAGAAGATTGCCGATACTCTTTGGAACCTGTTTGGTGGCGGTACTGAGAACGCTGAGCTTCGTCCTTTTGGCGATGTCAAGCTCGATGGCTTTGACTTGGGTATGTAATCTGAACCGATGTAATAAGGGAAGGTTAACATGACTAACATTGTTCAGACAACGAATCCGGAGACTCTACTGGCTACTTGGCCATGACACAACGCTTCAGGTCCAACTTTCAGTCGGACACCAGCAAGACTTACTACCTCACGGCAGCACCTCAGTGCCCATTCCCCGATGCTTCAGAGCCTCTTGATGTTTGCAAAGAGCTGAATTACGTCTGGGTTCAGTTTTACAACAATGGCGACTGCAACATTGCGCAGTCTGACTTCAAGAACTCTGTTCAGACATGGAGCAGCGGCATTGGCAATGCTACCCTGTTTATCGGGGCTTTGGCTAGCGGCGCTGATGGAGACCAGGGTTACGTTGATGCCGACACTTTGGTCAGCTCTCTTCAAGATGTGAAGAACATGAACCTTCCCAACTATGGTGGCGCCATGCTTTGGGAGGCTCAGTTGGCTGTGAAGAATGGAAATTTCCAAAAGCAGATTGCAGCCGGTTTGTAATTGTTATTTTGTATATATGTTATAAACAACCTACCGAGAGTATCAAACTTGTGGATACATGGATAGAGATACTGGTATATTTCTCAACAATAGCTTCTACAATGCTCATGGTAAGGTGATTCGACATCAATCTTTTCTTCCAAGAATTTGACTTTTGGCCACTTGCATCCTGGCAACTAACTATATGACAATGTAAGCAGTATTCAATAGAATCATCACATTATTCTAGGAACAATCTCTATTACAATCTTCTACTAATATCTCTATCTAGCCCGACCATTTTCTGGTACCTGGTATCACGCAAGTACACGTAGAAGCATAAAAGCTAGAGATATATCCTTAGTGTTAAATGATCAATGGTAAATAATTTATGTGTTAATACATTTACGCGCGTGTAGTAAACCTCAATGTCAAAGCATGGTTCACATTATCAGGAGACTTGCTTAATAGGCTTCGTGTATAGGTGGTCAATTATTCATTACGTTTATATCATGTACAAATAGAACGTTAATCTGGGTATCCAACCATGGAAAGGGATTTCCTATTCCATCTGTAAACTATTCTAGGACATCAGGATGGCCATGCCGAAAGTGAAGGCAGCAACAATGCCAAGGGAAACCTGGACAGAGCCTGCACCGGAAGTGCAAGTGGTGGATCGCTTGTAGCCATTGCCACCGCCAGAGTTGCTGGTGACGGTGCAAGAGGTCGTGGCAGCAGCAGCGGCAGAGGTCGTCGGGGAACTGGATGCGTCGGCCACAAGTGAGCCACCAAAGACAGAGGCAGGGTTTGAAGCGCTCTTAACGTTCTTGGCGGCACTCTGGTAAGCTGCAAGAGTATTGCCGGAACTGGGACCATTCACGACCCCGCTCATTCCCGATTTGCAGTGCGAGAATGTGTTTTGTGCGCAGTAGAAGAAGATGGGGTCGGTGGAGTTGACCTTGACTTGGAAGCTCTCGTCCTATGAAAAACTATTAGCTGAGAACCCAACGCGTACAGACACAGAAACAAGTGAATGCAGTGTATTTTCTACAAGGTAAATGTTGGGGAACACATCAATGCCCTGAAAATATGTAGGATTCAACGTACCGCCTCTCCACTGCCGGAAACAGGCATGAAGCCGGAGAAGAAGCCACCCGTCTTGGCCGGAGCACAAGGGGTGTCAAAGTCGCCCATCACAACGGAATGGTTAATGGCGTGGAAATGAAAGTCGAGGATATCTCCGACCTTTGCCGTCACACTGTCGGGGGAAAAGGCCAAAGCATTGTTTTGTCCAACATCGATTCGGATCGTGTCTGCATTGGCGTGGGAAGCCAGCGCCACGACGGCTGCAGTAGCGAGAGTTGTAGCACGCATTGTATCTTTGAAGGAGTGGAATTGAGTATATCAAACAATTCAAGACTGGAATATGCTGTCGCTTTGATTCTTTGCTCTTGGCTTAGACCGAGGATCCGGCTATAAGATGGACGCGCTGCCAACGCCCTTTTGTACCATCATCCAGCCCAGTCTTTTGATGCCGAGATTCCGAAATTCCAAATACCAAATACCATCTGATAGCAAACAAGAGGCCGCCATGCCCAATCCCATAAGCTGGGATCCAGACGCGGCACAACTCTGGGTAGGCCAAGGAACGATTTTCTTCCCGATCTGTTGACTAGCCCATCTTGCTGCTGCACATGAGCACGCGGCGAGTGGATTCAGCCTGCTCCCAGCAACTCCACGACAAGCGTCCCAGAGGAGCCCAGAGGAGCAGTAGCCGGTGGGGATTCTTCTCCCGAGCGAATGGCTCCCACGCTGGCACGTTTTTGATGCTATATTAAGCAGCCTGCTAGGCCGCATCGGGCTGGGGGCCGGGGTTGGCTGGCCTCCTGTGGCTTTAAATCCTCGCGAAAAACTTCCAGCCCGGCCTTGTCCGCCCGCTCGGTCGGGAGCAAGAGATGGGCCGGCTTTTGCTTTGTTGGGCGAGGGCCTGCGGGGGGGCAAGGAGGACTTGGCTGGTTTACATGTATATTGCTTCGCGAAAGACGGGAATGAAGTGAGAAATAGACGGGCTTTGAAAACAATATAGTGAGATATTTTCCTGCTAGTTCCGCCTATGTAATCCGCTAGAATGGCTAACAGCTCCATCTACATGGATCTGGTATGACACTCTGCGGGCAAGATCTCAACGCCCTTTCATTTGTCTTATAAAACCCGATTGCTGAATGGGGGCTTTTACATCATTTGACCGGCGGTGTGAAGCCCGCTGGCGAGTCAGGTTCGCCTACAAATTTCACTGCTGACGCAGGCATTCGCGGTATTACTTTCAATACTTACAACGTGACGAGTATAGACTAGCTGAAACAGCATCTGCATATGAATACAGGAAAGCGGTGGTGTCATCTCCATTGTCACCATAGAGGCTAGGAGGAACTACGTAGATCGTGCATCGGCAAATGTAACGGCGTCGATTTGGCTACCGTGGTTGGGACGCGTTAGATGCTGCACATTTCTCATGGTGGATGCGGAGTAATACGAATGCGAGACGGCCGTCGTTCTACATAGGAGGTATCGTATCTCGCTCGGATATGTAAGCCGCATATATATGAGGCATGCCATGAAACTACCCATGTAGATGGGCAAGCTTGTAGCTGGGACATTTCTGTGTAGTTTGATTGGCTTCTGATATTTGAGCCAACAGGAGTGCTCTGTTTATGAAGCATTTGCCCGCCCATCCTGATCACTCTAATACAATGATGGTTTGAAAAGAATAGAAAGATATTACAGAGATAATCATGACGACAGTGACTCTATACTAAGGTTTCGTCTTGTTGTTGCTAGATATATGTTACCGCCAGAGTTGTCTTCTCCAAGAAACCTTTTACTTTTCCAAACGGACTCCAGTATCAGGTACAACTCAGAAGTAGCTATAAATAGAGAATCACTTCCCATTGGTCTACTATTATAAATTATGCCATGTTCCATCAGCCCGTTCTCCATCCGATTTCGGGTAATTGTGCATGCGTTATTGAGTGGGGGCTAGTAGAGGTTTTTGTTAAGGCGCCCCTTATTATCTCCTATTGGATCATCTGTTTATTATTTCCTTGCTAGCTGGCGTTGTTACAACGCAATCGGTAGGTATAGAAAGACTCAAGTCCAAGACAGGTGCCGGTAACATGCTCAGTAGAGAACAAGGAAAGGTAACTGTAATACAGTTCAAGATTGATACTATTCTAAATTCTATATCGATAGCGCCCGTAACTCTAATTCCACTGGTCTAAAACCACAACTCCTCCTGCCTACAGGCGTTGATGCTATGTCCGCTAGGCAGGTATGCTTTTATACAATGATTTATTTAAAGGGGTTGGTCTCGGCACCGGCAAGGGCAGTCTTGTACAGGTTATTGTCAAGAATCTCCTGCTTACGAGCAAGGAGCTCATCAACATCCCAGTTGACCCAGACGAAGCGTCCGCCCAAGAAGCTAGCCTCGTCGGAAGCCAACCAAGCAGTGAAGTCACCAGTGAGAGAAGCCTCGGTGACGGTCAGAGACTCAATGACACCAGCTTTGTGGCCCATGTCGGTAGCAACCGCACCGGGATGGACGGAGATGAAGCGGGCGACATCCTTGGGGACATCGACAGCGACCAGCTCCATCAGGCGGGCAAGAGCAGCCTTAGTTGAACCGTAAGATGTGAGACCGGGGAGATCAAACTCATATGCGGCAATGGTGTTGAGAGTAATGACAACTCCGGGGGTGCTAGCACCCTTGGCAGCACGGTGCTTGAGGTAGTTCTGGGTGACATTGACAGTGCCGAAGACGTTGATGGTATAGCCGGACCACCACTCGTCAAGATCGGCTTCTTGAAATGGCCCAGGTTGAGCCATAAACCCCGCGTTATTCACAAGATAGTCAATAGGGGTATCGACGCTGGCGAAAAGTCTCGTGATGTCGTCTCTGGAAGAGATGTCGGCGCCAAAGGGGGTGAACTTGGTCTTGGGGAACTTTTCGGCGAGCTTAGCAGCGGTGGCCTGAACACGGGCCTCGTTACGACCGACAATGATGACATTGGCAGCGTTGCGAGCAGCAAAAGACTCGGACATGTTGATGCCCATGCCGTGGCCACCACCAGTGATGAGGACAGTCTTGCCGCTGAAGTCGACGCGCTCGAGAGCGGCAGTCAGACCAGCGTAGCGAATAACGTGTTCCTTCATTGTGATTATTGGTTGTAAGGTTATGTAAAGAAAAGTAAGAATGAGATGTTGTTTAGTTAATGTGTTGTGTGATGAGAAGGCTGATGTCAATGACAACGATTGTCTTTGGTCTTATATCTCCAGGTCTTGCAACCAACTTGAGCCACTTGACTCTCGTCTCAACGACATCACATCATCCCTTTTGTCCATTACAAAGCCTCGCAAAACAAAGCTACGGAACACGAAAGACGCTTGGTAATGCCATGGCCCTCCCAGTCGTATAGATCGTAAACGCAAGCCATTGATGTGTTGTTATCGCAGAGATTAAAGTCAAGTTCTGGCGAAAAGGCGCATTAGTATATTAGTCAAGGGCTAAGAATGAGGGAAAGTTTTGGCGACGCTTGGCGGAGATAGGCGAAACCAACTGTGTGAACAAGATACGTCACAGCAAATCGAAACTGGCAAACGATTGTTCACGGAAGATGCATCTGTGAAAAAAAGAGAGGCTCAAGTACAAGTTTCGAGGGCCAGTTGCACGGATGATTATGTTGATGTAGAGAAATGAGTTGATGCGTGTAGGTGAAGCTCGTTATTAGACTGTAAGCACGATCTCGACCTGAAACTTTTTGCGGCTTGGCCCGAATCTAGCGGGGCCAATTCAACTTCCAGTGCTGAAGAGGCCCCTAAGAGTGAGCCAAACGGGCAATTGGTGTCTGGCAGCTGCATTTCGGGTGCTGAAGTGGAGGGGGGTTTTAGGGGTCTAGGGGTCTGTAGGGGTTCTGGTGCATGCGGCTACAGCGATCCATCGCTCTTCGGCAACCTTCGTGCAACTTCTATCGAAGCATCCATAATTGAACCCATATTTTCTATTCCACAAGATTGCTAGCTAGTGGATTGGGGTATTTTACTGCATCTCTGAAATGAAGCCCGTGGGTGGAGCGCTGGCTGATGCGATTGATAAAGTCTTGGACCGGTGTTACATTCTTGTTCAATCACCCTTCTGCAGGACGTATTCATACCCAGCAGCCCTGAGACTGCAGATGGAGTTTCATTGATCCTACTGGCTAAAATTATCATTCTTGTGTGCATCTGCCATCGAAACGTCCTTCTGATAAAGAAAGTGAGAATGCTGAATAATACTTTTGTTAAGAATGTTACGGCGTTTGACCTGATTCACAGCTTCGATGTTCCAATGTTCCTAGACGATAAATGGACTGGACCCTTGATGCATGTGCTTATGACGTAGATAGGGACAAGGGCGGAAAAGCGGAAAAGCGGAAAAAGTGGAAGCCTCCCAACACGTGATGACGCGAGTCTCACTCATGTATCTTTGTACAGCTACCCGTGATCCAACCTGTTAACAGGTGTTTGATATTGGCATTGTGTGAATCTGTCTTCAGTCTCGGCGAATATACAAACCAGTCCATTGAGACATGGGAAGAGAGCCAACCAGCGCCAGTTGCCATACATGTCGTCGTCGCCGGATCAAGTGCGACAAGGAGAAGCCGTCGTGCGGTCAGTGCCAAAAGTCTCAGCATGAGTGCTTGGGATATGAGAGGATCCTCCGAATCCAAAGCCATGGAGTCGGATCGAGCAAACAACCTGGCCGTTCAAGCTTGGTCAAAATAGGCCAATCGGGGTCCTATCCCACCAAGGAAGAGCCAATCCAAAATGACGACAATACTCAACTTCATGGCCATGATCGAGGCGGGAGATGCAGACAGAAGAGCCCCCAGAAGCGGCAGATCACCGACAACGCTTCACCAACAGCTGCAACACCACAATCACAGAATCTCCATACTCACCTACCGCAACCCCTGATCAGCCAGAATATTCAACTAAGCCTGGACCCATTCATCGACAACATCGCCTTCTCCTACTTTTTCGATGCCTACAGCTGGATCAATATTCACAGCATCTTCCTTCAGGATACCCCGATGCGCCAGCATCTCACTGAGCAGAGAGACGAGCTGGGCTATGATAGCCTTCGTGCGCTGGCATATGGAATCTTTGGTCGGGATCACCAAGTCCAAAGCCTGCAACGAAAAGGCGAGCGGATCTACGGCGCAGCTCTCCAGAAGTTGCAAGCAAAGCTCATCACAGCATCCAAACCGGAGTTGGCAGCTCTCATTAAGCCCATATCCGTCATGGGATCGTATGCGGTGAGTTCGGGTGACATCTCCCACATATCCACATATGGGGACTCTGTCATATATGCCGGGGCATAAATGACAATTTGCAAACGCTAATCATGCATTTGCACAGATTGCCGTCGATTCCGATCTCCGCTTTATTCACCATCAAGGGCTGGCTCGTATTCTAGAACATTGCGGGCCGGAATACTTCCAAGACCCTTCGATTCTACCCGTATTCGAGTCTTGTAGATTCACAATGGTGAGCTTCCACGACAATCCAAACTCCCGATACTTGCACCCAACGCCATACTGATCAATTTTCACAGCTTGCCAATGCGCTGGTTCAAAGGCAGGGCACGTTTCTCGATCAGGAGCGGTGGAGGACAGTACCATGGTCCATGTGTCCCGAGACAAAGACTGCCACAAATAAGCTTCTCGACATAATCTCCAGTCTTCCCGCCCTCTTCCAAAAGACTGACAAAGTTCTCAATGAGCGCTCTCAATGGGTCGCGGGTCATTCGGGCATCATTCGCGAGGAAACTTCAAGCACAGTTTCGGATCTGCAAGCGCAGCTAGAGTCCATGCTC
Organism: Trichoderma harzianum CBS 226.95; assembly: GCF_003025095.1. Taxonomy (NCBI): domain Eukaryota; kingdom Fungi; phylum Ascomycota; class Sordariomycetes; order Hypocreales; family Hypocreaceae; genus Trichoderma; species Trichoderma harzianum. Next base: position 338,887 of record NW_020209264.1, read on the forward strand.
TTGGATCTAATTGCGTGGCGCTATCACTGGTCCCTGGATAACTTCCCAACGGCGCAGAATATCCTCGATTGGGCATTGTTTCGAGTCAGCGACGAATCATATCGCCCTGGCATCTCCCAAGTTCAAGGCCCAGACGTGTATGGGTTGAACCTCGGCACGATCATTGGCCTAGACATTCCTTTCGGGTTAACCAACGATGCTCACAAACATCTTGATGCGAATTCCAATACTTTTGCTTTGATGCAAGAGGCTGCCCTATACATAACGGCCCTGATTACCATCGAACGACTGCAGAAAAACCTCGCCGGCGCCGCTCGTGCCACAGACGCGATTGACTTTTATAACGCGCCCTTTTTCTCTACATGCCGATGCTACTTTGACAATCCCGGGCCATCGAGACTTTGTCAAATATTTCCGGAGCCAAGCGACAACATCAGCACCGCTGCGTCGTGGAACATTAATTCTGCAAGAATAGCCGAGTCTCCCATCAGATCATTAAGCGGCGACAGCATTGGAGCTTCTACCAAGCCGACAGCTCATTCACCCCACCAAGACTCCATCTTGGACGCCACAGGAACGATGCTTCTACCTGGAGATGGCCGCTTCTCTGCACAGCTGCGCATCTTGAATTGGCTGATTAAACATCTGCCAGAAAGTCGAGCCCATGTTTTAGGCACGCTCGCCGCAATGGGGCTGAGTCACTGCGTCCACGACGTGCGCCCATCGGAGGGGAATGAGTATATTGCCGACACCGTCCGTGAGACCATGATGAAGTCGAGATTTGGAGATGCGGCGGAAGTCTTGCTGAAGAGATACCGGTGAGCTCCTCAAGCTGGCTGCACCTGAGACGGGCAGGAATGCGACTCTCAACGGATGGTGATGCCGAGTCTTGAACTTTTACAACTATCACGACGCCAGCGGACCAAGTTGCCATGAGACCAAAACCTTCTGTCAATGTGGCACAGTCTTTTACTTTTTTTTTTCCCGCATAAACATGGCAAAACATGCCTCGCATACTGTCTAATCACACCTGCCTTGAACTTTACGGATTTCTATCGTTGTAATTCCACAACGATCCATCAAATTGACTTTCCCGTTGCCTATATAACAACTGGATCTCTCCGCCTTCATCCACGCCCGTGGATTCTCCCCGACAATATTAAACGCGTTAGATGGATCGACATCTAAAGCTACTACGACCTTTTCACGCGCCAAGATGACACATGCACATATTCGCCATCACCGTTTGCTTGGGTGGGGTCTCGATCAAGATGATGTACAATCTGACGATGAAGAGTTTGAAGAGCTCCGTAAGTCTCTCTAATCGCCTCTAATAAGAATATTCTAACTGTTTGATCAGCCATCATGAGGGGAATGCAGCCTGTTGGTACGTCATTTCATAACATGGCATGGAAGACGGTGTTTACCGACCAATCGTATTTTCGCGTCTAACCATGCTGCTAGGGAGCCGCTTCTATGAAGGTGCAAATGTCTACAGGTTCTTTGACGCGTCAGGTAATACCCGCTGCTGGTGCCGATTAGTAGAAGACCGGTGGAGCCCTCGACTCACTGTGGATGAGGCAGAGAGAGCCGTCCGCGAATTGATAAGACAAGGCTTGATGGAGGATAGCCAGGATTTATTCATGTGGTGGGCGACTACAAACGCTCAACGTGAGATGAATCAACGTCGGGAGAATCAGCGTCAGGAGAATCAGCGTTAGGAGAATCAGCGTTAGGAGAATCAGCGTTGGGAGAATCAGCGTCAGGAGAATCAGCGTCAGGAGAATCAGCGTCAGGAGAATCAGCGTCAGGAGAATCAACAGGGATGATTCCTCTATTCTTTTGGAAGGATTCTTCATCACTATTATTTCGATGGACATACTTGAGTTACTAGTCTCATAGTTCAAACGTTGAAGATATTGTGTTTATGAGATGACGGTGGATTGCGAGTAATGGATCGGATGCAACCCACAATGGAATGGGGCTTTTGCCCTGGAGCTACGGAAACTTGGATAAGCCAATGTAGGGATGGCTTTCGGAGCTTATTCCAGCCATGCTGTGAGCACTCCGTATTATCTTTGTGACAACCATCTGGAACATGAAAGAGAGCTAACAGTTCTGGTGTATTTGCTCTTTTGGATGCAAGATTTGACAAACGGAAGCAAAAGTAGAAGCCATTTTGTAAAAGAGGTGGCCAGAAAGCTGCTACTGGTCTCTGACCTTTTGGGTATCTATGTAGATAGGCAAATATAAACTTTCATGCGGCACATTATGCTCATATCAGAGGTACTGAGTAATGTCCATCTCTACAGGTAGCTAGGTACAAGTATGAGAGTATTAGAGACCTATAGGTACCCAGTAGGTACTAATATACGTAATACGTCTGTGGGCATATTTTATAGTTCAAAGCAATGTTGAAAAGGGGGACTATGCACATCAAGATGCTTCGGGTACTATCTTGTTACCCTCTCAAGCGGAGGACAGAAAAACTGAGGCTGGGAAAGATTTTAAACACCCACGAGTTAAACTATACGCTTATAAAAGAAGTAGCTGCTATATCTACATTTCCTAGGTAATAACTACTAGTATATTGTGACGAACCGGGTCCTATAGGTCAGTATAGGTTAGCTGTTTCCAAGGGACAAACCTCAGAATGGTTCTAGGGTTTATGTTGGCGGAGCGGTCAGGTCGGTAGACGGGCAATCTTGTCACTAGCTGTAGATGAAGTGTCTGAATGTTCAATCTGATTGCTATGGTGATAACAACTGGCTATCTAAGTATTCTAATGAGTGACATGAAGTGAACTTATATATCCAGTCGTGTATTCTGGATCGTATGGGAAAGCTGGCTTTCCTAGCTTTCCTGCAATGGATTATTTGGAAAGCTGGCTTTCCTAGCTTTCCTGTCGTGGAACATCAACAATCCTAATTGGTTTGTCGGTCCATAGTTAATCCGGTTCCGGCCAACCTGTTGGCCCGTTGTCGCGACCTTAAGAGCTGGGTCGTGACATATATTTATATTTCCCTATTATATTTATATTTCCCTATTATATTTATATTTCCCTATTATATTTATATTTCCCTATTATATCTATATTTTTCTAGTAACTACTATTATATTTATATAATCAAGCTCGGGTACTGGCTGAATAGGCGTTCTACGGGTTAGCTAAATGCTTATATTACATACACGTATTCATTTTGCGGTCTTGCCTTTTCTGATCTTCGCTTGCCTGTCTACGTAGCATCATGTTTCTGACGTGCAGTAATATTTCTGCACAAAATTGTTCATAGAATTGTCATCAACTCATGAGAGTTGACTTGTATATATCTGCCGTCAGACTGATCGCCAAGGAAGATACTTGGCTGGCTATTATGACTTTAAATTATACTAGTTGCTAGTACTTTATGCCATGAGATGACGAGTAATCAAGATGCGCGCTGCAAAACGCTCTCTTCCCAGTCTCAGTAACCCAACCAAATATCACGTTGCAGCATCTTGTACTCTGTGGCACGTTACTCCTCAGTCAAAGATGCCCATTCCCGACTAACTCGCAAAGCACTCAGTAGCTTTTCGTAGGAACTGTTGGAGTAGCCACTGGTATCAATCTACAACTAGTTAGCCGCAAAACAAAAGAATAGTTTACATGTAGCCATCTCGGAAGCTTACTTACCGTGATGAGCTTTCCGGCCTGCTCGTAGTAAGCAAGTAGAGAGGGGTTCAATTCTTGAAACTCGGCATATCTCTTTCTGAAAGTCTCGGCATTATCTCCTTCGCGGCCTTGCTTTCTCTGGAGCACTCGAGCTTCGGCGCTTTCTTTGGGGCAGTCGAAGAACAGAACTACGGTAGGATGTTGAAACTGGCACAATGTTAGAAACGTAGCCAATCGCCTCACGAGTTTGAATCTGCAAGACGTACTTGTTGTTCGAATTCCTTTGCTTGGTCGAGGTGTCGAGGAAAACCATCCATGATGGTAACGCCGCCTGAATCAACGTGTGGCTTCAGGATGGGGAAGAGCATCTCTGTAGTCAAGAGCTCTCCGCGTCGAACATACTCGACAACTGTGTCATCTGCATTTGGCGATACCACAATTTGTCGTAAGAGATCTCCTATGGACAGATGCCTGAATCCATACTTGCGGGCGAGCTTTTTGGTGAGCGTTCCCTTTCCTGCTCCAGGAGCACCTAATGGAGACGCGTTAGCTTGCACAGACAGTTGTATATCGATTTGACTTACCAAGCACAAAAACTACTTTTCCCTTGACAGAATCCATGATGATCTTGTAGAGGTTGAAGTCGAAGCACACCGCTATCTGGGATCGATGCTCCGTTTGTGTATGAGGGGAAAGAAGTGGTGTTACAATAGGGCACGGGTAGCCGTTGCTCTCTTTAAAAGCGGGTAGAAAATTCGTTTGTTATGCCAATTTTTCTCTTCCCTTTTACACTTTATTCACCTTAGGCCAACTGTAAGAAGTCCAAATTGTCTAGTCAACCAAATCTAACGCCTTCAACATGGATCTCTCCATCTACATTCTAATTATCATCGTTACCGCCATATTCTTTATTGTCAAATGGCACGTTCGCTCTGGACAGGCTCCAGTGTCTGTCAATTATCATTTCACACGCAAGTGTAACAAAGATTGCCTTTTTTGTTTCCACACGGCAACCACTTCTCATATTGAAAAGCCAGAGAATGCCAAGAGGGGATTAACCCTCCTCAAGCAAGCTGGGATGAAGAAGATCAACTTCGCTGGCGGAGAACCATTCCTCTACCCAAAGTTTCTGGGAGAGATGATAGATTTCTGCAAAGACGCTCTTCAACTCGAATCTGTCTCTATTGTTACCAATGGAAGCTTGGTCAAGGAACCATTTCTTGAGAAACATGGTCGCAATATCGACATTCTGGCCGTTAGCTGCGATTCGTTCGACGAAGCTACAAACATGAAAATTGGACGAGGATCCGGCAACAACGTTCGCAAGTTGTACGAGATTGCTTCTTGGTGCCAAAAATATAACATCAAGTTCAAGCTCAACACAGTTGTGAACAGGTTCAACCATTTGGAAGACATGAACGAGCACCTCAATGTGCTTCAGCCATTTCGATGGAAATGCTTCCAAGTGCTCATTGTGGCTGGAGAAAATGATTCCGACAAGACCCTTCGCAACGCTCACAATCTCACCATTTCCGACGACGAATTTGATCGCTTTTGTGAACGGCATGCCAACCAAGCCTCTCTCGTCCCGGAGCCCAATCGACTGATGGCGAAATCCTACCTCATACTTGATGAATACATGCGGTTCTTGGATAGAAATGGCCAACAGCCGTCAAAGTCCATCTTGGAAGTTGGTGTGCAGCAAGCTTTGCAAGCCGTGTTTTGGGATGAAGAGGCATTTGTTGAACGCGGAGGGGTCTACGATTGGAACAAGTCATCCTGTTCCTCGGACAACAAAGAGCTAGACTGGTGAAGGAGTCAGTTCTATAAGAATTGTAATTGATCGGCTCTAAATTTTGGATATAATGCTTATACCTTTGCCATGTTGGGGGTTCTATAGATGATATGGATGATGTAGTTGGTTACTTGACAATTGATCATCTACATATTCTTTCTGTCGCAGCCATAGAGCAATTGAGACGTCCAGCAACATCCCTCTTTCTTATGCTTAAATCTTCCCAATAAACAACTTCTGTCCACTCATGGAGCTTTTGTTTGCTCCTCCACATATCGGCGATCCCATACCCCGAATCCTCAGGGTGAATATCGCCACTGAGGAGCTTCTATCCTTCAAACCGCTGCTACCCGCAACTTCTGGAGATATGGTATTCAATAGTGATGATCGTCTTTGATCTTGGTAAGATTCAGCGCAGTAATTCCTCCACAGGACATGGATACATGTTATCTTCGTGTATGCAAGTTGCCGAAAAGGTTGTAACTAACATGGGTACGGAAATGCTTACTATTGGCTTCGCTACAAATGGCATGGCGATAGTGGCTACTCGCTACAGTAACCTACATGTATCTAGCCGCGTAGTTTTCTGGGTGGCCTACAATGTGCTGCAATGGGTGGCCTACAACAAGTGACAAGTGGGCATCATTCGGCCTACGATAATGAGTAGGCTGTAGACATGCGTGTTTGCTAGAAGGCGGCAACTAAGGTTAGCCGCAATGGTATGTCATAGGCTCAAGCAACAATGGCTTGCACATAGTTGTGTCGCACAAGTCAAAAAAAAAATCCCATCTTCCTCTTCCCCGTGATTCGGCACCTTTCCATCTCTCATACAGAGTCTCTCTGCTGACGCTCAAAATATGCCGTCAATTTGCCCTTTGGCTGGCCTGCGGAAAACGCCCATGCATACATCTTCATAAAGGCAGCTACCCTCTCATCCATCACCTTCATTTCATCTTGTTTTTGCTGCTCAGTCGATTCCCCCGGTAAGGACTTTTGCAGCTCGACCTCCCCAACTTGGTGGCCAAAGTCCATGGTATCAAGCACAATATGGAACTCGTCGTCGGCTATCCACGATTCACGCGTAGTGCAAAAGGCCGCAATGGGATCAAGACCAAAGTTTTGTGCCGCAGTATCGTCGATGGCAGTGGTGCGTTTGATGTACGCCGAGATGTCGTCGACATTGTTGAGCTCTTCGAATCTCGAATTTGTGAAGGATCCGCCCTTTTTTATTTTGGCTTCCCACTGCCCGTCTCTTTTCCGGATCCAGGCTCCAGCCAACGAGAGGAGATTCGATTTGTCGTAGTAAGAGTCGCGTATTGTTTGGATTGGAAGCTTCTGTAGGCTTTTGAAATGAGGAATGCCGCCGCATCGGGTCAGTTTGGGGACTGCAAACGAGCGAAATTTCCTCTCCACCTCCAGAACGCAAGTTGGGGGGAATCGTCGAAATGCCATGGATGAGTGGCGAGAGGTTATCTCTGAAAAGAAATACGGTGAGTTATTAGCAGGTAATTCTTGCATGAATTACGCCTGGGAAACCTCCATGCTTACCTTTGTTCAGTGTGAGCTCTTGAGTTGGAGAACGGAGCAACAGCTGCCAGACAAACGAAGAGGTCGAGTTTCACAACGCCAACGCAACGAACGGATATTGTGGCCCGTGCGTAGGCGAAAATGAACGGACATTGAACCTTGAGAGCAGCATCCAGAGACTGAGAGATTTCGGCTTGAAAGCTGAAGAAGTCGAGCTAGAAACTTCGTCTCGAGTAAAATCGTTGTATGTACGCTGAGGTATGCCATGTTTCCAACACTCTCTGGCAGTTTAAATGAGTTAATTGCCTACTCAGATGAACTAAATCAAAGTTGTCCGGCACTGTCAAAACTACTTTGCGTATGGGTTGTGGACAGCTTCATCTCAGTCGGCGTGAAACAACTTCAACCCAACAGTGCCTGCTACTTCACGATCCATAGTAAAGGACACCTCTGCCGCAGAAATGATGGAGATTAAAGTCGGTTACTTGCGGCAAGTTAGACCCGAAAATATGCTAAGACGATCGACGAAAGGTCAGGCCATGACCCATCTCTGCCAAGAGGACGCGGGATCCTATGGCAGCTATAAGATGACCGACTTCCGGCGAATCTCCATCTTGAATCCCGCCTATGCAGGGGCCGTCCCGCATCTGGTCGATCCTCCATACGATCATCCTGTAGGATCGATGGATCGATCCTCCATCTTACATATCGGCCGATGCCTTTACTAGAGAAATGAAGCGACGAGCATCGCCACAATGTGTTGGCAGGCGATCATTTCCGTCTAAATACCGCTAAACATAAGCTTAAAAGTGTGAAATCTGCCTCGGTATCTGGATTATTCGGCATCGTGGGGTCGTTTAGTTGAAAGGATTGGCATGTGCCATGGCTCTAATAGCACGCTGTGGACGTCTTGACATCATCTGTTTTCATAATGAAACAAAGTGCACAAACGCCAACCGCGCTGAAGTGCGTTGAAACAAGCCAAGCCAATACGACGGTTACACCGCTTCATCAAAGAGGCAACTTGAAGTACATATGTAACTTGTCATCCGAGTCTTTACACGAATATGCCGATCACCAAAAGTCAGTCATTCATGAGCGTCGTAGGATGAAGGAATAGGGCTCCAGTCAATCATTGTGGGCAAGTTATCCTCATAAATAGTAGAATCATCCCCTCATATCTGGAGAAATGACATTCAATCGCCCATCCCAAGGATCAATTCCTTTCGAAGCACTTTTACACTGAAACTTTCGCTCACAATGCATCTCACCAATTCAATCGCTCAAGCCGTTCTCTGCCTCTCAGTTACGGTCTTACCTGTCGTCCACGGCGCCATCGCCATCGGTAACCAGATCAGAGAGGGCGGCACTCACTTCAACGTCGCCTGGATTGAAGGGATAGACCCTTGTAGCTTTGATGTTGCGATAGCTCCAGAGAGCGGACGCGAGTGCAATCGCAACTTTCGACTCGATGGCACCGATTACTACCTTGTGGGCTGCACCGACCCTAACACGGGTTATGCTCAGAAGCCGCAAAGACTTCGACGTGTCAAGGACAATTCGCTCTATGGGAACTGTGCCCCAGTGAAAAAGAAGGAGATTGACTGCAAGGGTCATACACACAACGTTGTGAAGCGCTACATCTGCGGTTAGACTGCTCAGCTCCTTACGAGATAGAGCTCTCAACAAAGTGGGGAGCTCAAAAGTTCGTTGGGAGAGGGCCTCAGTCAATGGAACGAAGGGGTTATGAATATAACGTTTTTGGTTTGAGGTGGTCGAAATTGGTCAATACTCTGTCATTACGATGAGAAAGAGTGGTATTTTGAGAGGATGTGTATATAATGCATATTCAACTGACCCGGATTCTGCTCTGGTACATAATACACATCATTCAAGGCTCAAATTAGTGTCCCGTCACGTTTTCGTGTGAAGAGCATGTTTGTAATCTGTTATGTAGGGCCAATCTTGTCTAAGTGTTCCATCAAGCAGGCATCCTGGATACATGTACAACTTTTGCCAATCTAGACCCCTTGAGCTTGAACCCAGGCTTGCCGGCTTCATTCATCGCAATGCACTTGGAGACCCATCCCCTGCTGGGTGGAAGAGAAAGTGGTACATGTAGCCTTCTCATCTAACAATTTCTGTAATCATGTGATTCAATATATCCTTTGAACCGCTGTTACTATAACGTAAGTGCAGCAACGGCACGCGCGTACAACTTTAACTCCCGATTCAATAGGGAGAACGTATAAGGGATTGCCTCGACTTAGCCGATCGAATATATAGCACTGACGGAGAAATACGCTGGACAGCGCCCTATTACGGATGGCGCCAAGGTCAATTACTCCGACACTCCGCGATGTAATGCGGGGAGAGTTACGCCATGGTTCGGGGAAACACCCCGGCCTTGTAGGCTAAAGGCAAGGCGAGCATCGCCTCTTATGACTAAAGTCATGTTGTTATAAAGTGTCAAACTGAAGCAGCGAGGCTCTTTCATTCTCTTCTCTATCAAAACAAAGAGAGCACTGATGCAAAATGGCCATCACCGCAACTCAGACCACAGTTGAAAGCGCGATTGAGCTTCCTGATTTGAGGCAAGAGAATGGCCGTGAAGCTGATTCGTCTGAGACCGGACCAGCGCAAGGGCCAGACCAACGCCTCAATAAGTCGGTGTACTTGAAGATTATCAGCGCCGGCTTCTCATTCTTCGTAGCCGGCGTCAACGATGGAAGCATCGGAGCCTTGATACCTTATATAATACGCGAATATGACATTAGCACGGCAATTGTATCGAGCGTGTGAGTGTAAAGCGTCGCTCCGGGGCAGGTCTCAAAACAAAAAATATTTTCACTGACACAAGGAGCTCCATGAATGTAGCTATGGCGCCAACTTTCTCGGCTGGCTGTTTGCAGCCTTTGCCAACACCCATCTCTGCCAATATCTCAACCTCGGCGCCATGCTTGCCCTCGGAGCCGTGTTCCAGATTGCGGCACATGCCCTCCGATCTTGGGATCCTCCGTTTGGGCTGTTTGTCGTGACGTTCTGGCTTGTGAGCGTTGGACAAGCATTTCAAGATACTCACGCAAACTCGTGGGTCGCCAGCGCTGTTCCCAAGGGTGCTCACCGCTGGCTGGCATTTATTCATGCCATGTACATGGCGGGCTGCTTGGTTGGACCGTTCGTTTCCACTGCCATAGCGTCTGCCGGAGACGTCTCGCGATGGTATCTGTTTTATACGTTCCCACTAGCTCTTGGTGTTGTCAATCTTGGGCTGACTTGCGTTGCTTTCCGGGATACTCTTGAGCTTCATCAAAAGACAGTTACAAGTGAGAGCAGTGGAAGAACCCTCGGTGAAACAGCTGAGAACCCTAACGAAGCTGTATCGAGGAACAAGGAGGCTACGCAACTCATCAAAAAAACTGCAAGCACGCCAAGTGTCTGGCTACTTAGCCTCTTCTTTTTCTTCTACCTCGGCTCCGTCCTTACTGCTGGCGGTTGGGTCGTGGAATACCTGGTCAATGTTCGTCACGGTGATTTATCGCAAATGGGCTATGTCCCTGCTGGCTTCAGCGGTGGCGGACTTCTTGGCCGATTGCTACTGGCAGAGCCAACGCACAGATTTGGAGAGCGCCGGATGGTGTTTTGCTACATCGTCGCCGCGATTGGTCTCCAGCTGATATTTTGGTTGTATGATTTCCCATCCAATCTCAAACTCTAATGTCGTGAAAACCAGGCTCACAGTAGAATCCTAGGGTGCCGAATATCATTGCCGCCTCGATCGCCGTTAGTTTGATCGGTTTCTTTACAGGGCCATTGTTCCCAACTGTACGTTTTTGCTTATTCTGCATGTCTCATGTCAATTTCGGCACCGTCTAACTCTGAGAAAAAGGGCATCTCGCTTGGGTCAAAGCTTTTCTCGCCAGACATTCACTCCACCGCGCTACCGCTGGTGTTTGTTTTCGCCCAGATGGGAGGCTCATTGTTTCCCATCATTACAGGCGTGGTGTCTGCCGATGCCGGTGTGAGAGTTCTGCAACCGATTTTGGTCGCTCTTCTTGCCACTACGGCAGTAACTTGGATGCTGGTGCCATCGCCAAAGTCGACATCCAATACTGCCCTGCATCAAGAGTGATGACAGCGACCTAGTGTAATACAGGTATGCTTTAAAAAGTATGGCATATGAAAATATCGTTGGTGAACGCGTTTATCAGTGATATGGCTCGTGTAAGCGCTGGTGCTGGTGCATGATGAATACAATGATGACTACAAGAAATACAGTTTTGTTGGACCAACCCCATTGATCTCTACCAAAAGATGGTCGTGAATTGATATCTAATGCCTGCTTGAATCAGTCTAACTCCTTTTTTATGATGTACAAATTCATACGCGCATGTAGTGTAGCCGCTTGTCGCATTAGATAGACTTGTATCACATTCGTACACATGCAACGATTCTCAGCTTCCAGCCATTTGTTGGATGAAATCATCTAAGCGCGCAGTTCATCTGTCGTTCGTGCTCCTCTCACTACAGTACCTAAGGTTACATATGTCAAATAGCATCGGAGGCCAATCGGAGGGCTGCGCAAATGGCCTCTGCTCATCGAGAGAGTTAAGAGCTCGACTCTCCCTTGCATGCCGCGGCAGCAACAGCACATCCCGCTTCATGCACAGTTACATTTGCGCCAAGTCCCTGACCGAGAATTCGCAGTCGCATCGCCTGAGCAAACACCCTTAGCGCATTGTTTGTGACGCAAGGGTCATGCATGTCTCGTAGCTTTGCGGGGCGGCTCGATCTCTTCTCTCACCGCGTTCCGAGATAAGGGGATGTACGAGCAGTCCGTAAGTAAAGCCATGAGAACACATGTACTCGTACGAATGATTGGGTGATTAGACGAGTGACTTGAGCTGACTCGAGGTCCACCAGGAGTCGCTGTATTCACTGCCCCTCGATGAAACGGGCGCAACGGAAACCCGGTAGTTGAACAAGACCAAAGCTAATCAATAAGATCAGTCACCTGTCAAGTTCCGGGGTCCAGTAACCAACGTGATGCAAACGGGACGTGAGTTGAGACTAACAATATCAACATTATGGTCTGGCTACATGTACTTTGCATGTGGCGTTGGTAACGACAGAATTGAAAGCGTGGTGCTTAGGCCATATTGCGATCGTAACACAATCGGATTGTATCATCCATAACGATGGCCTTCATCCTAGATCGGATTAAATCTTGACAGGATGATCCCTACCCTCATTTCTATCCACCGCATATCGTAGTCGGCCAATCTCAGGGTCGCGGGAAGAAATTGACAAATACTACCAGGGTACGTTCACACATTACCCCTTGCATCTGAAGTTCAGCCGTAACCGTGCTCGCAACTTAGGCCAGCCGTGTTTCACTTTGCTTTTTCTTCTTCCATTGCTGTGCCGTATAATACACGCAAGGTCAATAGGTCGAACGGGTATTAATACCTGATAATTGATATTTCGACACTCATCGATGGCTTAAGAATAAGAGAGCAGTTACATCAATACTCCTGGACGCTTATACCGGTACTCTGTACTCTGTCAATAGATGACAATTCCTCTTAGGGTAATCCAACTGCCGCTAGTCTCATATAAGTGCAGCACAGGTTCAAAATAGCGCGGAGGGCGATGCGACGAGGCGCGGGAAGATCGAGGAGGCGGGAAAAGTGGCAGGGTTATGCTGGTCAACCGGATGGATGTGAAGAGGAACCGTCTGAACTATTGACACCGTTGAGTGATACACAATCTGCTCCCGTGTTTTTATATTGAACGTCGGTCGGAGAGGTCAACTGTTAGACGTCGATCACTCGAGTTTACCGAGGACTAGTATAATATAGTATTATCCGAATGTGTATATTCGGAAACTGATCTCGAGGAACGGCTGTGGTGATGTCCTCGAAGCTGAGGCAATGATCTATGGAGTGATCCACCGAATTCGATCGCTAATCTTGCAGAAGAGCGGAATTAAGCGACCAACGAGAATACTATTACTGTTACACGCAAAGAAGACCATCTCAGTAGCAAGACGTCCATACTTGGCCTCAAGATACTGTCAGTAGTCACAGCTGTCTACGATCCGCTTCAAACGCGCATACGGACTTATTCGCAAACTTACACAGCTTACAGCCACATGCATGCATGCAAACGTGTAAATCACATCATTGGTCACTCATCATTCTCGTACCGGGATCGAATGAATAACACAACAGCTAAAACGTAACGTAAGGGGGTCGTTTTTGTCTCGCAGCGCCTGCAAGGGTCCTCGGACCCGACAATGTCAACGTTGTCTCAAGGGCTGTTTCCGCCCCCATCCACTCATGAGAGACGCAGAGACCGAGCCATTCACAGCTTCTCGGGAGCTTGGACGCCCGCGTCTGTCACCCACAGCGGGAACAACGTTGGCCGGTGTGACAGGAGCAGGGTTCAAGGGACGTTGGACGAACGAGATCGGCGGCTTGTGGCTGGTTGAGCACCAGCGTTTACCATGGTTTATTCGCAGCCACTCGGAGACGAACGGCAGTAGTAAAGTAATCACCAGTTGTGTTTTGAATGCTTTGTCCGCTTATGGTTCTCGGTTAGATTTTCACTGCATCCTTGCGTTAGAAGCGCCATACATGGCCCAAACAAAGAGCAGGCCAAGCAAAATAGGGGCGTTTGTCGAGACAGCAAACTACTATTCGAAGCAAGTACTCGTACATGCAGCTGCATGAGACGAGACGAGGGTGGGAGGGTGAACCACTCCGGCCCAAAATTCTGGCCCAACACCCACCCCCTTTGTGCTCAAACTGTATCCAGTCTTTTGTTTCCTGCTCAGCTCGATGCCCCCAGAAATACGGAAGAGCACATCGGGACCCCACGGCACAGATCGAGATTAAAACTCTTCCTCCCGTCCTGCTCTTTCATCTTGCTCTTGATCAGTTGCTGCCCTGGGCTTTTTCTTCTCTCGTTTCGCCCACAAATACCAGCGGCCCACAATCGACAGGCCGAGCATCGTTTGTGCTCTCTTCTCATCGCGAGCTCTTCAAGTCATCCTCAAAGGTTTCTCGCCACGATGGGCTCTGAGCTGGGCCTCACGGCTGATTCGAAGCCCGCAGCCAGGCTCAACGGGATCGGCATATGGTGGATTTGCTGGACTACAGGATGGACGTTGCTGCTGCTCTGGGGCATGGGCTTTCTCATCTACCAGCGCCGTATGCCGATGCTGAGGATAAGAGGGATCGGGCTATCGCTGTCTGCCATCTCTCTGCTCCACCTCTATTGGATATCCGTGCAACTGGGATATGTCCTGGGGCCTCTATATCCTGGAGACACGCAATATTGGATCATGGGCACATACTTGCCTCTGGGTATTGGCCTGTTCCACGCTTCAAACACCCGCTTTCTCCACGTTGCACAACGACAGAAGCAATACATTGACCGTGCTGATATTCTCAACGCTTCAGCTGCGGCGAAGCTCAGCAACAATGGTGATATTCTGAGCAGATTTCGAAGACTCGATCACACCACCAAGGTAGTCATTCTAGTCGGCTCTGGAATGTTCTTCCAGGTCAGTGCAACCCTATTCCCCCATTCTCATTCGTTCGGGGAGTTTTAAAGTTTTACATACCACGAGCTAACAATGGCCCACGCAGCTATTCATGGCAGTCTTCATGTTTCTCATCTCCCGCAAATGGCATAGTTCATGGGGCATCCCAGGCACCGAGGTTTCTGGCACCGAGATGGAGCAAAAGGTCCAGATGGGCCGAGGATGGGAATGGTGAGTTCTCCAAACAGCATCGGCTTTAAGAGCTTCTGTGAAGCTTGATAGCGTCGGCCGCTTGGGTTCTGACATAAACATCAACAGGTGGCCGTCTGTCTTGTGGCTGTTCTTCTGGGCCTGGATTGTTGCGCCATTCACGTTGTGGCGTGCACGAGATATTCGTGACACTCAAGGATGGCGCACTCAAACCATTTGGTGTGCGATATCCGGGTAAGTTTGACATCGAGGGATTTCAGTTGCCTCTTACTGACGGATCTGCGTATATATAGGCTTCAAGCAGCACCCATGTGGCTCATTGCCCTCTATGTCCCCGGGATGGAAGCGATTAATCACCAGTGGATTCCTCCTCAGTGGTATGTTCTCTGTCCCATCTCTGTGTCAAACTAAGCCGCTCATCACCGTCATAGGATTGCCCTCTCCATATGGTTAATGGAAATATTCACCGTCTTCCTCCCATGCTGGGAAGTGTTGTGCCATCAAAGCCTCTGCCAAGAGACGCTAAACACAATTGAGCAGTGGGAGAATAACAAGACAGGCCTCGGCAAGGCCATCAGATCTTTCAAGTCTAAATCGACAATCATCGACTCCATCAAGACAGGATGGAGGTCGACCAACAGTTCGATCAAAACGTCTTCCGTCGAGTCGATTCTGACGCTGAGTGCTCTCGAATACGTGCTGGAGAGGAATCCCGAGCCTCTACAACAATTCTCAGCCCTACGAGACTTTTCCGGCGAGAACATTGCGTTTTTAACAAGCGTAGGAGAGTGGAAGTCATCGTTTCCCGCTTCGGTCCGTAGCCGCAGCGGAGTTGTGTCTGAAGACACAAAGCGGGAGCTTGTCCGAGAGCGATTCAACCGCGCGCTTCGGATCTATACTGAGTACATCAGCGCTAGCGACGCGGCATTTCCCATCAATATCTCTTCAGTACAGTTGAAGAAACTCGAGTCCATCTTTGAGGGGCCCGCGCGATGCATGTATGGCGAGAAGCAAGCCGTCAATCCTGCAACTCTCTTCAACTACCCCGAATGGAACAAGGCCGCCTCTGTCGCTTCATGCTGCGAGGCTTCCAAGTCGGTTTCTGAGAAAGACAGTGTTTCAGGCGACTGCGTTCAATATTGGGGTGATATTCCGGAAGACTTCGACCACGGCGTTTTTGATGACGCTGAGAAGAGCATAAAGTACCTGGTTTTAACAAACACCTGGCCCAAGTTTGTTCGCGATCGCCGAGATTCCATGGAATCCTTCGAGAACGCCGGGAGCACCGAAACCGGCGGCTCCATGTGCTTTCCTCGCCCAAGTAAGCAGTAGGTAATCGGGTAGACTAAATTATTCTTAATTAGTTTGAGGCGTTTTGCGGCGGAGGGAAACGGACTTGCGGGGAATACCATCAAAAAAAAAAAAAAATCCATACTCTTCCACTTGTACATGTGATTCAGCGTCATAGTATTGCTCTAATCGCCCGAAAACGCGATAGGAAATACTAAACATTAGTGAACGCCTTAGTAGCGTTGCATACGTGTAGAGTTCCAGGGGCCGGTAAAATAAGACCGTGGCATTATTGCTTAGTGGCGTCAGCTTTTCCAATGAGTCAGTTTTCGCCATGTCGAAAATGTCAGAAAATGTCAATCGTACGCCTTAGCGCGACATGTTTGCTGGAGACTCGGAATTGTGGAAGAGATGGCTTGGAGATAGCCGACAACAAAGACTCATTTCAAGACTCTTATCTCCAACCCTCTTGAGTCTTTTTATAAATTAGAATGTCCATCCGCCGGATTGTATCAAACATCAAACAAATAAGAAGTCTCAGACAAAACAACAATTCTCTTCCACATTCTGTTGTCTCGTGTGCTCCACATACTCAACCTACATCTCATACTAAGTTGTCGGGTCTCTCACTCACTCGCTCACACCTCTCACACCTCTCACGCCCTCACAAACTCAACACACTACCATCCAAAATGGCACCAATTTCACTCTCTATCCGCAAAGCCACTCCGGCCGACCTTGCACCCGTTCTCGCACTCGTGCGCTCCGCATATCGCGGTGAATCCAGCCGCGCAGGATGGACAACCGAAGCAGAGCTCGTCGATGATCAACGAATCGACGAAGAGGGACTTCTGGCAAAGATCAATGAGCCTTTTGGAGCAGTACTTGTTGCCCAGGACGAAGCCGGCGACATCTTGGCATGCTGCGAGGTTCTGAAGCAGAGCGACACCGTGGGATACTTTGGCCTTTTTGCCGTAAATCCCCTACGCCAAGCCGGAGGAATCGGGCGCACTGTCCTCACTGCGGCGGAAGAATATGCCAAGCAGACGTGGGGTCTAACGGAGATGGAGATGACCGTCATCTGGACTCGCGAGGAGCTGATTCAGTACTATATTCGCCGAGGATACACGCTGACGGAGAAGACGAAGCCGTTTCCTTATGCTCAGCTAGTCGGCGGCAAGGCGTTGAGAGACGATTTGTATTTTTCCGTCTTAATAAAGGCTCTTTGAGAAGTGCGTAAACTCACAAGCACTTTGGGATTATATTTGGGATGCTGAGTTAAGCATGGAGTTGGATGAATTGTAGATGGCGTCTGATTTTGAAGCATGAGCATGAATTGACGATATCTGATGAATTACACTTAATAAACTTCTGCGAAAGTGACATTATTTGACCGTGATGTGATTGTGGGGCTTGTGCCAACTCGACATATCACGGCGGAGGGGTTCTGTGTCGTTATATGAACCTGAGTCAACGTTGATTCGATAAAGCAATATGCCGGCTCAGACCTTTAGTATGAACCACCGACATGCGGCGTCTCGCAACGTGGAGGCAACCTCCCATCGCTTGGAAGAAAATCGAGATACATGACGGCCTTTGTTTCCACCCACTCTCTCAGATCAACGCCTTTCTGACCTGCATCAATCGTGTGTCCATTGACACTAAGATATGAGCCTTGGTGAGGGATACTAGCATTAAGTTCGACCTTCTTGGGTCTCCAGGCCTTGACAGAGACGCCATCCTCCTCGGAGCCAGATTTAGCACCAGCTAACGTGACTGCCTCGGGCAGACTAACATCGACAACTTCCCCTTCGCCGTAAAAGATGAAGCATCTCACCGCACAAGTTTTGCAGTAGAGAAAGTGCAGCGTCTCATTGTTGCACACATAGTCGCCTAGACTCTTGAGAGGATTTAGAGGCGATAGAAGTAAGAAGTCGTCGAAAGCAGATGCGGGGCGGACATGGAGGAACCCCGATTTATGGCAAACGGTGCAATTGCACCTGTAAATGCGCTGGACTCCTCGAGATGGCGGCGGTTCTGAGTTGAGAAGCGTCGCGGGAGGGAGAGTCAGAAAGACAATGTAGCGAATGGCCCCGCAATGGCACGAGCCGGTGTAGGGTAATCGTTGAGACTGAACAGAGTCTTGATCCTGCGGTTGATGGCTCATGATACTGTTTGGCTGGCTTGGATAATGTTTGTATGGCCCATATACCTGAAGGCGTTGAGAAGATATAATATGTTGTTTGCTTCGTTAGTAGTGAAAACAAAGAGTTCTCAAGTCCGTGAATCAATTCACAAGTTCAGCTCATTTCAGCTCAGCTTCTCTCGTTGCAGCGTGAATTCCAGCTGCCTAGCGATAATAAGCTCGGGAATCAACTGCTCCGGTAACACATGTTCTTGTTACCCCACCAAAGACAGATATTATGTCCATTTTGATGGCCAGAAACGTTCAATTCATCTCGTCAAATCGAAACCATAAACAGCACTCCTCTTGAGCGGTGAGATTTCAACAATCACCAACGCCCGACAACTTCTTAACAGCGATCGGAAAGTAACAGGGCTGCATCTCCAATTTATATCCACATCCTGATTCGTGACCGATCGCATAACGGCCGTTTTGTCCAATTGCCCCGTTTAGGCTTAGATCTTCTCCGCAGCTTGGCCTCTCCTCTAAGGAAATCATCGCCGGCGATTACTAAAAGAAATGGTCACGCCCAAGACCGATTTTTGGCCGAATCTGGATGCCCTCGCCGGATCTCGCTTTGCTTCTCTCCATCTTGTTCTCCAGCTCGCGTCTTTCCTCGTCGCATATCGGCATAACGTCAGCTGTTCAAGTTAATCCATCAGGCCACAGCTATACCGGACGATTTCCCGTGTGGCGACCAGCTGGGCTTCTGGAACTTGATGCCTGCGGTCAAGCACCCGTGCGTCCAGTGCAAAGGTCCGCTCTCAACTCACCTCAACTTGCCCCCTTTATTCGTATTTTTATAGCTGACTCGAGCGTTTCCGATAGAGAAGCACGTCAAATGTGAGATTGATCCTTCCGTTCGTTTTTATCCGGCCTTGGCCGTTGGGCTATGACATCTTTGCATGAGATCCATCTGCGCTTCTTACATGTACATGTACGAAGAGGACATGCTGCTTCTCTCGGACCGGAGGAGCAGTAGACATCTCGTACATGGACACCTGATGTGCCGTACTCCATGGAGCTTTTAGAGTGGCATTGCTGACATGATGCTGCCATTGGCAACCCATCGTAGGTGACGAGGAGCGCCCCAAGTGTCGTCGGTGTCAGTTGAAACTCTTGCCATGCACGCGTCCAACTAAGAAGACCGTCTTCCGCCATGGGTCCGCCGCCAGTTTTTCCAAAGAGCAGAAATGGGTCAATAGCGAGGTGAAGCACTGTATGTAGACTGAGACCATAACGGCCTTTCCCCTTGAGGCCAAGGCTTGGCCATCTCTCTGCCTTGCCAAACTGGTATCGAGTGACACTTGATGATTTGGTCGCTGACTGTAAATGGAAACATAGTTCGCTTCCATTCCCAGGGTGGTGGTCCCGCGGTAAGTCAAGAGAGTCCTGATCCGCATAGGGAATCCGAATCGTGGACCGCGGCTACTCCCGGCGCGGCCAATCAGTCCCCATATCATGTTATCTCAAGCGGTGGCCCCTCAGTTGACTCGCCTTCAAATCACTCGCCTCACCTGAGCCAGCAATCCGAAGATAAGACCCCTGATGCGGCGCCCTTTCGGCCCCTTGATCCATATGATGACCGGCCGCCTGCTCAATATAGGAGCACATCCCTTGGCCCCCAAGTCCGGCCTCGTGGACAAGGGGATGTTGATCACTATTCTTCCGCGGGGCACTCTACAACAACATACCCCACTGACGATGGCTCTGCTTCATATGCTTTATTGTATGACCGTCATGTGCCAAGCGTGATATCATCACAAGAAGATGAGACCTTTCGAAGACGGTTTCCCTTAGAAGACACCCGGGAGGCTTGTCTTTTTCGATATTTTGTCGAAGAGATTGCGCACTGGGTAAGTCCTTGTTTGCAACATGATATGACAGCATGAAGACCTTGTTGTGTTGACTTCCATGGGTAGTTTGACTTGTGCGATGAAGACCGCCATTTCCAGCTTGCCGTTCCTCGACTTGCTCACCACCATCCACACCTCCTCAACGCGATATTCGCAGTTGCCGCCCGCCATCTCAGCCGTCTTCCCCAGTATCGGACCCCCGCCGGTATTCTCTATCACGGACAGATTATTCCCAAGCTTAGCGAGCATGATGCAGTCGAGTACATGCTCAAGTGCATCCCTGCGCTCCGGCACTTTCACGATATTGATGACGATGATTATCGAGATAGCATCATTGCTACAGCTGTCATCCTCCGCCAGTTGGAGGAAATCGACGAGGAGGAAGAGGACGCCTCAACAAATGATAGTAGCCATGGCCAAGGCGATGATGCCCATTTCCAATCCGGAAAACAAGTCAATTTCCTTCCCATCATCAATGCTGTTTTGAGAAGCTCCGCGTCGCAGGCATTGTTTGGCCGAAGAAGTCTTATCCAAGCCGCGTACTGGATGGCACTTCGACAGGAAATCTACCATTCCTTTACTCGAAAACAGCCACCGCAGCTGTTCCCTTCGTCTGATTTATGGCATAGCGCTTCCAAGGCGAATAAGACGGTGATGCATACCGTCCAAGTAGCCAAGTGGCGTTGGGAAGACGGATCTGAACGCGAATGGAGTAAGTCGGATGATCTGTTGGGTTTTGGTGTATATCTGCGAGAGGACTGACCAAAGGCCTTTTTAGTGAGGCTCATGGACCAGCAAAACTACCTCGAGTACGAGATTCTGGCCAATTTCCGCCCCATCTTCAAGAGAACGGCAGACAAGGCCAAAGGGGAGATTTTTCCTACCATCTGGTACGGATCCAATCTTGAGGTTACCAGTATCCAACAGAGCATCATGGCAAAGTCGGTGCTGGTCGCCGAGAATCCGTTTCTCAAGTACGTCCCTTTGTCACACATCTTTCCTTTCCCTTTATGCGACCGGTATTAATGTTTGGTTCTTTAGAGCGCCGTCAGCATCGCGGGCGAGCTGGAGAAGGGCCGAGAACGATGTTCGTCTGCTGTTGCTGGAGCTCTGCGGTATCGCTCTCTGCCATCCCGCCTCGCCTCCAGCGCTGTTGAATGCTGCCATTGGTATTCAGCTGTATGGCGACTTTTTCACGGACCGATATGAACGTCAGGCGCTGCGGGTTGTCGTTGAAAAGTATCGAGATGCGCGAGCCTGGCCGGTCCAGAAGCTGTTGGAGATGTTTAAGGAGTGATTGATTCCGTTGAACTGGATGCTTGATCTCGAGCTGGCGAAGATAATCGGCGTCTTCTATAGAGGCGGGATTTGGGTTGTATCAGCAGTGGTATTTCTGTTCGCGGCCTTGGTGCTGTTAGAGTCTAGCAAGCGTTGTCGACTTTGATATTTCGAGATGTGATGATGAAAAGAAGATGAATTGATGTTGCATTCAATTGGTGCATCTGGTCGTCTCGAGGTTGCAGCGCTGCAAGGGCGCTGTAATGACAAGCTGGAGCCTGGAGGTGCAGCTGGGTTTGAAAGTCACAGCGCGTCTTGGCGTCACCCAACGCTAAAAGAGGCACTATCAGCCGTCAATCATCACCGGGCTCCGTGCATGGATCGACTCCAACCTAACTTCAGAGCATCACGATGAACTGTCCACGGAATTCGATGAAAGACTGCAACGCATCAAGATAATCTCATATCTGTCGTGGAATCCCTCATATTTCTTCATATCCCATTTCAACTACACTCTGTGACTTTGATCCAGTACCAGCCAGAGTGCTTGATTAGAGTGGTAACAAGGGCGTGCGCATTTGTGCCGATGAGTCGCAGCCATATTCACGGCGATCTGAATAGTAATATTCCCAATTCTCATCCATGGATGGATTATTATATTTGCTCACCAGTGACTATATAGGTGATATTAGCAAAAATGTCAACCCGAAGGGTAACTAGAGCGGCCGTAGCCAAAGCTGCCGCCGAAGCTTCATCGTCACCAGGCATATCAACGGCTTCATCCAGCGACCCCCTTATTATCAAGACCAAGTCCAAGATCACCGAACCATCAGCATCCTCAAGTATCACCTCAATCAAATCAAAGCCCAAACCAAGCTCAACTTCATCATCGTTATCATCAACCACACAAACCCTCAGTTTCCCATCCGCCTCCCATTTCGACGCCTGGCTCCTCTCCTCCGGCACCTCAACACCCTCCGGCATCTGGCTACGCTTCAGCAAAAAATCAATCATCGCAAAAGTCCCCTCCATCAGCTACCTCGATGCCGTCGACACCTCTCTCTGCCACGGCTGGATCGACGGCCAGCGCAAACGCCTCGATGACCACTTCTTCCTGCAGCGCTTCACACCTCGCCGGCCCCGAAGCCTATGGTCTGCCCGCAACGTCGAGCGCGTCGAGATGTTGACGGCTGAGGGCCGGATGAAGCCTGCAGGCATCGCTGCTGTGGATGCTGCGAAGGGGGATGGGCGCTGGGATAAGGCTTACGCGGGGCCAGCGACAATCGAGGTTCCTGAGGATTTTGAGGTGGCGCTGGCTGAGAATGAAGCGGCAAAGGTGATGTTCCAGGGGCTGAGCAAGTCGCAAAGATATTCGTTCCTGTGGCGCATTCATACAGCCAAGAAGAGTGAGACGAGGGAACGGAGGATCCGAGAGTTTGTCAATCTCTTGGCCGAGGGGAAGGCGTTACAAGGCACGTTGCAGACCCGAGTATCATAATATACCAAGATGATGGTATGTATTATCGGAGGGGTTGGTCATTATAATCATCTATAGAGGATGTCCTAGTATCGTAAACGCAATCCAAATAATCCGCCAATATTGTCCAAATCCTGTAAAAACCCCTGTTTACGCCAAAACTAACCTTGCGCCAAAATCATTCGTAATCGTCTTCCTCCGATTCCTCTGCAATACCATCGATAAGATCGTCTTCGGATCTCTCCTCGTCTTCATCCTCGTCATCGTCATCGTCATCATCAGAGTACTCTTCTGGATCTGTACTCATGTCGTCCTCTGCCTTTCTCTTGCGTGGCGAGGGATGCCTCTGTGGCACGAGATCAAGCCGAGTGGCTAAACTCAACTGCCTTACATCTGTGACTTCATCTTCTTCGTCATCATCTTCGTCATGCTCTTGGCCCCTATGATTGCTCTTTACTCCATTTGAAGCCCCTTTTCCGTCTTTCTTGCTGCTGGATCCATCCTCGTCCATCCCCTTGACTTCAACGTCATTATCATCATCGTCGTCTTCTTCTTCATCGCTGTCAACAATCGCCGCACGCTTGCGACTTCTCCTATTGCCGTTGGGCTCGCTCACTCCTTCATCCTCTGTGTCTGACGTGACGACTCGCGCTGGGCGGCTAGTGCGAGCTCGCTTCGCCCCCGGTCCTTCAGACGGATCCTCATCATCCGAATCAGCTACAATTCGCCGTTTTCGAGAGTTCTGCGCATCCGGAGTAGAGCCTCCGAGGCCAGTCGGCTCTGGCTCTGGCTCTGGCTCTGGGCTGGAAAACACGGGAACGATTTCTCCCACCTCATTGCCATCTAGGGTGACGTCGTCATCATCGTCATAAACTTCATCTCCAGACATGTCATCCTCATTACTATTGTCTTCGCTATCATTATCAATGATTTCGGAGTCATCGATTCCCTCGCTTTCGTATTCGTCAGGCTCAGATTGGGAACTGGCATCGGAGTCGGATGAAGAATCAGAGACTTCCCAGATGGGAACGCCGCGTTCATAGCTCTCCCGCCACCTTACCCTCGCTTTATCCAGAGCTTTTAAGCCCTCTGAATCATCGAATGCGAGCATCGGGAGGACTGAGATACTACGAGTAAAAGGTAATGGATGGGATATATCTCTTATCGTTGGGGTGGGGACATTGTTACGAACAAAGTCGTCGTAGTCGTCCGCATTCGGCCAACATCGTTTTGTCCAAAAATAGTCATTGCCTCTGTCCTTGATAGCGGTAGTATGTGTATAAACGAAATCCGAGCCACACCAGCGCTGCACGTAGGGGGCCAACGGGAGGACAATTTGGGCGAGAAGAAATAGCCGCTTGAGATTATGGAATGGCTCCATGGCGTGGATGAAGTAAGGAGCGGTGTCGATATCCGTGTCATTGTCGTTAAAGGCGTGTTCGTCAATTGCAAGCTGCACCACATTTTCCGCGAAGCCGTCGAAATGATATGCGCTGTCCTCCAAGCTCTCATCAGGAGCCGATGGACTGATGTGCCCTTTTTCGTACCCGTCGATTTGGACAACATCTCGGTCCCGGTTGAAGGACACCATTCCATAGCCATTTCTCGCAGGATTCTGAACCTTGAGAGTGTGAGGCAGAATCTTGCGAGCGACCTCTCGAGCCTCTCGGTTGACCGCCATGAGGATGCGCGTCCGCCTGGTTACGCGGGCCAGATCTTTGCCGGGCCGAACGTGCCAATCCCGAAACAGACGCTGGATTTGGTCGCCATACTCGTTTTCTGTAAAAACGCCGGGCATCTTTCGAGGGATGGCACGAACTTCGAACTGAAGAACGCGAGGCTGCGCTGCCTCTGCCAAGCCAAGCTCCCAGATCTTGAGGCGCAGCTCTGGAGGCAGCTGAGAAAACCCGTGGAAAACGCGTCCCTCGTAGGGATTCTCGTCCCAAGGATCTGTGCCATTGTAGAATTCGTATTCGACGGCCGAGTCGTAGCTATCGTCGTCGCTTTCTTCTGCGTATCGGAGCAGAAGCTCCGAGACTTCATACATTGTGAAGGCGCAAAGGGAGCCAATCGTTCTCTTGCGGAAGAGAAGAAGAAGAGAAAAGAAGAATGCAATCGCCTTTTCCGAGAGAGACGCGCCGTATATAAAGGGAGAATTGGCGCTCAATATTAGTCGTACAAACAAGTAGGTGATAGTAGTAATATTAAACTCGATGGCCCGTCACTTTGGCCTTTTGGCGCTGCTCAACTTTCTTGGACTGTGACGTGCTGATAAGATAAAGCGCCGCGCTATCACGTGCTTCCGTTCACCTTGCCAAAGTGACTGCCAGCTGTAGCGCTACTTGGCCATGAACGAGGGAGATGTACATGCGCATGTATGCTCACATGTTTTCTGGTGCAAAGGGGACCAAAAGAACGTTCAACTAAAGGGAACCGTTAGGGCTTTGCGTACATGTACACGCAGCTGCATCATGGTCTCTCCCGCCAAATGTACTCCGAACATGTACACATGAAGCTTCAATCTCATTATTTCCAAAGCTGTCAGTCAGTCTGTCTAGGAGAGATAGGTAGGTATCTTCATCAATTATTATTTATTCATCGCTTGTTTTCTATGAATTTCAATCACCATTCTATATATAACAATCGCAATTGCTGCTCTGAGCTTCCAAAGGCTACCATGTTCATCGCGCCATCCACCCGCCATCGACCTGCTTCTCAGTTAGCCAAAATGCTTCGATAATGCAACCATCGCTTTCAATGCTTCAACGTACTACAATCGTTTCTCCAGAAACATAAGAGCTAGCATCAGAAGCAAGGAACACGGCCGGTCCTTTGAAATCCTCCGGTTTTCCCCAGTGGCCCATGGGGATGCGTGTCACGATGGACTGGTAATATGTCTGATCCGGGTTGCTGCGTGTGTCTGTATTCATGTCCGTGGCGATATATCTGCAGTTTTTCTTGCATAAGCATAATACAGTAATGGATGGTAAAATATCCACTCTCAACATACCCTGGCGCAATTGCGTTGACGCGAATCTTATGCTGTGCCCACTCGTTAGACAGAGATTTTGTAAGTTGGCCAACGGCACCTTTGCTGGCCGAATATGCAGCCATTCTCACGCCGCCCTGGAATGTGGATAGACTGGCAATGTTGATGAGCCTGCCATCGATCTTGTTGTCGATCCAGTATCTGCCCATGTCGCGGCACAGAATAAAGGGGCCGTTGAAGTTGACCTCCATGACTTCGTCGAGCACCTCCTGTGAAATCTCAGTTGCGGGATATCGCCGCATGATACCGGCGTTGTTGATGAGGATATCAATACGATATGTCTTAGTCACAGAAGCAATGAGGCCATGTACACTGCTTCGGTCGCTCAAATCTGCTACAACAATGTGGCACTTGCGTCCCAGAGCTTCGATGCTCTGTTTTGTAACGCTCTCCTCTGTATTCCGCTTTTGACGTTCTCACGCTTAGTCAAAGACATGATCTCATAGCGTCTGGAATTGTGTTAAATGACTTACCTGGACAAGGACAATATCTGCACCTGCCTCAGTAAGCCCTATGGCGATAGCTTGGCCAATACCGCGAGTGCCTCCAGTTACTAGAGCAGTCTTGCCAGCCAGAGAAAACAGCTCCATGATTGGCCAGGAGTTGTTTCTCTAGTACAATTACAAAGAGTGTAAATGAGTCAATAAGAAACAGGTCACCTCAATTATCTGGGTATTTGTTTATGCGCGAAATTTTATTCTCAATGGTAGATTTCGGAGTAGAGATTGAGCTCTGAGTTATGTCAATTGTCCACACTAAATGCTTCACTAGAGGCTTGTGACAGCCCGCTGTCTTCGGCGTTTCGGCGATGCGACTCCAGACGACCTTCTCCTCATTCCTACATGTACTTCGGCCCGACCAATATTCATCTTTGGGCATCAAAAGCAATGATTTCCGTTCTATTAAGTGAAGAATATCTTTAATAGCAATCATCAAGTGCAATTAAATAAAATTAATTCCATCTTTCCCATTATTATAACATAGCTAAAGACCAATATCAAGTATGGCTCCCGCCCAGCAAGACGCTGCTTTCGGCATTCAGCCCCAAACATCTGCTGAGTCGTCCATCCAAGAACAAAAAACTCAAGTCATCATTATCGGCGGTGGACTGAGTGGTTTACAGGCTGCTCACGATCTTCAAGCAGCTGGCATTTCCTGTCTCATTCTCGAAGCGCGCGATAGAGTTGGCGGTAAACTGTGGTCTGTACCTCTGGGCCCCGAGAAAGGATATATCGAGCTTGGGGGTGCCTGGACCAACGATGTGAATCAGCCCATGGTAACTGCACTGGTCAAAAAGTTTGGGCTGGAGATGGTGACACAGAACATCGTCGGTGACTGCATCATGGAGGAGAAGGGAAGGTTTCGTTATGGAACTGATCCACCGGTAAGTTCAATACCTGCGTTTTTCTCTCCAAACAGATATAAACAAAGGCTGATGATGAAATTTAATGAACCAGTTGTCTCAAGAGGACAAGATAACATTTGCTGAGATAAGAAGTCACGTTGAGGCCCTATGCCACACCGTCAAGGCTGCAGAACTCGGCCAATCTCTGACCAAGCATGGACACATGAGCATGGATGATTTTGCAGTTTCCATGGGCGCCAGCGACATCCTACGTCGTTTAGTCAATATTTGGACTGCCGCAATGTTGGGCGTCGAGTCGAACCAAGTCAGCGCCGTCTTCTTTATGCATTACTGTCAAGCGGGAGGTGGCCTCATCCAAATGCGATCAGACGGCAAAGGCGGCGGTCAGAGTATGCGCTTTCGACATGGAACGCAGTCGCTGTGTTATGGGCTTCGGAATGGTCTCAAACCAGAGACAGTCATATGCTCAACCCCTGTGCAAACAATCGAGCAGGATATTGGCAGCGGATGCCTGGTCATCGCTCGGGACGGAAGACGTTTTCGCTCTGAACGCATCATTTCCACGGTTCCAAGCGTCTTCTTGAGCCAAATCAATATCTCGCCGCCGCTATCAGCAGATAAATGTTGGCTTAGCACTCACAGCAAGCTTGGGTTTTACGCAAAGGTGTTCCTCGTCTACTCAGAGCCTTGGTGGCGTACGCTTGGTCTCTGCGGCCTAGCACAAGGCCTCAGTGGACCAGTGGCTCTGACAAGGGATGCCTCGAGCGATGAAGATGGCCTGTTTGCATTGATATGCTTCGTTGTAGGCCAAAGAGGTGCAGAGTGGGCACAGAAAGATGCAAACGAGCGCTTGATTGAAGTGATTGCCCATGTCGATCGCATCTATGGAGCAGATATTCCGCGGCCTCTAGAGACGCGAGAACAAATTTGGAACAAAGAAGAATTTTCACAGGGAGCCCCTTGCCCTGTGGTGCCTGCCTCTTGCTTGAGGAGTCTCAGTCAAGATCAATGGCGGCCGGAGGGCTATATTCATTTCGCCGGAACAGAGACGAGCACCGTATGGAAGGGATATATGGAGGGAGCTCTAGTTTCTGGAAGTAGAGCTGCGGGAGAGGTTATCGATATATTGTCTACATAAACAAGTTAAGCGGTGCAGTAGATGACAATTTCGCAGTTAGGCAGAGTACAATAGCGTTATATCCGAGGCTTTACCAGTTATTCACGGTATACTCCTCGGAGGATCTGGCTGCTGCAGGTCAAGGCCGCCTATGGAGTCTCGCCAATAAAGAGACTGCCATTCTGAAGAACTCTCCTCCCATCTGTTAGGTTGGATATGGAGATCTCCTGGCTGCTCTTCTTCAAATGACAAAAAGTTGATCCACTCTCTTTCCTCTGTCAAAGTTTCTTGTTCCGTAGCTTTCTGTTTGCTAGCGGTTTGGTTTGCGATCGACTGAAGCCCTTCACCTTCGAAATTCTGCTCCGAGAGATTTCCGATATTAGGCAACACTTCTTGTGTTGTCATCCTAGTATCATCTGTTCTCGGGCCAAATTGAAACAGACGCCATACTGAGGCTGCCATCAACCAGTGTTGAGAGAGCTGTTGCAGGATCCGCAAGCCTGAGGCGTAGTTTTCTTGCGCCCTTAGCGAAATGATGGGGTTCTCACTTCGTAATTGAGCCTGAACTTGGACAAGGGCTGTGAATAATGCATTAGGAGCACAGAACCAACAGTTTTGTAGAGCCGAGAGCTTATCCATCTCTTCGAAGATGGAGATAATTTTAGAAGCTGCCTCTATGCATATCCGATCATTGTTCAACAGATCCATCGAAGGCACATCACCCGTAGAAGATAGCCGTAGGCGGTGGACTTGGACCAAGGTGGTTTCGTATGTGAGGAATAGCATTGCCTTGTACACGCTTGTTGGCTGGCTACGGTCGCGTAGTGCAGGGGGTAGACTAAGGAGCCATTCAGCAAGCTTGAGATCCAAAGCTTGGAGAGAGGCACTCCAGTTGCTGGGAGATTTCTGGGTTTTGAGGGTAAAGTGAGTCCTGAGTAGAATGGATATATCTGCGCAGAGCTTCGCGTGGTAAATGCAAAAGCTTGCTTCGTCCTCACTGGTAGAGGCATCGAAATCTTCTACGCTAAGAGGTGGTGTATCACAGTCATCCAGATTGCTAAACAAAAACTGTTAGTTTGCCCATTTGAGAGGAAAGATGAGCGATGGTCCAAACTTACATGTTCTGCGGCCGACCGTAGCATAGAGACACGAGCACATCAAATTGGACCAAACACCACCAGATCTTCCTCCAAGTTCTCTTGTCTCGTTCCAGCATCTTGCTTGGGCCAACATCTCGGTGCATGCCCAGGCCGAGAGCAATACGTGTTGCAACTCCGATCCAGTACCAGGCATTTGTGCACACATCGTCGCCACCATCGGAAAACCAGGTCAAGAGCAGGGCCGCTTGTACCATGTGCATCCGGTCTTCCTCATATCGCCCATCGAACAGCGCTTTTGCCCGACGAAAAAAAGCACCTTTCAGTTCTTGAGTGTTGTCAAGCGTGGACGTGGCATGGCTTCCTGCGAGACATATGGCATGAAACAGAAGTAGTGGTGGTGCTGAAGCCGGAGCTTCATATTGGACTAGGAACTCTTCTCGATCAATGATTGGGAAAAGGCTATGAATATGCTCAAAGTAGGCCCCTATCAGAATATCGGAGACACTCTTGGGTGGAAGAACGAACGCATCTTTGGGAATCAAGTTGGGCGCCGGGATGCCTTGTAACCCGGGTATGCGTGGTGCGTAGCTATTCGAAGAAGGATAGTGATGAACACGCTGGTTTGTCGACTGTTGGCGAACAAGATAGCCAAGGGTAGATAGATCACTCCCAATATAGGTAAGGCGTGTTTGTATAGGCTTCTCTAGGAGGTTCTGGCTGAAGAATTCCACTAAATTCTGCCTTGCATATTCTGCATCCGCCGTTCTATGAGAGACTCCGGGATGAGCAGAGCCCTCATCATGTTCATGGGCAATAGGTTCCGCGGAAATAGGCCCCGGTTCCGCTGTTACTATTCGTCGTCGAGTCGAAACTGGAATGGCCAATCTCTTTTCTCCTGATGCAGAAGGCTGGCCGGAAACTCGAGCTCGGCGCTTTCGTCTATCAGGAACAACACAATGAACCTCCGCTAGCCTACAATTGCGGCAAGGGAATCCATTAATAGCACCGTCACACTTGACTTTTCGCGCATGGCAATCTCCGCAAGCTCTTTCTTCAAAGTCCTTTGTAAGCGCAACTCCTGATGACAGCAACTACCAAATGTGGAAGCTCACTTATAGATCTGGTGATACGGAGTGTTGTGCTGACGCCGGGGTCACCACCGGAGCTGTTCGGCATAATTGGCATGATCGAGATGATGCACTCGGCCTCTTAAACAGGGCCTATGCTTGTATATGCCTAGCCTTGCTGAGAGACGGAGTTGGCCTCGCATGAATTTCCCTTCACGTCCAAGTCCGTGTATGTTGGTTGTGATGTAGCTTCGATCTTTGTTTCAAATCTGGCCGAAAAGCCGAAGGGCCGAAAACTAGAGCCCGACAACTTACGTAAGAGCGACTGTGAAGACATTCATAGCCTCGAGCAATAGTCCTAGATGGGGGAATAGTGTACTCGTAGTAATACATGCTATAATAAGAATAGAAACTAAATAGGAAATACATTATAGGAGTCTATTTGAAAGTCTGGAGTGTGGACAAGCCAAAAGTGAAATCCCAGGGATGGGGTGTGAATGGCTTTATATTCCTAGCGCTCTACTTTGCCCACCAATAATTCCTTGAACGCCGTTCCACACAATCCCAAGGTTGGAGTTATTTGTCAAATCATCCTGATTTTGGTAAATAGCAAGTCTATATTAAGTTTAGTTAGCCCAACATATCCAAAGGAAGCTGGCCGTTGCGCTACCCAGTAAAATGAGTGTCACAATAGCGGCCCCAGCTTTGTCTGCTGTACCAATCGGTTTCAACTCCCTCTCTCCATTGTCTGCCCCAGTTCCTGCATTCGGGTTTCCTTTAGAAATACCTCCCGATGAATTGGTCACTGGAGGATTCGCTTCATTGATTAGAAGACTAGACACCGCTGCCAGGACATTCATGGCTTCGCCAGCGCCGCTGGTGTGATCGACGGCCGGGTCGATAAATTTCCCGGAACTCCAGTAGAAGCCACATCGTCGGCCTGAATCGCCTCCTGTGCATTGCTTGACAGCAGCTTCTGTCGATTTTCGTAAAACAGGGAGAATTTTGTTCTTCGTATATGGGGCGACTTGGGTCACCACAGAGAGCCAGCGATGGATATAGCCTTTGAACGAAAGCATGTCTGTACTGCATGCACCTTGGCGCGGCTCGCATGCAGCCTCATATGCAATTCCCTCTGGAAAGAATCTTGTTAAAAGAGAGTCGAGGAGTCTATCTACGCGATACTTCCAGACATCTGAGCCGTTGGTCTAGAGTACCAGTTAGTTCATCTGGATCAGGCTTATGGGCAAATCATGGCAAGGCTTGCACATACATAGTTGTACATAAAGGCAGCTCCATGGGTTAGAACAGCTGCGTTGTAGGAGAATGTGGCGCGATTTATATCGGTGCAATTCTTTTCGACATGGCCACCATCATAAACGAGCCAGCTTTCGTGATCGATGTATCCCACTCCCCATAACCAGTTCCAAGTATCTTCGGCGCGCTTTGCGTATGTCTCGTTTCGAGTGTATCGAGCAAGTCGGGCGCCGATATTGAAGAAGCATCCGTTGGCAATTGCTATAGGAATGGGCACCAGTCAGTAATACAAAGCTTTAAACATAGAGTACCTTGCCTTACTGTTCTTATAGTTGTAACCCGCATTTGAGAAAGGGATTTGCCATCTCAATCCACCATTGCAGGTCTCATCGTGGCGACTGGGATCCGCTTGAGTGTTCCAAACTGCTTGGGCTAAGGCAAGCCACTGGGGTTTATCTGCTGGGGGATTCGGGAATTTGTTCTCGGCCGCCAGCATTGCCGACATGCCCCAGAAGCCTTGATCGTCATTTCCGAGGGATGCAGTGTGGTTCAAGGGCATATAGTTCGCGTGGTCGCCTACTTGGTGAAGCATGCCCTCCATCACGACCGAATTGTAGCTCGTATCGCCCGTGAGATGCCAATAATCGACATATGTGCCCATCATGGCACCTCCTTCCCACCAGTAGTAATCTCCTTTATTCTCAGTTGGTGGACCAGGCAAAATGCCAGGAATCTGTCCCGTCTTGTTCCCATCGTACTGTAGCATTAGGTCGTACGCAAGCCCACGGGCCGTCTCTCGAATATTATCTGCGGGTTGAGATCAATTAGGGAATTGGGCCATCGTTTAGGTTTCGGCAGTAAATTACCTGCATTGTCAATGCGATAAGCAGCCTCTGCTGTCGCATATAGAATACTGGTCGCAATGATTACAAATGACAAAAACATGGTTGAAACGAATGGCGATAATGGATGCTGAGGAAGGGCAGGTAAACGCGAAAGCCTAAATGCATTGGACTTGGGAGAATGATCTTAGAAATTGGCACAAAGAAAAAACAGCCTCAAAGATTGAACGAATGACGCAGAAGGAAACAAAGGCTAAGCGATGGTATATTCAACGTCCTACCAGCAGACGAAGAAAGCACAACCAACCTGAGATGAACGAGGCGCCCAAGTAAGATGTGAGGTATTGATGCTTTATTTCCCTCTGAGAGACAGCCAGAACCGGAAAACTACAGCCCAGAAACCAGTGTGCGGAATATGCGCCCGATCTACTTATAACGGCTCAAGGAAAACCAACGACTGTGCGACTCCAAGTCTGTGGGTTTGCGCGGTGGCGCTTGGGCATCTTGGCTCACTGGCAATCAGTATAAGCAATGACATCGAGGAAAGTCATAGTAAATCTTGGCTGCGGCTGAGCAACTTCTCATTCTCTTGGCAAAGTTTGAAGATCGGGCGGCCGCCGGATGGCCCGCGACACTTGACAAAGAAACGCGATCCATGGTAGCGATTCCAAAATAACTGCATCTCTACCATCGACGCCATAATAGCGAGAGCGGCAATTATATGACTGCCATTAGGATTTCCACAACAAACAAAAAAATATGGCTCCGAAAAGAGGAATCCATCTTGTGATGGTGACGCTTGGGACAGAGGCTAGCCCCTGCTTAGGCGGATGAGCCAACGGATAGCGACAGGACAATTCCCGCCGGCAAATGGAACAAAAGTTTCGATCAAACCCGCAATCTCAAACAGCAAATAAAACAGCGGGACGCGTCATCCAACGGATGCGTTGACTTTGATTGGCTTTGGAGGCGCAGCATCGACACAACTGAAACCCTCACGCGGCTTGGCTGTGATGACTAGCGGCAGTCTAGCTTTTAAGGTTCTTTCTGAGCTTAAAGCAGATCCGGTGATCCGGGATTTTATAGGCGATTCGGCAGCTTGGGGCACGGAAAGGGGGTCAGGTGGGAATTTGAGCTATATAGTAGACAGATTCCAGTCCATCCAGAAGCGGCGGATGCTATTGGAAGAGGGTTAAATTGCATGTAAGACGGGTTGGATGGACTTGGCGCTGCAATGCGACTATGGCCGTGTGACACTGCTTGTCTGCCCTCGGACCATGCGGAGTAATGACGATACAACAAAGGTGTTAGTTCAGAAGGTATGATTAATATTCAAGTGCTTATAGATGGTTTCTTAATAATCAGGCTGGGCAACTTCAAGAGTTTGGATTCCATTGCACACGGACAGTTGGTGTTTCACTTCATAGCTGAGGCTCTTACACAGACTCCCTCTATAACCATGCGTTCAAAATTAGACCTGTGGGGAAGGTAATTCATACTTTCCGACCATCAGCACCACCTGCGAACATCGATTTCTGAGTTTAGAGAGAGCTGAGATATGAAGAATGCTAAAAATTTAGTGTTCAAGCCTCGTCTCCAATAACACGAGGAAGCCATCTACCCTATAAGTAAATCTTTTTTCTGTGGGCTCGATTTTAGACTCTCTTATCGGGTATATCTGTGTCTATGACTGACTACCTCTAGAATTCACCCAAAGCCACTCCTTAATACTTTGTACCAATGGTTCTGCATGGTTGAAGGAGACAACAAGCGAGAAAAAAATGAAGCTATCCTAACTCAATATTATTGCCAGCAGCAGAGTACACATTCTCACGTAGTTTACATGGCAATAGAGAGATTATCAAAATGGAACCCTGTTACCCATGTTTATGGTAGCCAGACATAATTATGATCTTTGGCATATCTTTGGCTGCTGGTTTTACGTTTGAGGGTATAGATAGCTATTATACTTATTCAATTTCATCAGTCATTTCCAATATCACATTCAACAGTCATCATTGTGGTTGTAAAAGCTTTACCACTCAAGTAGGTCATCATATCAGGAGACCAAATACTCCCTTTTTCCACGATTCGTATGGCCAATAGAAACTGCAGTAGGCTCTGAATACCGGTTACAGGTACTGTCTTTCAAGCGCTACTGAGGAGAATATATGAAATTCATTGCCAGAACCTCTTTAGATATTTATGAATACGCGTTGTTGGTCTTATCTTTGCACGAGAGCCGTAAGACATCGGATTCTGGCAACGAGACGCGAATGGAAAAATTAAAGTATCACCAGGTAAACTTTTCAAGCCTAGGGCCTTGCTGATTCTCCATAATTTAAGAAAAGAATAAAATTAGTTTCCACTAGAGGGTCAGAGGGAGGCTCGCCGCTCCGTCGTGTCGATTGGTAGTCATTCGAATTCTAGATGAGTTGATCATACCTTATAGACTAGTCCATGGTGTTTTGTAATTAAACGAGAGCGTTACAATAGATAAGAGATGCCACAAAATGGCTCTTCAAGACGGATACGGCGGCATCAAGTGTGATGAATACAAATATGATCTCTTCATCCGAGTGGAGTTGCAGCGGTTATAGTTTAGTACCTGAATAGGACCGTTTATGATTCTTAGGTTTCAATGTCTGCCTAAAGTGGAAGACTTGGGCCGGCCATCGTCAGCACCACACATGTGATTGATATCATAGTTTGCTATTAATTCCAAGATTTCGTCGCTGTCCGAGCTCCCCGAAAGCTCCACCTCGCGATATAAAGCTGCTACTGTCACGGCGTTACCTCGTATTGTGAGAGCATGCGTGACATGCGTGCTATGACAGTTTGATGAAGAAATGGTGTAGAACTCATCCGGGCTAGGCGGTATACGACTATATTGCATTGGTAAGTTTAATATCAGCTATTCCTGGCCTAAACTAAACACGACCTTGAAACATTAATCAATAATTACACATACTTCATCATACCTCATGTCTGCATTCGATAGCGTGACACTTGTGGCTAGATTCTATCCTTAGCTCTGATGAATTCCAGCCATGCTAAGGCTATTGAAGTGTGCAAAATGTCCTCGTTTGGCCGAGGTCGAGGTAGTGTTACATTGCAGGTGGCACACGCGGGTCAACGAGTACGGAGTACACACACATACGAGGATGGCGCATACTGGGCATGGGGAAACCTGGCACCTACAGAAGTGACCTCATCAGGCATTCTCCTTGCGACGAATGGTATGTGTCGAGAGGAGAATAGCGACAAATTAACGGAACCTCAAGGAAGGGATAATATCTTACACCCAACCCCAGCACTACAACCTAGTAGGTGTGCATGGGTTGGACAGCACACCGAAACACTACATAAGCACACCTTTATACATGTAGTTATGTATGCAAAGAGCGACGACCTATACCTGAGAATCGAAAAATGAGGCACAACGTAGAACTGCCCCTTTGCGGCGACGAGTGGACTTGACAGCTGTACGAGTATGCCGTCGGGTATTATTGCTTGCGCCATTGTCCTGGATTTCGGACCCCTGGTCTCTGCACTCCAGAAAATACTACCATAAGCTTAAAGGACTCCGCATCAAGCCACAAAGACGTGAGCTCTGGCCGCGCCGCAGGCCAAGTCAAAGGGCCATATGGTAAGCGGCTATCAGCCTTCAAATGCCGAATCCCATTCTGTTCTGCTCTGGCCATCCCGCATAAAGCCAGCCAATAGTCGTGGAGGCGGCAAGCAAAATAAGCTTGGTATCGAATCTGATTCGCGGGGAAAATGGCAAAATTCAAAATGCCCGGTCACAATACCCCCTTGCCGCCCCATCAAGTTAATATACCGAGATGTCGCACTAGCTAATAGGTCCGACTCCAACCCCTAGCAGCCCATCAAGGCAGGATTGCTGTCTCTGGGTCTGGGGCAAAAAAGCCCACAGAGGAACAGGTTTTCTGGACGATTTCTCCAAAAGCCGTTGAGAGTTGGCATCAAAAGCGTACATGTAGGTGAAGCTACGGCGCGAGCCCGAAGCAGAAGAACCCATTCCAAAGATAGGCGACCGATCATCCCCGTTCCGCATGCCTTGCCGGATGTGGGGTGTATAGGAATAGTCGGCGATAATCCGCGAGCATTGCAACCCAGGCCAGTAGGGCGATCATGTCTGCCAAAGAGGCAAATGGCAACGGGAATGCCGATCATCCCCGGCAATGTGCTTGGCAACTGAGATGAAAGGGCAGTGATCCATGTGCCATGGCAGCAGGTAGAGTGTGTGAATGTCATTCGTGTCCAAGCTCACTTTGATGCGAATGTATATGGAACAGGCTGATAAAAATCGAATGTTCACTTTGTTCTGTCAGGCGAGGAGAGAGCATCTACGGGTACGGAATTAAGAATGAACAAGTGCTCCGGCTACCTCGCACCTAGTATCGAATAAACTAAAGCTAAACTGTACTACTGACAGTTCCTGACATGGATCAAGAGAAGCTTCAATGCCTGCTGACAGGACATGACTCTAATTGGATGAACGAAGCGTATACCCTAGCCAATTACGGGGCATCCTATACAACTCAATTCACACAACATCCGTATGCAGCAGTTTCACCACCCTTGCGTTGACAACATGTTCAACTGGTAAGCCATGCTACTCTGGCCCAATCTAAAAACTGAATCATTTCCAATCAGTCCCTGCAACTGTCATTCTCGGACATGGTGGCTATCCATTGCCCGTGGGGGGAATGGTTGGTTGACGATGGAAATACGCCTCCCGGGACGAAGCTGTCAAGAAAGGCAAGCCACCTCCGCACACTCCGTCTTTTGGGCGCTTCTCAATGCATACCCCAGACTTTACAGAGACGCCACATCCTCTTTGGCACTTTACCCCCTGGTTCCTCCGCGATCAACGGGGTGAGCCGCCTCCACAAAAAGCCCCCTAGCGAGAGCAGACGAACGGCCACATCACGAATCAAGTCTACGCAACCCACGCGGCAATGCTGGAGATCGGTTGCATCGCGGCCATCTTGGCCTGCAGTAACCTCGCGCTTTTAACCCCGCTGTCGTTTTGTTTCTCGGCCTTCTTGCTTTTGTTTCCATCTTTATCTAGTGGGCTCTGCAGAGAGCAGCCAATGCCTCTGCTGCCCACACATGCGTTTCGGCCCATTGTTCGGCGGGCCACTCATCAGATGATGGTGCGGTGGGTGAAGAAGCCAAGCATCCTCCTTCATTTCAACTCCAGGGTCGCATTTTAGACTCTCTAGGCTCGGACCGATTCCGGATCTGCGTGGAAATGTTGAACAGCTTGACCTGTCCCCGATGAAGCTGTCCAGGAACGGGAATAGCCTGACCGATTAGACGACAGGGAAGTTTGGTCGCCGGCCGCGATAGACTTGCCATATTTGGACGTCCAGTGAACTTGTTTTGAAACATGTCAGCGTGGGAAACAAGGATGCCGAGTGTGTGAGCATGACAATGGAATGGATCGGAGATAGTATAGGGAGCAAGGGAGCAAGGGGGCCAGGGGGGCCTTGAAGAATAGTATCGACTGATATATAAACCATCCTAAGCCCCCAACCTTGAAGTTGTTGTTCACCAGGTCATCAAGTCGTCTTCCAGCCCTCGACAGAACTCCTCTTCAAGTCGCTCACGAGCAGAACGAACCAGTCACATCTTCCAGCCATCACCATGACTCTTAAGCACTCCGCTCTCGTTGCCCTGGCTGCTGCCATGGGCGCCCAGGCTCAGGTCTTCACTGTCAACTGTGCTCCTTTGACTCAGTTCCGAGGTGACCCTATTGTATCTCCTGGTGTTCTGTCTTCTCACGTCCACGCTATCGTCGGTGGCACTGCTTTCTCTCTCTCCGTCACCCCTGAGCAGGCACGAGCTGCCACAGCCACCACCTGTGACAAGATCCTCGACAACAGCAACTACTGGCAGCCCCAGCTTTACCACCAGCGCCACGATGGTCAATTCGAGCTTGTCACTTTCCAGGGCAGTGTAAGTAGCTGAGCAATATTCAAATCATCTTCTTGAGACTAACACAGGCGGAAGGCTACCTACTACATCGCTCGTGCTTGCGACTATGCTCCTGGCCGACAGAACTGCAACGGAGCTCCTCTCCCCATTGCTCCTCCCGCTGGCCTTAAGATGCTTGTTGGTGACTTGAACCGACGGTATGTAGACCTTGGACTAAAATCCGTCAAGCTTCCTACTCTAACATCAGCTCAGCACTTTCAACGCCTCCAGCTTCGAGGACCGTGCCATTCAGCACGTCTGCCTCGACACTCAGCCGGTGCCCGACACCAACGGCTTCCCTACCCGCCAGTGCCAGCGCATCCGTTCTGAGACCTTCTTCCAGTCCTGCTGGGACGGTGTCAACCTGGACAGTGCCAACCACAAGGACCACGTAAGTCTCTTCTCATGGATGACAGCGCGATGCTTCTGCTAACAAGCTATAGGTTGCCTTCCCTGCTATTGGTGACTACAACACCGGTGTGTGCCCGCAGTCGCACCCCAAGGCCATCCTCTCGGTCTTCTACGAGTTCTTCTACGACACTGGCTCAGTCCAGAACTTCAACCGATTCGTCTACGCCACTGGTGATGCCACCGGCTACTCCCTGCACGCCGATTACTTCCAGGGCTGGAAGGACCAGAACGCCCTCAACAACGCCATCACCACCTGCACTGGCCCTAACGGTGTCCTTGACCGCGGCTGCAGCTTGAACGTCGGACCCAACGGAACTCCCGGCCAGTCCAGCACCCAGAAGCTCCAGACTCCCGCTCCTTCTGAGAACATTGGCCTCAGCGGTCCTATTGCCGCTCTCCCCGGCAACAACCCCATCCACTAAATTTCTCGACACGCGGATGACGACTGGAAGAAACTCTCGGTGTAGGAAAGGAAATGGCAATATGCAACGCCGAAACCGAGGACTCAGTCGCCCATTTGATGCAGACAGTGGCTGGAAATTGGGCTACAGATTGAATGAATGATGACAAAATTGGAACTCGTATGAGGCTGTGGCAATGGCTCTTTGTAACTACCTACATTGCCATTAGTTCTTTTACGAGAGGTTGGGTTTTTACCATGCACATAGTTAGCGTTTACTACATAGGCAATGACGAATGATGTATATATGCATTAAAATCCTGTGCACTCGAGTTGAATTTCCAGTGGCTGAGTTGTGTGAGATTAGCCATGAAATAAAGTCTTGCCTTCGTGGATAAGATAGAGAAAAAAGGAAGCCAATTCAGCAGAGTATTTCGAGTATATGGTTAAGCTGTACATAGGGTGCCCCTGTAACCTGTACATGTACATAGGCAGGTTTCCTTTTGCGCTAAAAAAAGGAAAGCTGTATAATACATTGTACAGCTTTCCTTTGCAGCCGACCTTTTGCCGTTACAGCTGATTTTTACAGCCGATTTTTTACCGTTGCAGCTGCCTTTGCAGCCGGCTTTTTATCGTTACAGCCGACCTTTTACAGCCGGCTTTTTATCGCTGCAGCTGACCTTTACAGCGATTTAGTACAGCTTTCCTCTTACACACACAAGCAACTACTACCCTATATTAACTACAAAAAGCTACTGCAGCAGCCGCTACAATAGCTATACACTATAAAGACCGCTGTTAAAGCTACTATAAAAGCTATTACAAGAGCCGTTATAAAGGCTTTTGCGCTGTAAAGGCTGCCGTAAAGGCTATTGAAAAAAGCTGTTGAAAAAAGTAACTAGGTGTAAAAGTTACTATGAAAATAAGGCTGGTTGCTAGTAAAGAGAGAAAGTTAGTGTAAAAGGTAGGCTGCAACAGCAAAAGGCCGGCTGCACTAAAAGGAAAGCTGTATAATGTATTGTACAGGTTTCCTTTTCTTAGCACGAAAGGAAACCTGCCTATGTACATGTACAGGTTACAGGGGCACCCTATGTACAGCTTATCTTACTACTCGAGTATTTCCCCTCTTTGGATTATGAAAGCTTTTTAATAAGACGAGGGAGACATGTGCTGTGAAACAGCGATAATGAAAGGGAGGGGCTACGAGTAATGCAAAAGGGCGAAACTACATGTAGATACCGTATAGAAGAAGGGTTAACCTCGTTCAACGGAAGTATCTCCTCCAAGCGGTGAACGGTGAGAGTATACGAATTGTAAAAAGGGGGTTAAAGTTACATCGCGCCCTTTTCCCTACATGTCCTTCGTTTGCCTCCATGCATACGAGTATTTGTTTGTCTTTTCCTCTGTACTGATGATATCAGCAATTGATGAATACGAACTTTCCAAAGAGAGCAAAAAGGAGGGAAAAAGATAAGCCGTTGCTTTGCGCTCTGGACGAACGGGGAATCGAACCCCGGACCTTTCCCAATGAGAAGCTGAACCGCCAAATTAATTGGACTGGCCATGCTAAGGGAAAATTATACCACTAAACCATCCGCCCATTTGAGGCGCTCTGATTGGCTTGTCAGTCGGCGAGAATATTCTCATGAAGAAGGATGGCAAAAGTAATTGATTGTGAAGACTCAGTGGCAATTGGTCGAAAACACAGTAGAATCAGAACTTTGGCAATAAACCATCATGGAGATTTCAACCGCTTCAGTTCCCTGTAGGGTAGCATGTTCCGTTGATTTCCAGTTCCATTTCATGAGAACTTGATGAGAACTCTGTGGGGGCTGTGAGACATTCAAGAATGATCAGTTTCGCTGGTCTAGGAGCTTGAACTCTGCACAAAGATCTTCAGTTGACTTTAGCCTGTTGTGATTGTCACACTTGTGGCTAATGTTCACCGTCCTTGCCGGATTAGAATCTACACAAGTTCTCTGTGTGATCCCTACTCTCCGTTCTCTCCGTAATATACGAGTACACTCGTATCCTGTCTGTACTCCTCTTGATCGTGCCAGCTGACCTCGGTTTTTGTCCTCTTTTAGGGTAACACGATCATGCGGGGGAGGCCGGCATTAAGGTGACCGGGGCCGTTTTGGCGTCGGCCGAGCCTACGTATTAATCCCAGCCAACACGGGCTTTTCTGTTAAGCACTTTACAAAACGAGGATAGCCGTATTGAATTCCTGGCACAAGTGTCTGAGCACAGAATAATCCGTATTACGACATGACGAATACGTTCGCCGCCCTGCGCCCAGATAATCGGAGTCTGCTCTGTTCTGCTCAGCTTCGAGCTGCCAATTCTTCAAGGAATGTTTACTGCAAGAAAAGACGCGCGAGCCGACACCTTGTTCGCTTCTCGTTTAACGCGTTTCGCGCCGATCAGGGCTGTAAGAAAGCATACTTATAACCTCAATTGGTGGCTCGGCTGTCCGTTTATTCCGACAGGGGTATGTTCACTAAGGTTGCATAACGACAGCCGCCAATAGCACTGACATGTCTGATCCAATGTTGGTTCGCGACCGCTAGAATTACTACTACCCAAAGGAGTTCTTGAGCAACATGAATCGCCACGATCCAAGCCTCAACTGAAATGGAGTGGCATTTCGTAACAGCATTGATCCTCTGTGGAAGTAAGGGGTGGCACTGCCAAATGCGGCGACCGTTTTCTGCTTGTTTGACCCTATTCCTGGAATACGAGCTGCGGCAGATGAATCCCGGCCGGGAACCAACCCCACACGCATAACGCACATCATGAGATGGCCAAAGAGCTTAGGCAGTGTAAACCAACGGTTGAAGATCTGGCAACGTTACAGCTCGGCATCAGCAACACAAATGGCGGAATTGTAGTGTAAGACATTTGAGAGATATTACATCACTCAGCCGTGTAATATGTCTCTTGCCTACGTTATGTTGTGTCATGTCCAGAGTACTGAGACCTGGGATCGGCCCATCGCCGCCGGATATGTGGGATGACCCCCTGCATGCCATGCTCAATGACGATGGCCGACTGTGCTGCATTGCCACCGCAACATTGGCAGAACAGCCTTACCGGCAGGCCTCCATTCACGATACGAGATGATGCAAGGGTTCCGAGTCGCCGTTGCAAACCGTGACCGCTTCTAGTAAGCTGTTCGGGTGATCGCATCCGATGTCCGATGCAGAACTGTCCCGACATCCCTGGAGCAGGGCAAAAGCCAAGTTTTTAGGTTCCAGAAGACATCCAGACTGTACCAACACGAGAATACCTTCTCCACTCGGGTTGGTTCCCTGCCTAATTCTAAAGTATGCGAGCATAGCTGAAATAAGTATATAAGAGAGAGGTCATACCCATTGTCCATCTTTCTGGTCCATCTTCCATCTCATTCACCTCGTCCATCTCATCCTTTGCTCCAGCAGCTATCAAGACTTGACTTGAAACTAGTTCTCATACAGACACATACAATCAGTCACCATGCAGATCACCAAGAGCCTCATCGCTACCCTCTTTGCCGCTTCTACCGCCTTTGCGGCTCCCACTCCTGCGGACAAGTCCATGATGGCCGCTGTCCCTGAGTGGACAATCACCAACCTGAAGAGAGTGTGCAACACCGCCAACACCTCCTGCACATGGACCTTTGGCGTCGATACACATCTCGCCACCGCCACCTCATGCACATACACCGTCAAGGCCACCGCCAACGCTTCTCAGGCCAGCGGCGGCCCCGTTACTTGCGGCCCTTACACTATCACATCGAGCTGGAGCGGACAGTTTGGACCTAACAACGGCTTTACCACCTTTGCTGTTACCGATTTCTCCAAGAAGCTCATCACCTGGCCTGCTTATACCGATGTCCAGGTTCAGGGCGGCAAGGTTGTTTCGCCCAACCAGAGCTACGCCCCGGCCAACTTGCCATAAATGAAACGAATTTGCTTGGAATCACTATATGAACGGACAATTTACTCCAGACGGAACAGCTGGTGATAATTGGAAACGGCGATGAATCAGGCGAGGGGGAATACGTACCACGAAACTTAATGTAATAGATGATTGACTATGATAATACAATCTTAATTAATGTGTCTGCGCTGTTCATCATAAAAGTTTCACCATTATCTTGTGCTAAAAGTATAACATCCGCCCTTTCATCAGAGTTTCCATTCAGCGTCTGTTGTAGAATCCATATCAGTACTTTTTGGTAATATTAGGTACGGATGAATCTGAGCAAATACAATCAACTATATATAATAAATCTAATTTATGCGCGCTGTTTCTTGATTAAGTTTAACACGCCTTATTTTATCAGCCCAACTGTGTCTATCAGATGATTTAGCTCGATTTCTGTGTAAAAGCCTTAGAGTATACGACGCCACGTTCAAGTATACGATGCAAAAGTTTACGATGAATGGAACGCGATATCATCTGCTACAATTAACTTTAAAACAGCCTCAAGAGTCTTATAATTTGGAAAGAAGAGCATACTAGAATGCCATATAAACCCCGACAGCTTTTTGCTTACAGTTCCTACAACCTTTCCCATCTACGAACCCTTTTTGTGTATCTCTTAACAAACGACTCACTCTTCTACAATATTTGGAGATTAAGGATTGCAAAAATGCGAGACCTTGTATTCTATCCGAGTTATTGGGTGCTCGATGGTAACCTGTCCCCAGATAGACAGCGCCGTAGCCGCAGATTGCGTCGCTATTCCGTCGATGACAACGCCGTCCTTCGCCCTCCTGTCCTCTACCTCTTGCCCGGTCATATGCCTCGCGGCGTACGAGTATATTCAGTAGTGGAGGGCCAGCAGCATCAATCAAGGGCTACACGGAATATGAACAGGCATCCGCTAACAATGTCCCATATGCATCCGTATCGACCTCTGCTTATGGAAACAATGGTTATCTCTCTCGTCTCTGCGGGTTTAATATGGGTATACTCCGAATCTAGCACCCTCAAATAATTTCATATGGACAAGGATAGGACTAAGTTTGGATACATGTGCTTCGGGTATTGATTGTTTTTACATGTATGTTTTAATTATTTAATCGGAGTGAGGATTTGATTAGACGATTCTACACCAACCACTTGACAATATATATTTGCAACGCGATTTGCCCCCATTCATTATATCCCTATCTAACTCCCACCACTGAG
The DNA here is from genome assembly GCF_003025095.1 of Trichoderma harzianum CBS 226.95. Classification (NCBI taxonomy): domain Eukaryota; kingdom Fungi; phylum Ascomycota; class Sordariomycetes; order Hypocreales; family Hypocreaceae; genus Trichoderma; species Trichoderma harzianum. The sequence goes on from NW_020209264.1 coordinate 383,499, forward strand.
CATCTATGGAGGAAAATGTAAATGCAATGGTGGTATGTTCACGTGGTTTCGAGAATGGGAAGACGATCTCTAGCCGGGTTGGTTGATGCCAGTATGGATGGAGTCAAATGTCCAAATCTGTACACCGACGTCCCTCTGCTAATGGTGTAGTCGCCTTTTACAAGTTCACAAAAGCGGATACGCGGCATACAGTTTGCGTTTCCTTTTAATGGGCATAGGCGCTGTCTTTTCATTCTTGGCCATCGTCATAAATGGCCATTGGACGAACGGCTGTGCAATTTCAGGAACGTGAAGCACATTTGGCCCCCAACTTGATGCATCTCAACTCGCCCCTTTGCATCCAATTCGCCAAGACTTTTTGATGCTGTTTATTTTACTGTGGATACTGCGCGCTATGCCATGTAGAGAATGCAGTGCGCAGCAACACGGGTGCGTAGAATAAGGATGGGGAGATGATGACCCGATCGGCTGAAACTTCCGAAAAGCACGGGTTGGAGTAATATGGCCCAGGTACTGTGTAAGCTATCTGCATAACGAGATGTAAAGTAATTCTTCTAGCGTTTTGATGGCGTTGTTTGTCAGGATCTTGATGATTCTAATGTGTCAATGTCTCAAATGAGGCGATGCGGTGTTTCAATGCTTCAAACTATTAGTCAATGTCTCTAATTACTAGATGCCTTGTATGATCGATGCTAATGCGGCCATCGAATTGGCGCCCTCTCAACCGGTTTTCTCCAGCACATCACCTACCAAACTCGACCAAGGGCCTTGATGCAAGGACCCATTCGTAGCCAGGGATCAAGTTCAGCTCTCAGCTACCTGCCGATCATGAGTGGTTGTGCCGCACTCCACGGCGGGGGATCGTTCCCGAAAGGTGATCGAAGGAGATACCACGGGCATCAAAGGGAGCGTCTCATGCGTCGAATGAGCTGGTTAGGAAGGCCGGGAATACATCCCGCTTCTCCATCCATGCCTACATTACCTTGCGTAGTAGATTATGACATCTTATTCTAGTTATCTATAGGGATACAGATAGCGATAGGATCTTTTGGCTTCTAATATGTCGGGATCGTCGCAAGAGGGGTTACATTCGCGTCTCCAACTTGGAAGCTTCTGAGTATATAAACCCTTCCATGTTTCCAGAACTTTTCTTGTACAGCAGTTCCTTCTAGCTTCTATATAAAATTTTGCATAAAGAACAGCCCTAAACACTATTACTATGAAGTCGCTCGCTTCCATTGCCATTGGGGCAGCGGCTCTTGCCTCTGTTGCCAGTGCATCCGTCAAAGGATTCGACATCTCTCATTACCAACCCACTGTTGACTTTGCCAAGGCATATTCGGATGGCGCACGCTTCGTTATTATCAAGGTTAGTATTGAAACCTTGTCTCTCATCGTGCTCTAGAAAGCTAACACTTCTCCTCTTTAGGCTACTGAGGGAACCACTTATACCGATCCCAGTTTTAGTGATCACTACACCAAGGCCACCAGTGCCGGCTTCATCCGTGGTGGCTACCACTTTGCGCAACCTGCGTCTTCCTCCGGCGCCGCCCAAGCCAAATATTTCCTGGCACATGGAGGAGGTTGGTCATCTGATGGCATCACTCTGCCTGGAATGCTGGATCTCGAGTATGCTCCCAGCGGGGACAGCTGCTATGGTTTGAGCGCCAGCGCCATGGTCAGCTGGATTAATGACTTTATCAACACTTATCACACCGCTACTTCTCAGTATCCTCTCATTTACACTTCTACAAGCTGGTGGCAGCTGTGTACCGGAAACAATGGCTCGTTTGGCAGCAAGTCTCCTCTTGTGGTTGCGCGATATGCCAGCTCCGTCGGTACGCTGCCCAATGGCTGGAGCTATTATACTATTTGGCAAAACAGTGACGCGGCTCCCTGGGGTGGTGATTCTGATATTTTTAATGGAGATTTGGCGCAGCTTCAGAAGATTGCCCGTGGAAGCTAGATACATGTTCAATATTAGACAACAGCTACAATTGGCAAGGCAGTGTTAATAGAAAGAGACAGATAGCTTTCAGTGGTCATTGTCTGGCTCTACGTAGCCGCAAAATAAAGCTGGGAAGAGTTGACTATCAATGGCTTTTATGCATCCTGAACGCTAAAGGTGTAATACCGTTTTGAGTCTAGACACTTTGTAGAGCGGTGTTTATGCTAAGAACCATCACTTGAAACGAGCTGCTTTCTTGTAAACTCCGCGACAACTCAGAGTAATGCTTTAGTGGACGAACAATTCAGATTTATATAATATTGCGCGTATAAACCATAAAACAAAGCAAGCCAAAACAAATAAGGGTAGTCGGTCTAGGTAAGCTTTCTAGGAAATGGATCTATGGCAACCCCAAAAGTGCAAACTGTTACATATCGACTTCTTTCATGGACAAGTCGTAAAGTCTTGCCGCAGCCTTTTCGTCGTAGCACCACTCGGCATGTCCTGGATCAATCATTTTCCAGCCCTTCTTCAGCGGCTCACTAAATCGGTTCCTCTCACAATATTTTCCTCCTTGGCCTTCCAGATCTCTGCTCAAGGCCGCCCATACAGACGTTGAAGCGCCTTGCTCAGCATTCATCATGGTGTTGAGCGTTGCCATGGGTCCGGATTTGATGACAACAAGCCAGTCCTTGATATCAAACGTGCTTGGTGCCTGCAGCCCCGTTCGAATACCACCGGGATGAACACTCCATGCATGAAGTCCTTGCGCGCCATATCGCCTCTCGATCTCGCTGGCAGTGTAGACATTGGCCAGTTTGCTTTGGCCGTAAGCAACCGAGGGCACGTATTTTCGCTTTTCCCAATTCAGGTCGGAAAAGTCCATAGGAGCGTTTCTGTGGGCCGTTGAAGAAACAATAATGGCACGAGAGCAAAACTCTGGCGTCGATGATGCTAGGAGCATAGGCCTGAGAAGCTCCAAGAGGAGGAAGTGAGACAGGTGGTTTGTTCCCCAATGCTTTTCGAAGCCGTCACGCGTCCGACCGAACGGGACGTGTCGAATACCGGCATTTTCAATGAGGATATTGAGAGAGTTGCTCATTGACTTGAATTCGTTGACACAAGATCGAACGCTGTCAAAAGATTCGAGATCTAGCTTGAGAAGGTGAATTCGATCGCCATTGAGAATATCTCCAAGCGCCTCTTTTGCCTTTTCCAAATTGCGAGCGGTGACGAAAACGGTTGCTCCAGTGGCCTTCATTGCTCTCGCCGTCTCGACTCCCAATCCTGAAGAGCATCCTGTGATGAAAACGACCTTGTCGGCCATGGTTCCTTCTCTCTGCTCGTCTTTGACAATCTGCAGGGCAGTCGGCCGTTCGTCGCCCGGGCCATGCTGTTTAGCATGGGCTTCTGCATAACGGCTCGTTGCTACGGTGGTCATTGTGTTTATAAAAGAGAAGTAGAACGTGCGTGGACGAGAAGTGGTGAATAGAGTATTGTTGCTGCCGTTGCTGTTGTATAAATTTGTGGCTCTAGCAGACTGGGTAATGTCTTGGATTGTTGTCTTTGACCTATCGACTTACTTCTCAGTTGTCGGTCGCGAACCAACCAGGGTTTAAATATTTCGAAGACGCTCTTCATGATGGCAACCTTCGCGTAAAGCTGACTGGACTTTACTCGCTTAGGCGCGAATGGATGACAATATGTAAAACAGCTGAAGATAAAGCCTTCTTCTATGGATCGAAGTATCCTATTTGGCAATACGGCCGTCGTAATCCCAAACGGGGAAGTTTTGCTGACAATAGAAGACAAATTAATCACCAGTGTTTGCACTAGAATCCTCTGTTCTAGCTTTGCCATCATTACTGCGCGGAAATAAAGGCTGTAGCAGATTATCTCCCTATTTCAAGGCTTGTTTATGCATTAGCGAACCAAAAAAACCCGAAGTCCACTTTTAGAGCGGTTGTCAAACATGAGAGTACTCACTGTCAGCATCTTTGTCAAGGAAACAAGGTAACAAACAGAGCGTGACTCGACTGAAACCAGATGAAAAGGTTTATAGACGGTGGAGGCAATGAGGACAAACGAAATACAAAAAAATAAAAAAAATAAAAGAAGACAATTGAGAATAGAGAGCACACAAACTCAGGTTGAGAATAGCGCAAAAAGAAAAAAGAAATTGCGCATCAAGAGCTTTTGCTCCCGGCAGGGCTTGAACCTGCGACCTTCGCATAACCAAGTCTAGAGCGAATCTAGTATTAGTACGAAGCTCTAACCAACTGAGCTACGGAAGCGCATTAAATCTAGACGGAAATCTAGATCGCTGGTGTTGGAAAATCCTTCGCCATGATAACTTAAGAGGATTCAACAAAAAATATGTATGATGATTATCTGCGTGGTTACGATTGTCCAAACGAGAGATATCAATTTGCAGTCCCTGGTGGCCAATCCCTCTGGTCTATGCTTTTCATTGGAGAGTTTGGAGAAGCGCTGCCGAATTTCAGTTTCAGAGTGATGATGGCATATCAGGTAGGTAGATTAGGGAGCACCAGCTGTGAGCATCGTCTTCAACAAACGGATCATTGTGCATGGTTCCCATTTGTGACTACCTGTCTGCATAAATGTACAGACCTCGCTCCTTGATCAACATTTTCTTGAAGCTGGCGAAGGCTATTAAAGCCTTATAAAAGCATTTAACACTTCAATTACATGCTTGACACACTGTGATGCTTAGTGAATACTGTAGTGATGCCGTAACTTAATAATCTTGAGAGCGCTTAGACATTATACTCCATCTATTGCCCATCTGGTATATATAAATGCGCCAACAATTTAAGAACCCAATCATCACCTCCTATTACATAACGCCATTGCCTCTCCTCTTTGCCACATATCACCTCTTCATGACACTAGTCAAACCGATGTGTCTTCAATCTAAGCCGAACCAGTGACCGTAACAATCTGCCTGTACCGTCGCAGCTTCTTCTCACGGCCTCGAATGACAAAGAAGATGACGAGACACATGACCTCAATGGCTGCTGCGATAATGAGAGCGGCAAAGCTATAGTTCTGGGAGGGTGATTAACGGAATGAACTGCGAACCAAATGAGCGATACGTTTCTAAACATACCAATTCAACACACAGCGGCTCGAAGCTAACGTTGGGGGCGTTCCAAGTCTGGTGGCTGCATGACCATGACCAGATGTCCCAGTGCTTCTTCCCTCTGGCATTGTCAACCTTGTAGTAGACAACAGCGGCGATCCATGCGACGATTGAGAATATGGACGTCAATGCAACAGCCCAAGGGTAGAGCTTGTTCTGTCGTAAGGTACGAAGCTGGAATTATACTATTAGGACGATACAAGACAGAGAGCGCAGAATTCAACTTACACCACCGCACAGCGTTAGCAAGGACGAGATGTGAATGACACTTGCAATTACACCCGCGCCAATGTTTACCCAAGTCGGCCACAGGTCCATCTGAGCGGCCCAAGCGCGCATGCGGAACCCGGTCTGGGAATTTTGAACCGTCTCATTCTTCGACTGGTCCCAAACTCGAGCAATATGAGCTTGCACGCCGATGACCGAAGCGGCGAAAGCCAGTGCTAAAAGTCGCAGAACAACTCGCACCGATTCCAAAATCCGCTTACTGCGACCTTCCTTCTGCTTGGCGTTGCGAGTGGCGATGCGCTGTTGGTTGAGCTTTTCGGTATGAACAGGGTCATGCTCTGCGCTGAGCGGCCGACTGTACGGCTCGTACGCCGTAGGCGGATGTAGGTCACCAGAAGGCATGATTGGTGACAAGAGGGGTTGCACTCTCTGGATTGTGCTGTTAACAAATGGAACAAAAGAACATGAAGTTGAGCTGTATGTCTCTTGGAAATAGATCAGAAGAGTTGCCAGATGCTTTGATCAAATACTCTCAAGTCCCATACAGTGGCTATGCAAACCACATGTGAAGTCTCACAAGTCTAAGCTTAACGCGGTGCCTGTTTTGCTGCATTTTAATGGGTCATACTGTATGGATGGATTATATTTAGCATCTATAGTAAGCGTATTCATGACCAAGCGTGCTTTAATTATTCTCGTGGTTCGACACCAGTATACTGTACGGGGCAGTTTCCACGAGGCTAACATTGACTACTTTGCTTATATCGTCAAGTTCATAAGCAGTTATTATTTTTAGCGGCTGACGTATCCATTTAGTGTGAACTGGGTGTAACAGGCGTTATCAGTGAGAAGACTGCCATCAAGTGAAATAAATCTTTATAACGGTTTCAGGCTTTCACAAAAGCATGCTGTTTTGCTTAAGACTATAAATAATCCAAGCTTATAATTAAGTAGTATTACCGGTGAACACTTTTCCGTGGTCACTCCCGGGGCGGGCGTTACGCTCCCGGAGGCTGTGCTTTGTGGCGCATGATTTCACATCTCAGGTTGGTGGAGTTGCATCCCAAAAGACCATTATCGTGTAATATCACTAGGATTGTGCTTACTTTTTTAGTTAATTGTAACTATATTAGCTTGAACCATTCGATATGGCTTTTAATACTTTAACATTGGTCAGCATTATTTAGTGGAACTGTAACTGTTAGCAACTTTGCAATAACCAACTTGGGCAACCAACTCCCCGATGCTCATAGTTAATACTTAATCGCCTCCTTCCAAGTCTCGTATCCTCTGAACCTTCTCAGTCTTTCGGGGACAAACACACCTGGAAGTATAAAAATACCCAAATTCACTATACTCTGTGCAACGATGCTGCTCAGAGCCTCCTGTCTTCTCGTCGCCGCCACGGGCGTGGCCGCTGAGCTGTGCATCATTGGCCCAACACCAGTGACGGCCTGTGGGGCTGGAGATATCAACAAGGCGAATTGGGACAAGTTTGGCATCGATAACTTCGTGTTTGCCATGATCCGGGAATTCGGAACCTCAGACAACTTCCCAAAGTTCATCCTCTCGCAGTTGGCGCCGAAAGGTCAAGAGAGTGTAAACGCCGGCTTCGACTGTTCAAATATTGAAGACCCGACCAATTGCAAAATCAACGGCTTACAAAATCCGGATGGTGGAAACTGCATCTTCAACAACTTGGGAGGCACATTATGCTTGGGCTTTACATCGCCCGAGGCTGGGTTCCTTGCGGCCAACTGGATCAACCAGTACGACGGCCTGCGTGCGCACTTCCTCGCGGTCCGCGAGGCCGCTGACAACCTGAAGAATGAAAACTTCATCAGCAACATGGTCGACAAGCTGGCGCCGCAGAAGCAGCCCATCGGGCCAGCTGTCTTTAATCTCATTGCCGACTTGATCGTTGACATTCTTCCCGTCGGCGGCGAGATTAAAGCCGCTAGTACATTTATTAAGAAATTCAAGATTATACGGAAAGCCACCAAAAAAGATATCAAGGACGATGGCAAGGACATCATAAGCGTCTTGGAGTCAAACAGCGACATTGACAAGCAGGCCGCAGCAACCAAGGACACCCTCACTCAGCAATTGGAGGCTATTGTTACTGGCACACAGCAGCGTATGAGGGATCTTGTCGCACAGGTATTCGGACCGAACCAGGACCCTACCACTGTTGATGACGACCAGATTGTCAACACTGTTGCCTTCATAAATACCTACCATGGCGGGTTTCTCGACGACCTCCCTGCACAATCTGATCTTACTCCTCAGATGGAGAAGCAGATGAAGACATGGATAGCTTCTCAAATCATCAGCATCCTTGGATATGCATTGTTCATTGATAGCACTCCACTGGCAGATCCTCCCGGCCAGCCTGGCGTCGTTTGCAACGCAGAAGGTGGTATCCCACTCAGTGGAGGCTGTGGTCTGTTCCGCATCGGCGCTGTCGTAGGTTCCGGAAACGTCATCGATGGTGCGCAAAAAGCCAACGATATTTTTGCCCTGAATGACCTTGGGATTAACATGAACGACGTCGTCAATAATGCGAGAGGTTGCCCTCAAGGTAATACTGTCGACTTCGAGGGTTTTCTGGAGATGGATGATTCGAACCCGTTGCCTAACTGCATGTTCAACTTCCCGGTTCAAGACGTTAAACTATAATCCCAGAAAGGGATTCTGGCCTTTATTAGAGGATAGATAGGAAGGGCTTTCCTTTGTTTTTTCCCATGTGTTTAGTAAAATACCCGGAGTTAAGCCTAGGCAGGCTTTTGTTATTTTAGAGCGCGGCTGTAATTTTAGGTTGAGAAATGTATATTAAGACTAGATACTGAGTGCGAGAATATTCTTGCACTCTAAAGCTATTCAAATTCAACAGTTACTTCTATATATTGGGAACGCACTTGTAGGCCTCTCCCAGTTCAAAAGCCTTCTGCCGTCTGTCACCGAAATCGTTAACACGACGTGTTTTCGTTAACTTAATGGCTGGCTAGCCTGAAGGTAAGGTACTCATAGTCTGAATGTAGTGCAATAAAATCCGTGAATCGATCCACGCACTTGAAGAAAGGTATGGCACGGTAGGAGATAATCCACCATGGATGGCCACGGAGGCAAGAGATTGAGCGACTACCAGTACAGCCATAGTTCCGCTTTTTTAAGCACAAGTATGAGCAAGGGCTTTCCGATTACAACGGCGCGGCGAGGGGCACAATAAGTATAGCCGGAGTGAACACGCACTGAAATTCCAACGTGAAGCAAAGTTAGTGAAAACGGAAAAAAAGAACAAAAAATTCGCCCATAGCCCTTTGAGGCGCGATGACAGTGATGACTACACCGTTGTTGGCATGGCTCTCAATCTTTTGGGTTCGTTGTTAAATCTACTCCTTCGTGATTGTACCGTATTTTTATTGCTAATATTTACCTGAATACTGACCTTTGGCTAATAGCTTTGTGAGTTTCCGACTCCAAGTACTCCGTAGTGCCCGATTTTGCTCGTAATGGGAAAATGTCGCAAGCCAACGAAATAAGCCTATCCGTAAAAGTGCTAAGCCGGTCTTTTAAAAGGGAGCGACTCCTAATCTAGATGTTCAGCTGCTATCTGACAGCTGCAGAATTTATAATTGTCCAATCAAGATCATAGTTGATCGCGTCTGCACATCATTCTGCCACGTAACAAACGAGGGGTAGTTTTGCACATGCGGAGGTGACCAGATGCGTTGTTAATACCATAGCCCGGCATTCAGATGGATCGTAAATCTCGAGTTGAATGAACTATAAAGATGGCATTGGCCTCACTGTATTTTCTCGTATCTGCTTACCACTAGACTAGCATCCGCATATCAGGCAAAACACTACAAGAGTGATTTAAACATTTCAATTAAAAATGTCGTGTACGTTCAAGGTTTACCCACTGTTAAAAGCTAATACGAGCTGATTCATTGTACACAGCTATATTCATAGACAACGCCACTGGCGATACACTTTACCTCTACCCGGGTGAAATCGATCTGATCGATCCGCCATCACAAATTGATTCAGGAAAAACCGCTGAGATCCGTTACCACCCTGCGGATAAATCCGCTTGTATTTATGGGGACAAAAATGGAAGCGAGTTTTTTATCGGAGTGGGCTCAGAGGATGGTAATTCCATACATAACATCAATGGATTTGTGGTTCGAGAGGAGGGCTTTGATGAAAGCGGCCAACAGACTTACAAAATTACAAGACAATAGATACAGCTAAATGTATAGCCCCAGAAAGAGTTGTACAATAACAGTATTAAAAGAATTATGTCATTATCTCTCAAATATGCCCTGTCTGTGACCAGTGTATTAATATTAGAGAGTCGATATTTCACTTCGGTGACCAATACTGTATAAACCGAAGTACTAATGGAATATACAGTAGAAGAGCAGAGTTAAGAAGATGACTGTAGGCTCTGGTAAGTGCTAGTATCTATGATTCAGGATGGACTAAAATTAGTTTACTATTTCAGAGATCGAACTCAGAGATTACACACTTCCAAGAACCAGTATTATATAGAAATGAAAGACACCCAGAGGATCTACCGAAACCCCCTTTTGTCCTTTGTAAGATATAGGATGAAGGGCTTGAATGAATTATTGAGGTGAAAGTATACGGTTGGAATATAACTCCAATCGGCTCTCAAGTGTATAGGTGCCTCATTTATGCGATATAAGAGCAGAAAATCTGGAGGATTCTATACACCTTTTTCTTTCTAGGAACCGCCTTATGTTGCGGAGATTCAAGATATAGAACTGCTACGCGACACCTGGGGATTCTCATTCCATCGTCGTTCTGTTAGACTAATCACATCTCACAAGGCTTTGACTTTCACCATTCTTGACTTTCATCTGTTTCCAACATTTGTTATGCTGTTGGTCACCTGCATTGTAGATAGCAGCTTCCAGAATACGGACAATCGTTGGTCAGCATTGTACCAAACGGTCACCTCAGGCTTTAGATATTAACCGCTGCAAGTATTTTACGCCCATTCGCCGTGCATTTAAGGTGTGTAGGTTATTATTATAGATCAATGGTCGATAAGCTCGGGAAACCAACACAGCCCCATTCTTACAGCCTCCTTATAAAGGATCTGTGTAGCCTAGGCTGCAACACGATAACAAATCTTGTGGTGATACATGGCGGTTTGCAACGCTTCAATCGGCTATATGCATCCGTTTACCCCTCTTTGTCTCATCTATTCTTTCACCATCAGTAACTTTTTATTAATATCCGAATTTAAACTGAATGATATCTTGAGAGATAAAAAGAACATATAATGCGATATAACACAAGCCAGAGCCGCCGACATGGACGATAGAAGCACAAGACAGCCTTTGATGTCGGATACGCCAGATGTGGCTGAAGTAACGCCAATACCCCAAGGCACGAGACTCGGTAACGAAGCCAATACAGCAAACGAAGACTGCGACAGTGAGTCCAGTGTCGAAACCGCCACCAATGTGAAGAAGACAGTCCATCTCAGGCTATCTTCCACCTGGTGGATGGAAATAATCACTATGAGCATCAGCTTCGGCTGTATAGCTGTGCTCATTTCTATCCTCATGCGTTTCCAAAACAGGTTGTTGACAGAGTGGTCCTTCTTTATCAGTATTAATGCCACCGTTGCCGTCGCAATAACAGCCGCAAGAGCAACGCTTCTCGCTGCCATTTCGGTTTGTCTTAGCCAGGAGAAATGGACTCGCTTTACCAAGAGGACCCATCGCCTGCAGGATTTTGCTATTATTGATACAGCAAGCCGCGGACCTCTTGGCTCTTTACAAATGCTCTATAAGATTTCATGGGGATTTGCGAGCATTAGTGCGATAGTCGTTTTTTTATCACTACTCACAGATACATTTGTGCAACAAGTTGTCCAACTCGAACCTGGAACAATATCTACCTACAAAGAGGGCTCAGCAACTTTTGGGTATGCGCATGGTTACAAAAGCTACAAAAGCTACAAGTATGAATCACTTGGAAGTAAGTTTTGAACTAAAGGTTTACCGCATGTGCTCCGATCTCCACCATATCTAATGCAATTTTCCATAGTGGATATCAATAATGACATAAATAGCGCGGTCCTCAGCGGCCTGCAACCGAAGAGCAGGACATTTACATTCAGCTGCCATTCAAACTGCACTTGGAACAGCTACTACATAACATTGGGTTTCAGTAGTGCCTGTAACGATGCCACCAAAGAGACTCTAGAAACTCTGAAATGTAATGATGGTCCACAAACTCACTCAATTACAGGGAAACAGGGACTACCTTGCAGAATGAGTACGCCCAACGATGTGAAACTCGAGTTAGGGGCAAGAGCGATATCCGATTCGTATATGAATATTAACTCTAGTAGATTTTACATGAGCGATTACCTGAATGGTTCACCAGCTTTTTATGCTGCTGTCTGGACGTGGAAACCTGGAGCTGATTATTCTATGGACATAGAGATACCTAAGCTCAAAACCCTCTTACAGAACAATTCGGTGATCATTGAGTGTGCACTCAGAGTCTCCTTGTACAACTATTCAGATATCTCGTCAATCTCAAATAGTTTCACCGTCGGCGTCATCGAACAGATTCCCCTCGGCGTAATCACTGGGATTACTGTTTCAGACATGCTGGGAAATACACATCATCCTCATCAGGAGGCATCTTTGTGGTGGAACCACACCAATGACGATCTACCAGATGTCTATTTTTCTGCGATTGATTTTCATTATACCTCCAGCTTTTTGCGATCGTCTGCCTTCTCTGGCACTCTTGGCGATAGTACCCCTGATGATCACACTTTTTCTCCAGGAGCCACGACATTTTTTGGCAATGGAACTCTGGAAGTCGTATCAGGCATATTCGACAGTATCTCGCTAAGTCTCACTGATATGATACGACAGGGCAGCGGAATGCAAATAGCACAGGGTACAACGAGTCAAGCTGTCGTATATATCCGCGTACGATGGGAATGGCTCATTTTGCCTCTAGTAGTCCATTTGCTAGGTGGAATTGCGCTCTTCGTGACCATTGTTGGGACGAAGCGAACTGGCGACGTGCCTCTATGGAAGGGTTCAACGTTGGCAGTGCTTTATCATTGGGTGAATAAAGATGGAATTATAGGATCCCAAGTTCAGAATCTGGAGGATTTGGAGAAGGTCAAGAAGATGCAAGTCATGTTGGAGAAGAAAGGCGGCATATCTGATTCGTAGAGTGAAACATGATATGTATATGTGGATGGTCATATTACGAACTCGTGAGCCTGAGAACAACATCAGATCTTAACGCTTAGATGGCAGCCGATTTGATGGGAAAGAAAATAATAGATGTGAAGACGCCCAGTGACAGTCGGCTATAGCTGTAGTTAGTCCGGTATGGTAATGTGGAATTTACAGGCCCCAGTTCAAGTTAAGCGGTAGAAAAGATTGCAGACGCCTTAAAGCGTCAATAAACATACATCTTATTAAGAGTAAAGTCTATATGTACTCAAATTACTTGGCCTATCACTTGTTGGATATTCTTAATGTTGTTATTCCTCCAAAGAGCAACTCCAACAAATCCAACAGCCCAGATTGCCGTGCCAGCCACCAGCATCATTAATTGTGCATCCCCGTAAGCACGTTGGATAGCAATCCTAGTGGGCGTACCAACTGGATAACTCAACTGTACTTCTAGCATGCTATATATATTTATGAGATTGGCCTGCTCATCGGGCGGGAGGTACTCAGCCAGCTTGATGGGGAAAATAGCTTGCCAAATAGCACCGGCAATTGTAAGGCCAATAGCACCACCGATGGAAGAGAACATCGATAAGATGGCCATGACAACTGCAATATATTGGTGTGATGCGGCAGTCATCGCGGCCATCTGCGATGTAATGATAACGACTCCCGCGGCCAAGGAGATGAATATTTGGCACATAATGATGTAACCAACATTCATGTCTGGCCGCCGGAAATAAATCATAAGGCCCATAAAGAGAGTGTATAAAGGTATAGCGCCGTAAAGAGTAATCGCTTTGAATCGACCCGTATATCGAATAACCACACCTGTGGCAATTGAGAATAGACTACTGCCCAGACCATAAATTTGGACAACATAGCTCGCTTCGGTGACGTTTAGGTCGTTAACAACTTGGAGAAAAGAGCTGAAAAAGCTGTTCCAGCAAAAGAAGCTGATAAAGAGGACCATGCCGAGCATACAAGAGCCAATCATGTTCCGATCAAGGAGCAGCGAGTAAGGGATAAAAGTAATAGGCGCGAAGAATCTCTCCCATAACGCAAATGAGACGATTAAAAGAAACCCAAAAACCAGCAAGCAGATTATTAGCGGTGATCGCCACCCCAAGGGCTGCAGCGCGTATAAGTTAAAGGGTAAAAGGAACAGGGCCAGGCCAGCTGTTAATAAAAGGAGGCCAATAGCGTCAAACTCGCGGCAGTAGTAGAGAAACTGTTGCAAAGGTGACTTTGCTTCAGTTCTTGTACTGGTGATGATCCCCTGCTTTTTTGCCTTGAAGTAATTGAACATCAACATGCAAAATAAAGGAAGACACAAAATAGGTACAATAATAGAAAATGCACCAAAGCACCAGCGCCAACCAGGACCATCGAGGAAAGCAGTTGAGATCGGACCGCCTAGCCAGGTAGTGATAATGTTAGGTGATGAGGTCAAGGCTGTCATAAGGCCACGGTTGTGCAACCTTGTCGTATCAGCAACAAAGATGTTCACCGTGTAGAGCAGCGCATTGTTGCCAACAGTCCAGAACACCTGAGCTGCAGCGTACATTTCCACATTCGTCGTCGCTGCCATCATAATGAGGCCGATGGTCGTAATGACAAGGGACATGGCATAACCTTGTGGTCGCCCAAAGATGTCGAGTATCTTTGCCACAGTCAGGTTGCACACACCTCCGATAACACTAGCCAAGATACCAACTGTGGGAGTAAGAGAATGTTGTTGAAACGCCGAAGTAACAAAGGGATTGAGGGCTGCTTCGGCACCTTGCTGCATCAATACAACAAAATAAACGATCCATATCAATATGTAGATAATGATAAGAGATGTCTTCGACCAAACTATGGCAATAGCCTCGACTCCTTGAACGCCAGCTTGAGCATCTTGGTGCACAGCTACTTCTGTATCGCTCGGGGACTTGGTGTCAACATCTTGAATTATTGCGGGTTGCTTTTCGTCGGCGCGCCCATTGGTATCGGACGATGAGGTTGGGTTTTGCACTTCACTCATATCTTGGATGTTGAGAGGATATGAATGAGCAATGAAGATTATAAAAAGAGAGGTGTGAGGAGGAAGGCCAACCAGCAGTGAATTATTAACCTTCTCTGTATCACTTGTTATTGTGGGATGCACACATGGAACCCCAACCCGTGCGTGTACGGAAAAGGTAAAAGCCCAAGTGGGGGACAGTAAAACAGGGACAATTTTGTGTGTGTGTGTGTGTTGATTTACATTTTTGTCCCTATTTTACTGTCCACCACTTGCAGCGCAATGACAGTAGTGTCCGTCTTCCTATGTCAATTTTCAACCAATTACTAATAGGCATTTCTATTATGTACATCCTATCTTGAGTTATTAATTATTCATACGAGTATGATGCGCTCTGTTGAACTTCGTATTACGTGCTTCCACATTGTCTCCTGCATACCGCGTCCAATCCCTGTCTTCAGCTTCACCAATGACAAATTGCTCAATCTAACTCGCTTGCTCGCCGTCTCGACTGTTTACAGTCAAATTATGCATAGTGTGCATTTTTTTATCTCTCGGCATGTGTTATCAACCCTTGTAGAAGGATTCGCCAATAAAACTAGCTCAATTTAACTCGCTCATTGCGCTTGGTATGCAGCACAATCAAGACATCAAATTTTAGCGTTCTTCATCCTGCTAGTTTGAATGAAAACCTGCTGTAGGCAGATGATACCAAATGTAGTGGAGGTGGAATAAGAAATCGAAGCCGTCTTGATATATCATCACTTGGCATTGATATGTATCGCTCTTGGGGCCTCACCAAAGTCGAGCCTTCGAGGTGCACGATGAAAATTGATAGAGTTATTGAGTTTTGAAAATTGCCGGGCATGTTGGCATAAGTACTTAAGCATAAGCTTAAGTACTGGCTAGTATTAAATCATGATGATTGTAGTGTTGCGTTACTGTCTAGAGAGTCTGCCCTAGCAGAACCAGATTCTTTTCATCCAAGTTGTTTTTGCAGACACTGCAGCATGAATAAGTGGCACGTTAGGGTTATCTATTCCGTCAAACAGGTGGAAAGCCCCTGGCCAGATATGCAATTCGCAAGTTGAACCACAGCGCCACATGTTGGTGGCAAAGGACACAGCAGGATCGCGAAATACTTCACACTCCGCCGCGTCAATGTAAGTACACGGGAGGTTTGACAAGTCTTTTGCTCGAGACGGCGACTGATATTGCGATACTTTGTCGCTCCCCCTGTCTTCCCCAATAACATAGTCCCATGCCATGCGATTTGTAATACCGCACCAAGGACTGCCATATTCAAACTGCTGGTCTGAGAGGCTGTCACAGCGATCATCTAGCATGGGAGATAAAAGCATCTGGCCCTTGATGGGAGTTGCGGGAAGCTTCCTATCCCTAGCCATCAGGCATATTGCGGCTGCTAGGGCTGCTCCGCCGGAAACACCCCAGATAACAATCTTGGCTGGGTCAATACCGAGGACGGTAGCGTTCTCAGATACCCAGATGAGCCCAGCGTAACAATCTTCTGCTCCTCCTGGAGCCCGAGTCTCCGGAGCAAGGCGGTACTCGACGGTTATGATGACGCACTCGATACCTTTGATGATGTCTAATAGCTCGGCAATGCCAGAAAAGCGATCACCTGCAATCATCCCTCCTCCATGTATGTGGTATAAAGCTGGCAGAACATTCCAAGTTGGATTTGTTGGCGCAAAAACAGATAGCGTCACGTTATTGCCATTAGGACCAAGAGCGTGATACTTAGTATGCTTCATATGCACTGCGGTTTTTATAATGGTATCTGCAGGGTGAATGCACTCTTCGCCATCGCCAATGGCTGTGAAGCCACGCATTAGTTGGAGGTCTACCTCCTCGGGGAGAAGAAACGAGTCGATGATGGGCGCTAGTGTGGGATCAATAACCGGTCGTGGAATTTTAATTCTTGAATCCAGCTGTGCTGCCTGAGAGTAGGGAAACGGATAGCTGCGAGGTTGTTCAGTCATTTTGAGAAGTCTCAATAATGAATGACGAAGTATGGGGTGATCCCTCTATGGACGATGAAAATCTTTGCTGCTGCTCTGGTTTTGGGCATGTAGGAGGTAGGCACAAACGGGAGACTCTGCGCCTTTTGTACAAACCAGTACGTATGGTACTCTATTCAGCGCTTAAACGGTCCGGCATATAATTGTGGAAACCCAGCTGCTTCCTGTATATGAGGTTCCCTTGGTTCACGCGCTGAAAACGATCTTCTGTTTCTATAATCCCGGATATAAGGAATAATGAATGAGGTGTAGATACTTCAATCTTGGCGCATTATCGTGAAATACTAATGTTTTTACCAACAGAATCTTAATATCTCTGAGATGGTGGCATTAAGCACGCTGAATGAGCAGCTAAAGTCAAAATTGAAGTCAAGTACATGGATGAGGGCCTGCTTTTGCCATGCCTCTCCTAGCTATTGTCTTTAAAATATTTCTTAACCTCTCTGCTGACTTTTTGAACAAGGCAATCCTTAACAACACCTTCCTGCCAACTAAACCCGACGGCCATTGTCCCATCTCCTCCAGTGGCGATACTGATAGTGATTGCAGCACCTGATACCAAAGAACTTCGACTGAGTAGAACTTTCCCTACTTGCCAACAACTATCGGCCTTCCTCTCAGAAGCAGCGGCAGACGAGAAAAGCCCAATGTTTGTTACTTCAAACGCTGCGTCGCGAGGTTTTCCAACAACTGAGGTGAAGATAGCCGAGATATCTGGGATCGTTTCCAATACTGAAACTGCCGTATAAGGTTCCCCAGAAGGCGATACGTTATCTAGGTATTGCCTGATCCCTTTTGATGCTTGCTGAGCACAGGACCATATATCGTCGGCCGAGTTAGGATCTTCAGGGTGTTGACTAGGCCGTATGAGCTGTACTCTGGTGGCATCAAAGTAACTACCCATTGCAGTCTTAGTGGCCTCGGCATTAGATGATCGAAGCCATGGCCGAAGATTAACTGGAATTATACAAGTGAGGGCTTCAATATCGGGTGGAAGAATACGAAATAGGATCGTGGCGATGACAGATGACACGACGGATGCCACAGATAGCCCTTTCTGCTTGCATTTGCGAAAGAAGGATTCAGAGGTCCCTGATGAGATATGAAAAGAGATCCAGCGAGATTTACAGGGGCAACGGATGGAGTTGCCAGTCCACTCGTTGAGATTTGTCGCGGAATGAAGAGGCGGGCTCGGGTTTATCGGCAGAGGGTGCAATTCCCCGAGAGCTGGCATTATATGAACGTTGTCATCTGGGAGAATTATCTGCTTACTCTGGAGACCAGATACAGGAGAAGAAGAAACAGTCTCTAGTGAATCGAGGAACGTATTGTGAAACACTAGACCAGAGAAGCCGTCGCCAATAGCGTGATGATAGATGAATGATGCCGTAAAACTCATATCTCCTTCAGCATCTTGAACAATAATAAGACGCCAGAATGGTGCCTTTCCATAATCATTCTTGAAGTTGGTGTTATGCTGATCTTCAAGGACGGCATCAAGTTCTTCGTCTTCTCCTTCGTCGAGAACAGTTAAAGGCTGAGAACGGATGAGAAATTTGATACGCTGATCGAGGTTGATCGAGGGAAGAGAAACAAAGTAGGCATTGGGGCTATCTTCGTTGGCAGGTATGGCGAATAATACAGGATGCTTGCTAATCACGTCCCCGGCCGCAGCGTAGACAAGCTTACGTAGATCGGATATCGCAAGAGAAGAGGATCTCGGAAGATAGTAGTGAGCCGAGAGACCGACGTTGTTAAAATATCCCAGGTGGTGACAAGATGCAGATACTTGCTCGAGTTTGCCTAAAGGAACTGATTAGAATCATGCGATATTTCATCGTGGTTGTTTTAGATCTCGTTTGAACTACCTAGAGGCCGTAACTTCTTCAGTTGCTGAATGCTAGACATTTTGTTCATAATTCACTGAAAAGGAAATTCAGATTGCTCAAAAATGAAGGTAGTTATTTGAGTCATACCGAAACATTCTTGTACATAACCTTCTCACTCTAATCCGCCTCGGCAGACTTGCAGTCTAGCGTACTTATGCGTGCAGATGCAGATGCAGATTTCTGCCTCAAACATGCTCTAATCCTAGACAAATCGCGATACCTGAACAACTACTAGTGCTGACCCGTCCTAGTATGCCCACCAGCCCCATCACTTTCTTCGACACGATATCAGTGGAGCGGTACGAATGGAGAGTCTTGTTTTGTTTTAGGACTTCGTTGCGTAATCGCTTGAGACTCCATGGGAAGCTCCCTTGCAAAATGTGCTCGGAAGACTGTGCCAAGGAAAGGAGGATCTAGTAGTGAAATCATGATGAGCTCTTTGCTACATCCCTTATACATATTGCCATCAGCTACTTCAATTTCCGGTACACATCTAGTAGGCCCTTATCTCTTGGACAACCTAGACCTTACCTTCTTACTCAATGTCTAATCTAGATATCATGGAGGCGAAGCCAATAAGCGATGATGTTGCACGGAATGTCGACAACTCCTGGACCAACACTTGCCAAACAGGCAGTACAGTTCAGGAGGTATCTCGTCGCATTCTAGACATTATCTTTGAGTATGCTCTTAACAAGTTTGATGATTCAAAAGAACGTTTGGAGAGAGGTGCGGGTAACTTCATGTCGATTATAGACAAATTCGTCGAATCGGAGACTCGAATACAGACATGCTTGCCCGCATTCCCATTCAAATCCGCAAATAAGGTTTACAAAGTCCTGGGCAGTTTGCCTGATAAGGCTGAAGAGCTAGCATTGGATAGACTGAACACAATGTGTGTGCGTATACAAGAGGTATACGCTCCGGGTGCTGAAGTTACCATCATATCAGATGGCATTACATATAACGGTAAGTTTTCTGCCACAATACCCTGGAATTGGGCTTCCTATATTAAGTAACACTAACCTGTTTGCTTATTATGACATTCACAGACTTGTTGTGTATATCTGATCAAGATACGTGGGCTTATGGAGAGGCTCTACGAGATATGGCTACCGAGAAGAAGTTCAACTACATCAACTTTGCTCGAATGAAGGACCTACTCAACTTTCCCGTGCCAGATAAGATGACTGAGATCATTTACGTTGCGAATTGTACCACTTTCCGCCGTCTGCTCCTTAACCAATATGGCCGGGCCGACCTGGATATCGACCATGAGATCGCCACAAATCCCGACACAAAACTGACATACCTCGGATACAAAAGGTTCTTGGAATCTGATTTGAAGTACATATTTCCTCGAGGAGTAAATCGAACTGCCAATGAATATAAGAGGGATTGCAAATATCTTGCTAAACAAATGTTACTTCGAGGAGACGTAAGCGGAACAGCCACCCTCGTCTACTAAGTGATGTTCGATCTGTTAATCATTATTAGGCTTTCGCGCGCGCAATCAAATATGCCTTCCCCAATCACTTACGACTTTCAATCCACGAATCAGTGGGTGTAAACAAGCTTTGGATATGTTTGCTCAACACCAAAACAGGCTACACGACCCCGTGGCATTGTAGCGTCGCCAAATTAGCCGATGGAGAGTGGATTAGCGCTCCTATGGCTGAATTCAGCAAAGATGACAGACTGGAGCTCATTTATGAAGCTGGCAGACCTAGTTACTTCAAGGAGGAACCGTTGCATCGTGGCGGACTCAATATCGACGAGACATCAGCAAGCTACCTCCAAGAAGCTAGACCACGAAGCGCAGTCGAATACTTCAGCGAAGCATCCACGCCTACTCTGGTTTCCCCTAATGCCGCCTCACACAGTAACTCTCCGGTGTTTTCGCCCCGCGCCAATATGATCAGTAGCGGAGGTTCAGCTTCAGAAGCTTCCTCGCCCCCAAGCTTAGCATCAAGCTTCCAGGAAGTCGGCGCAGAGGATGGGTCTAACATTGCTCCATTATCGGAAGATCTCAGACCTGCTCAAGTGCCATATGGTAAACGACTTCTCCCTCAAATCATAGACGAGGTAGCAGTTGTTGATCCAGAACGTATTGTTTTCTCTCTGGCAACGCTCTCTGGCGATTCACTCAATTGTGATCACATATCTGCTCGCATTTTCAGCAAGGCTGTTGATAAAACTGCTTGGTGGCTGGGCAGCCTGGTTGGCAAGCCTGATTCTGTTCAGCCCATTGGATATATCGGCCCTCGTAAGTAAAACCTTACATCTTCCAGAAAACTTACTGTAAATTAATGGTGCTGACTATGCGACTCGCTAAGATGATTTGCGATACGTTTTGTTGACATACGCTTGTGTCAAAGTTGGATATGCTGTAAGTAATTTTACACATATCACCATTTCAGTATTCCAGGAGTATTGTACTGATTAATGCAAAATTCCTCCTCCAGGCACTCTTTCTATCGCCAAAAAATAACCTAGAGGAGGCGCTGGCAGTCCTTGAATCAGTCAACTGCCATATATGGGTTAATGCTTCAGATGTGCCCCTAATTCCTTTAGTCAATGACATCCTTGAGAAACGCCCCATGAACCTTCTGCAGGTCCCTGAGGTCAACGAGTTGCTGAGCATTGATACTGTCAAGCCTTTTCCTTATACCAAAACGTTTGAGGAAGCCATCAATGAGCCTTTCTGCTATCTTCATACTTCTGGGTCAACGGGAGTGCCTAAGCCTATCCCTTGGTCCCATGGTTTGGTTGGTACAATGGATGCAGTGCGATTGCTACCATCCGCGGAAGGCTACGATGATTTGCCTCCGTGGACATCGGATTGGAAGCCAGGTGATACGATATATTCATCGTTCCCTATGAGTCATGTATGTTATATTCCTCACCTTGTCATTATTTGGAGAAATGGCAGCCAAATTTGCTAATTGTAGTGACTACAGGGAGCCGGAATTATTATGGATATTCTAATGCCAGCTCTTTTCGACTTGCGCTGTATATTGGGACCCAGGGGTGTTCTTCCCAACGTCAACCTTGTAGAACAACTGGCCGAGAAGGCCAAGGTTGACATCTGGAGCATGGTACCGTCTCTTGTGGACGAGCTGGGAGAAGCACCCGAAGTCCTTTCCAAGTTGAGCCGGTCCAAATTTATATGTGCCTCTGGCGGTCCTGTCAGCCCAGTCAGCGCTGGAAAAGTAAATGAGACAATCAGAGTGTTGAACCTAACGGGGACCACGGAGGGTCTATTTATTGGCAACCTCGTCACATCGAGAGAAGACTGGTTCTGGTTCTGCTTCCACCCGTACTCTGGTTTCGAATTCAAGGAAATTGAGGAGAATACCTATGAGCATTGGGTGCATCGAAACGAACATTGGCCTCTCTTCCAGGGCATATTTCACACTTTCCCAGAGAAGGAGTCGATCAACTTTAAGGATCTATATGTGAGGCACCCAACGAAACCAAATCTGTGGTCTTTTAAAGGGCGAAGCGATGATCTTGTCGTCCTGTCCAATGGGTATAAGGTAGCGCCTTTGGAAACAGAGGCTTTCATCGCCACACATCCTGCCATTAAGAGTTGTCTTATTTTCGGAACAGGGAAACCTCAAGCTGGTCTACTGATCGAGTTAAAAGACCCTTCGAATAAAACTGACGAACTTATCGGTAGTATATGGGAAACCGTGAAGAAGGCCAACTCCATCTCCCGACACAAAGACCAACTTCTCAGGGACTTTGTCACCTTTTCAGATCCTAATGCGCCTTTTATTCGTACAGATAAGGGCACCGTAAAGAGATCTGCTACACTAACGCTCTACGCCGACTATATCGAACGTTTTTACAGCTCTCGTAATGACGATATTTGCTATGGCTACCCTTTCGATATGGATTCGGCTGAGTCAGTTCAGAGCGGCATTCGTGAAATCCTCGCGTCTTCACTCCCCGCATCCCGAACAGCATCCCTAGATACGAACTTATTTGATCTTGGGCTGGACTCTCTTGGCGTTTTCGCGGCTATCAGGGCGATCCGAGCAGCTTCAGGCTTAGGTGAACGGATTGCTCCTCGTCACGTCTACGCCAATCCAAGTATAGCCAGTCTCGCCTCAGCTATTTTGCGTCTGGTGGCTGAAGAGAAGATTATGACGGAAGCAAACCGTCTAGAAAAGCCTATGGAAAGCGATGTAGCTCAGCTGAAGGCTGCAATTGCCAAACACAAGGCGCGGCAATCGTTTCGACTGAATGCCTTCGACTATGTCAATCCTAACCACGGCATGGGCTTGGTCTTCTATTTCTCCCTACATAAAGGTGTTGATTACGACCAAGTCTTTGCCAACTTACAAGAAGGCCTCAATTGTACATTCGACTTAATCCCAGCCCTGAGTGGCAAGATTATGAACTCTTCTGAGCAAGAGATTGGTTATACTAGAGGGAATCTCTGTGTTACTATCCCACCTGACTCTATGGCAGCTTCTGTACGAAATCGTCTAGTCTACAAGGATCTCTCCAATATTCTCCCGTCATTCGACGAGCTCCGAGATGCAGGCTTCCCACCGTCTGCTTTTAAAGACGGTCTTGTCTTACGAGACGATCCATTCCCAAAAATGCCCGCCGATATCTTCGTCGGCCAGGCCAACTTTGTCTCTGGCGGATGTATTCTAGCAGTTGACTTGAATCACTGCTGTCTTGATGGTGTTGGAGCCATGGTTGCTATCAAAGCTTGGGCCGAAAATTGTAGATATTTGCAAGGCAACGAGGCAGCAACATGTCAATGGTATGACCCCGAAAGCTTCAATCACAGCTTGCCGGAGATTATTCATCAGCAAGAGGGTTGGGACCGACCACTTCATGAAATCGACCCATTTACATGGAGGTATCTACCATTCTTCCCCCCAGACGATGGTAAAAGCCAAACTGCTATCTTGGCTACGAAGGAGACGGCAAAAATGGGCAAAGACGAGAATCCAATTTCCACGCAAGGTTCAAAAGAAACAGCTCTCTTGCCTCAGCTCAACTTCACTCTCCATCCTATTTGGCCATTACCTCGCGCTGAAAGAAGCTTGAAAACGACTTTGTTTTTAATTTCGCCCGAAAAATTGGAAGAGTTGAGACAGAACAGCGTCCCTGATGGCCAAGCTAAGGGGGTGACATGCTCGATTAGCGACATTGTACAAGCGTTCTTCTGGCGCAGTGCCATCAAGGCGCGGTATCGCGTGGCTACAGAAATCCGCAAAGATGCCTTTGGACCTAACGACATATCCATTCTCGAGTTACCTACTGATGGTCGCCCTTATTTTTCCTCTTTGTTGCCTTCAACATACATGGGCAGCTTACTCATCTTGAATCGGTCCAGTATGTCAGTCGAAACACTCTGTTCTCCGAAGACCAGTATAGGAGACGTTGCGTATCTGCTTCGTCAATCTGCTAAGAGCATTACACCCTCGGTTGTTCATGATGCATTTTCAATACTGCAATCGCTTCCAGATCATACAAGGTTCTCAACTGCCAATATGGGTCTTGAACATATGCACGCCATGATATCCAACATGATGCTATTCCAGACTAGTGAGATCTGCTTTGGAGACCAATTTTTCGCCAATGGAGGCTCCCCAGAGTCTATGCGGCCACAACTTGAGCGCGGAAATGGGCGATTTAGATTCTTGGTCATCTTTCCAATGAAACAAGATGGAGGCGTGGAACTGGTCATGGGTACACACCCTGAGGAACTGGAGATGTTAATGAACGATGAGGAGTTTACGAAATATGCAACTCTTGTAGGTTCCAGCCATTAAATTTAAGCATTGTTCATGCGGGTAACATACTGAGATGGGTTTTGACCTTATAACTGGAGTTTAACGTCTTAATTATGCATTTGAAACACCAAAGTTGACAACTCTGGCCATTTGGCGTATTCGTATACAGCACCGGACTACATAGCTACATAGGACAATGTATACAGCTTTGATGAAGCCGTGATTTTTCAGGTCTTTTGTCAAATCACTTATCTTGCTTAATCATATAGCAGTACTAAATTCTACTGTGCATCACGAAAGATGGTCTTCCATTTCTGGATCTGGATAGATAATCCTCTCCATACCCTTGCATACTGAGCAAGTTATCATAGGCTACCGGGGCTCGCGATGAATGATGATTGTCATATGAGCAAGTTCCTTTGTAAACTTGCTCTACAAGGATTATTAGTCCTAGTCAAGAAGTGCCATGCTGCTGTTATGCGCCAATTTTCCTGCAATGGGTCGGTCATTCCTTAGGGCAGAAGACTTGGCGGCTGTCCTGCGATATCAGCTCATCAAAGTTGAGCCAAAATTTTGAAAAGTCAAACATAGTTTCTATTCACACTCTCTTTAAAATTTTACTATCTCTGAACTGGTATAATCTTGCTGAAACTTCCAACTTTCTTGACAAGTCATGGTGCCATCGCCTCCTGCTCCAGTCAGCCATCTACCCCAAACTGTTCTTTTCGATGACGAACGTGTGAATCTCCTCAACAATACTGGTTCCCACTACAATCACGATGGTCTCGTCGTTGATAATGATGACGAATCTTCCATTTCTTCTGATATTGATTCGGATATTGAGGATTTCGAAGCTGTAAATGCGCCATGGAATACGAGTGCTCTGGTGCTCGCCTACGTTGTTATTTGGCTCACCTATTTCGTCGAAGGAATTCTATCAGCTACCACCGGAATTTTAACACCTTACGTCACTTCCACTTTTGCCCAGCATTCTTTTACGCCTGCTGTCGGTATCTTAAGCAGTGTGATTGGTGGTGTCACCAACCTTACTCTCGCTAAAATTCTTGATATTTTTGGCCGGGCTCACGGACTTCTTTTCTGCATCATTATCGCTACGAGTGGCCTCGTTATGATGAGTACTTGCAACAGCGTCCAAGGCTATGCCACTGCTCAAGTCTTCCAGACTATTGGAAACAACGGCATTCTCTATAGCCTGACTGTACTTGTTGCCGACACTTCTTCAATGCGCAATAGGGGCCTGGTGCAAGCCATAGTCAGCTCCCCGAATCTTATTACGTCTTGGCTTTCTGGCCCCATATCATCAAGATTTATGAACGGTCCAGGCTGGCGTTGGGCATTTGGCTTGTTTTCGATTCTCGTGCCGTCTATCACGCTCCCACTTTTCTTCCTTTTGTTGAGTTATCTCAATTTCAAGAAAATGGGCATACCTCAAAGGAGTGAGAGTGAGAGTGATAGTGGTCGTAGTCTTCTACGAACATTTCTCCACTATTTTCGACAATTCGATGCTATTGGCCTTATTCTCTTATCAACAGGTGTTGCACTACTTCTTGTATCACTCAACCTCTACGCACTACAAGACTGGAATTCGATGTCTGCTATTGCATTGTCAATTACCGGAAGTCTCTTCATTATCTTGTTTGTGGTATGGGAGAGATATTATGCGACTATCACTTTCGTGTCATATTCAATTTTTCTTGATCGCACCGTGTTGGGCGCTTGCATTCTATCCTCCGCTTTATTCATTAGCTTCTGGTGTTGGAATAGCTTCTTTAGCTCGTATCTCCAAGTTGTGAACAACCTCAGTATCGAAAACGCAAGCTATGTGGTGCAGTTATATACCGTCTTTTCAGTCTTGTGCAGCATCACCGTTGGCGCCCTAATTCACCTGACTGGGTATTTCAAGCCAGTGTGCCTCTATGTAGGGGTCCCATTGAGTCTTCTGGGTTTAATATCAATGTCATATTATGGAAATAGTGAAAGTGGAATTGGATACATAGTTGTGTCTCAGATTTTCATTTCCGTCGCTGCTGGCGTCATCATGGTTTGTGATGAAGTTGCAATTCTGGCTGCTGCCCCTAATCATGACGCGGCTGTTTGTCTGGCTGTGTTAGGGTTATTTGGTAATATTGGAGGAGCAATCGGTTTAACCATTGCATCAACAGTTTGGCAGAACATTTTCCGCAGGAAGCTAATGGAGTTTGTTCCGATAGAAGAGCTTCCAAATGTGGCCAAAATTTATGCGGATCTATCTACCCAGCTCTCATATCACATTGGTTCTGAGACACGCATCGCCATTCAGCATGCTTACGAAGATACCCAAGGGAAATTGTTGGCTATAGCAATGGCAGTGTGGGCCGGTGGCTTCATCGCGGTTGTTTGGTGGCGGAACATCAATGTCATGGACATAAATCAGAGTAAATTATATAATTAGTGAGAAGAAACATTTAGCATTAAGAATATTGGTACTTACATCTCAACCCTCAGCAACCATGTGGAAACACTTGGCACTTCATTTCCATATAATTGATGATTTAATCCCTTCCCACCAACATCAAGTTACGAGATGATCCAATTAGCCGGCTAGAGTGTCTTGTCTTTTGCCATTCATTAATCCACTTAATGATGACCACGAAGCTCAATAACTCGACATACACATCGTCTTCAAGCGCAACAAGTTTAAGCTGGTTAGAGCGATCTGCCGTTGAGGTGTGGCTAAATGTCAGTAGGAAGTGGAAGGCAATCATATAAACATACCCTTACTTGATACATTCACTAATACTTAATAGGGTAATGCTCTGAAATATGGGTGAATTAGTCACACGTGTTATTCTTGAGATAAGTCTCAGCAATCCCTCTTGTATCGAGATAATTTCCTTCAAATATTCCTCGACTGCGAGAAAATAGTTCAGCTGCTCATATTGTCGCCTCTGTAATTGACAAAGACGAGAGAACTTCTTCTATGACTTTTTTAGCACTATTAAGAAGATATTTGTAGTTACAGCAACTGTAACTGTTTCCCATTTGTCGGCATTGGTTGAACAAATTGGAGGTATCTTCCCCACACTACCCTTGCCCCAGCACGGAGCCGTACGGAGAATAATAAACTCAGGGAACTCAACCAACAGCAAATCTAGCTCTTAGATCCACCCTCCCCCATGTTAATGCATTAGTGTTATCAGTTTGCAGGAAGTTATCAGATTCCCTGAAGGCTGGGTAGGCTGCTTTATCGATAGCTAGGAGATATAACCGTGTCGGTCATGGTGTGCAAACCAACCGGAATGAGTTGCTAGTGGACACGCGTCAACTTTTGTCCATCATGCAGACCGGACTTTACGCACTTGCTCCTTTACAGAACAATGTCAGCTACGAAGTCAGTTCAATGTGGGATAAAACTAGATATCGATAAAGTGAATGACGTTAAATACAGATATAACTGTTCTGGAATCTGTTGTTGCCTTGCTAAACAAGGCTCTGTAGTCAAGCCACCCTGTTGATGGAGCTGAGACCCGGAATTAGAGGTACAGTGAACGAACGATGTCTTTTTTCGCAAAACCCTAAAAAGGGCTTCTGTAGCTAATAGCACTTATAAGTAGTAACCGCATGAATCTACCCGAGTCAGATGCTTGGGCGTGTGTCGAGATAGACGAGAAAACGGCGAAATAGAAGAAGAAAACTCGTCACAAGGATGCGCTAGCCAACTCTGTGTACCACCATTACCTTTACCTTTTTTACGGCTCATGAAGCCAGTGGTGCTAGTGCACATATGTCTTTGCGATAACATTGCATAGTCCTCTTACCCTTTAGTCTGTCGTGAATAAATGAGAGCAAGTTGTAAGTCCCTCTTTACTCACGATCCTCGCCCCCTTCCACAAAGGAGCCCAGGCTCCCATGACGGCAGTAATACCGGTGCAGAGAATCATGGGACCGTACTTGGTGGCATAACCCAACGGTTCCTCTGCAATAGCCCCCTTGATAGACAAAAGTGAGCCGCTGATTGGCCCACCAAGGATATATCCGAGTCCCCGACCTCCCAAAAGAAGACCGAAGATAAGGGAGGATTCTGCAGCTCCATCTTCTCGCTTGATCTCGTGCAACATACTAGACCAGGTAGAACTGAACCCTCCAGCAAAGAAGCCATAAAGGACGACGAAAACAACCATGGTACTAAGTTGATGGCCAAGTCCCCAGAGAAGGAAAACAGGGAGGGCACTTCCAAAGGATGAAAGGAGGATCACTTTGGTCGCTGAAAGCTTATCTCCCAACCAGCCATGAACCAATGATCCAGGCACCGATGCCGTAGAAAATAATGCAAGTAGAATGGGACCCGTTACTGAAGAAAGACCAATGGCGGAGGCGTAGCTGGCTAGATACGTGCTTGGCATGAGATAGCCGAGAGATTGAATGATGATTCCAATTTGCATCATCCAAAACGATGTATGCCGGAGAAACGCAAACGAGAGAGGTCGGGAACGGGTCGTAGAAGACAGTGGAATACGGGGACTGAGAAAGAAGAGCGTTGGTAATATCATAATGGCAGAAGCTATGGTCCACGAAAGAATCGTTGCGCGAAGACCAAAGCGGCGTAGCAAGCTGCTGAAGACGAAAGGCATGGCGACACCAACTGATGATTTGCCCGACCACATGATTCCGTAGGCGAGTCCCTTTCGTTGAATGAACCACTCGTCCATATACAGAGAGATGGGGCTGAAGAGAAGCCCACAGCCAATTGAGTAGAGTGCGCCTTGGGTGGCGATCAAACCCACGATGGTGTTGACGAAAGCAGAAGCAGACAAGCTTGCCATTGTGATCAAAAGTCCGGCAGGGCCACACCAACGCCGGAGATGCGGATATTTGTTCAATATCATGAATATGACAGGCATCATGAGATACATGATGCCCATTTGCATAGACCCCACAGTGGCTATGGCCCCGGGAGAAGCATCTATGCCGTGCATGGGATCGCTATAGTATTCTTGAAAGATGCCAAAGGAGACAGAGTATCCTGTCATACCCTATCAGTATTTAACATGGTGATAAGACAAAGGTTGGAATACCCCAAATTGGAGCTTGTGCAATGGTGCAACATGCAAGAGCAAGATAGGCGGCGCGGCCATGGTCAGCTGGGGGCAGTGTTTGCGGCCTTTGTATTGGATCTTCAGAGCCTTCTTCTTGGTCGTGATGTGTACTTTCAAGGACGCGACTCAATTCACGTTCTTCATGAACAGTAGGGTAGGCCATTTTACCATGCTGCGGTAGGCAGTGTGTGTAGTAGCAGTTATTAATTGAAGAATTATTGTTTGCGAGAAACAAAACTGTCACTTCAATACATTTAACACTCAAAATGCTTCAAAATAAATGCCGAGTTGATCTACAGAGCCACATCCGTCACCGGTCCGACATCGCAGATTGGCTCATGAGTGAATGCGGAGTGGTGCGCCACGCTATTATTGAAGTGAGTAGTGATATCACTTGTCTCTTTCTTTACTCGCAGTGCTATCCAGAGTTGCAGTGGTGATAATATTTGAGTCTATTGTTCTTAACATCTCTGAATCCGATGGTTTCACAAGCAAAGTGCTTCCCAAGGCACACGACTAATTGCCTATTGTGGGTGTACTGTACTCAAATGGCCAGTGACGGAAATCTCCAAATGCAGTGACTCCGCGCGACTGGAATCGGTCTTGTGTCTCTCGTTACAGGCGGGGAAACTCCGTCTATTAAGCCTTTGGGATCGGAGGATTCTATCCCTGCCTCAACACCATCGCATTGTTGTTCTTGCTTCGACGTTACATGTGCATTCGTAATAGAGTCGCTGCGAGTGGGTGTGGCCAGACTCACTAACAACGGCGTTTTATGCATGTGTACCCAATGTTCTATAAATACAGGGCCAATTCCACCCGTGTTTGCATGGTTACATGTAGCATCTGCTGCATCTGCGATGCGCCTCTCGCAACTACTTACCGGCGAGGTGGCTCCGCGTCCTGTCGTCTGAACCGCTTTTGTCGAATAAGCTGTAGATGCTGCTTCAGCGTCAGTCCTCGCTCTAAAAGAGTATGTGACCCTATGGAATTATGCCCATTTGACAGACCACTAAAGAGCAGCACCAGCGGCTTGGATCTTCTCCAGCGCCCGCTACGCCCCTTAATTACAACGCCGTCTCCCTCGTGGGAAGCCCCTGTACTTGTAATACTGGCATAATAAGATTTGACACCGGCAGACGATGATGTCAGGCATTGGAACTTATTATAGTAGTACCGTAGCCGTGGTGTTTCTTACTCCGTACTCCGTGAATAGGCACTTAATCCCCACAACAGACAGGCCTTGTGCCGCAGCCAGCATTTCGGGAGCTAACGCGTGTGTCAAGTCGTTGGCCGAGCTACTGTTGCTTACTTGCGCATGTCAAGGTTCTAGATCTAGCGGTGACTGGTCCAAACTCCCAGGGCTAATTTAGATCTGCCTGCACCAGGACTCGCTTGCTGGGGCTGCGTAAGTTTTTCCCAAATGGTATCTTCATGCGATCTGGCACAGAGATGTCGCTAGCCCATGATGCCATTGTTACAACATGAGCTCCGTACAGTTATCAGAGTCTTGCTACGCACTCACCGCGTTATCCCCGCCCTCGTCGCATGCGCATGTGGGAATCCCGTCCCCTAATTCGACATTCAACGACAGCACATACCAGCTGACGGCGTTACTGAGAGCCTTGAAGCGGCGGCTTTGAAGCCGAGCGAATATAATGCCATATAGAGTAGGTATGAGGGTCTGTGCAATGTTTCAACCTCCTTTTACATGACCGACGGTTCTGCAGTACTACTATAAGTGTGGAGTGAGAAGAGTAACATCAGTGTCACCCAAGGATGATGAAGTTTCGATATAGGTACTCGTGATTATTCAACAGATTCGCAGATTCGCCGTTAATTTTCTTTATTTGAACGAAGAACCGGGAACGCTTACACAATTTTGGGCAATTTAGCGCCAGCAATCTTGAACTTTACAGGTATGTAGTTTACGCACGACAAAATAAATGCAATTAGCCAAAATTGAATAGGGCTTTAAGCAGCTAGCAGCTGGTGTTGGTTAGTGGGATAATCGGCCGCTGTAAGCTTATTACAAAATGGCTGAAATTGGGGTAATTTTCAACTAGAGTCGGCATCTCGAGAAAACTAAGTAGCCGATCGTGTCAATCAATCTCAATCGAATATCAAATACGAATATCTCGGGCGTGAAATAGTAAAGAGACTCGACACTTGAAGCGAAATCAACAGATGCCAGCCGCCCTGAGAGTGGTATTGTTTATGATAGTTGTATCTCACAATCCAAGAGTGAATTTGCCGCATCATCCGGATATCTACGAAGCACAGACGCCATGAGGGGACTACAGAACGGGATGAGGCCCGCAAAGCAGCTGTTTTCTCGGACAATTCGTCATGTATCAACGACCCCAGTTCCGCATATCAAAACAGCTGCCGAAGCAGCGTCTCATTTGTTAGAGCACTTTGCGCACAAAGTCACCAAACGCAGCCAATACATCGACCCGAATCAAGTACAAAAGCTTGCAATAATGCTTGGTCGACCAGTCCTCAACGGCCACGACACGCGCCGGGTTAATGTGCCTACGGGCACACCAATACCCCCTGCTTACCACCTTGTTTACTTCACGCCCGACGATCTCGAAGCTGAACTTGGTGCTGACGGGAGTGACCGGACGTTTAACGCACCCGCCCCTTTTACAAGGAGGATGTGGGCAGGTGGTCATATGAGGTTTGAAAGACACAACCCCCTGAGAGTCGGAGAGGAAGTGGAAGAGCATACCAAGTTGATCAGTGCGGTGGCGAAGACAAGCAGGTCCGCCGGCGAGATGGTACTTGTCGAAGTAGAAAAAAAGATGTATGGATCACAAGGATTAGCATTGGTTGATACACGGTCATGGGTATTTCGGCCAGTGCTACATTCTAATGCTCGGGAGGGCGTAGCGCTGAGGAGCGTCGACGGCAACATCCTAGCCGCATCATCTATTTTTGATGTAGTAAATGATAGTAACGGTGAGTATAGCATATATTTGTCAAGACTGGGTTTATACGACGCTTGGCTCGGCTAACCCCTTGATTACAGCTTTTCCGATACGCAAACTATCGTGGTCACCTGTTGGCCTTTTCCGGTTCTCTGCACTGACATTCAACGGTCACAAGATTCATTACAATGAAGACTGGACTCGTAATGCTGAGGGTCACCCTGGCATCGTGGTACACGGGCCTCTGAATGTAATCAACTTGCTAGACTACTGGAGAGATTTCCACGGAGAGGGCACAGGCCCCGATGAAATCATATATCGGGCCATGTCACCAATTTACGGAGGCGAGGAGTATCAAATACGAACACTGGACATATTGGAAACTACTGAAAGCAAAGTATTCGAAGTGGCAGCAGAAAAGAATGGAGTTATCATCATGAAAGCCTCGATTATCAAAAAGACATAGATAGAACTAACAATTTACTTAACTGGAGAAGTTTACTCGAATTTGAAGGCTAGTCAAATAATGAGTTTGAATAGAATGCTTTCAATGGAATCATTGCACCTAACGAGTGTATGAATTTTTGTATTTTCGGTACATTGAAATCTAGTCTATTGGACTCTGTTTACCGTGTTTTCAATCTATACATGTTTTATACCGCTAAACCATTATGTCACGTTGACAGTGGGCCATGTTCCAAGTGGGAATCCGCTGTAACCCAATGTCTCTAAGCCTCAGAGCTTAGCTAACAGAATGGCTTGTGGGGACCTTCGTGACAGAGCCTATACTTTATGAGGCCGGAATATTCGGTAGAATGTACTCCGTGTCCGGTAAGGTGGAATCTGATCAGGCGGAAGTCGGCTACTTGCTTATTCGAGACACATATTGAACTGTTCTACAGGAGAAGGCGTTAAATGTTCAGTTTGTTTTCAAATAAAATTACATTCACTTCAACTATCTCCCCTTTCTTCACTGAACAAAGGGGCGACTGGGCCTTTTATCCAAATTAACTGAATCTCGTCAGGAGCTTCAATGAACCTCGGTCAGGCCACGATGATCCGGGCGGGGGTCCTGACTCGACTACCAAAGGTCTGGTAACACAACTCAACTAGCTTCTCTCCTTTTTGCGCAGAATTTGATGGTGGGTTGAGTCGCTAAGATTACGCTGGGGATAGACTAGAAATTCTCGATCCTCGCCTGTGAAGCAGCTGAGGTGTCTCACCTTACATGGCTATCAGACGCAGGACATACTCAGAGCTGTGCGTTAGCTATGCCCAAGGCGATTACTAAACGCTTACAAGAAGAAATCGTTAGCACGAAATTCCAGTTCCTCGTGGGATATTAGTGCAGGCACCTGTTGAAGCTCAGAATGCAGTAAAGACTTTAGGTAAAAGCTGCATTTTGAGAGCTCAAGTTCTATGTGGGCACCCGGACAAACTCCTTTTTGAGGATGGACTGAGAGGAGGGGTCCAGACGGTCGAGAATCCAGAACAAGGACTGGCTCTGGCTACGAGAATGCTTAACCGCCAAGCCGTCTCAGACACTATCCGTTACCGTTCCTTGACTGTGAGCCAAATCCTGGTCTCCGAAAGCCTGGTACACCAAGAGCAGTGGCACTTGGCTATGACTATTGACAGGGAGAATTACTGTCCAGTGGTTATAATTTCCAAACGTAACGACAACTCTAGCCAGGATGAAACAGTGCTTCGAGAGGGGAGTTCTTCATTCACCTTTGGCTTCTCAGAAGGCATCACTGAGGACCTGATATTGCGAATTTCCAAATTTCTCGGCGTTGAAAGCGTGGAAGAGACAAATATAGGTGATATTCTTACCAACTTGTACAAGATATTCCGAGAAAAAGACGTCACACTGCTGGAAATAAGCTCCCTCGCAAGACTAAACACCGGGCTGTTCACCTGCCTCGATGCCACGCTGGTGGTGGACGATGATGCTGCAAAGCGGCAGCCAGACATATTCGGTCTGCGCGATACGACTCAGGAGGTGCACGATGAGGTCAGGGCAGAACAACACGGCCTGGTATATATTAAAATGGAAGGCAACATTGGAAACATTGTCAACGGAGCAGGCCTCGCGATGGCAACAAACGATGCAATTGGGCTTCACGGCGGGGCTAGTGCTAATTTCTTAGACGCCGGGGGTCAGGCGACCAAGGAGACGATGATACAAGCTCTCGGAATCGTCATGGGAGACGAGCGGGTAAAAGCGATATTGATAAACATCTATGGAGGTGTGCTTGGAGACTTGGAGACGCCCCATGTTATCAGAAACGGAACTGACACTGTGAAGGAATCACTAGGTGCGACATGATTGCCGAATCCATCATTGGAGCCGCGCAGGAGATGACCCTGGCCGTCCCACTTGTCGTGCGGCTTCAGGGAACTAACTCGACGGAAGGATTGAAGCTGGTGAGTACAAGAACCAGCAGATTGGTCCCGGCGGATATGCTATAACCCCCTTGTTTCACCGCACTTTTATGACAAATGACTAACTCGTAGCGCGTTATGACAGCTCGCGGATGCTAGGCTTGGGCTCCATGTTGAATCGGACTTTGGGCGTGCGGCACAGCGAGCTGTTGAGCTGGCTCAGCCGTAATAATAGGCCGGAGAAGGGCTGACAGGACTGGCAAGGGGACACAGACAAGGTCCATGTGCTGTACTCGTACTACGGCTCAGCCCTGGCACAAGCAGCCTTTCAGCAATGAAACATGCTACGAGCACAAGTTCTGCTGCCAAGTGCCTGTAGCGCGATTTACAAGGGACGCTCATAGTGGACGGGAACCCCGTGCTTCGTATAACAAGTGAAATTCATCTCAAAATGGTCTCTGCGGATCCCCACAGTGGTGGTGGGGAGCAGCCGGATCGGCCGAAAGCTGAGATGGTATTCCCGTTACAGAGGCCTTGTTCACGTACTAAGGATTCGTAGCCTCCTGCTGCTAGCGGTTGTTCTTCGGACACTGTCAACATCCAGTTTATTGATCCATTTTCACTATAGCATCCTAGAATTAACGGGTATGAGAGGGGGTGGGGGAAAGGGTGTTGCTGACTGGCTCCAAATGCCCCCGCCGCTGAGCTCGGGCAAACAAACATGGACTATGAACACGTTTGTCCTCGCTGGCATAAGAGAGATTTGGTATATTATTGCGGAGGACTCTTCTCGAGCCAGCTTTCTCTCCCCCTCTTCCTTAGACTTTTCTCATAGCCCGGCTACCTGGTGGTGATTTTTAACTTTGGAAAAAAAAAAGATCGTCTTCGTTGTCATGGCTAGCACGAAAAAAGACCCGGCTGCGATTGAGCACGCAAAGACTCTCACCCACATCCCGTGGTGTGAGGATTACGAAAAGATGATATCAGGGATGCTGTAAATAATCCCATCGCCTCTTTGCCACCGCCGAGTGACTCCCGGATTTTAATCTCTGCCTTACAGTTACAACTCTCAAGCTCCAGAACTCATCGAGGGAAGATTTCGAGCTCGGAGACTCATGCACAAGTACAACACCTATTTCCCCGACGACGCCACGAATGACACCCTAGTGGCCGAGAGGGAGAGGCTCCTGAACGAGATGCTGGGCAAGATCGGCACGAACCCCTTCATCGAGACGCCCTTCAACGTCGACTATGGGTGTAACACGTCGATTGGAGACAACTTTTATGCCAATTTCAAGTACGTAAAACCAATAGTAACATTTCGCTGCTGGAGACTGACTCCAGCCCGTGTTTGTTCAGTCTGGTGATTCTTGACTGCGGAATGGTCACAATCGGTAACCGCGTTCTGTTCGGCCCCAATGTGTCAATATTCGGTGCAACACACGAGACCGGAGTCCAATCGCGCCGCAGCGGAATCGAGTACGGTGGCAGTGTCACCATTGGGGATGATTGTTGGATCGGAGGCAACACCACCATCATGCCGGGCTTGACGATTGGAAAGGGATGCACAATAGGAGCAGGCAGTGTCGTCACCAGATCGATCCCCGACTTTTCTATTGCGATTGGTTCGCCAGCCAGGGTTGTCAAGAAAGTTGATCCAGTCCCAGATTTATGATGACTCGAAGCCGAAAAAAGGAGAACTTGCATATATGATAGAGACGACATTTTAACGAGGCAATGAATATTCACATTAACAATAGACAAATCACGTTTCCAAACCTACCGAAGCATTGTCCTTACTCAACGCCTACTTTCTTAGTGCCTCACGTATATCCTACGACAGATACTGCAAATCATAAAGCGCAATGGGAAGCGGATTCGCACCGGCCGATACCGACCGACTACCGGCTGTAGTAGCTTCCCGACCGTTTGAAGCTACTTGGCAATAAGCCATCGACTTCTCCAAACAGCCAGTGCATAGATGAGCAAGTAGAGCTCCTCTAGTAATGGCAGATCAGGGAAGCCCGGCATATATGATAAAGAGATGGGCAGCAATGGGCACGCAGAAAATCACATGTGGATCGATCGTATCAAGCGTTGCATCTCTGATGCCTCGCACGGCAACAGCCACAGCATCCCGACTTGATAAACAGCGCTCAACTGCTCCTGTCCAAGAGGCATCATCATTGTGGGATGTCGCTGGCAGAGGAGGTGAAATGCTGATCCAGTTGTATTACGCTACTGTCGATATTATAAATCAATATGCTATTAGGATGCTGAGCCACACCCTCGCAAGTCGAAAATAAATCCACGAACGGCGAACGAATCGCGAGATCCCTATCAAAACGTGGCATGCTACGGCATCTGTCGTTGACATAGAGAATTGCAGCGGAATATTCTCTGTTGATGATCCACTGTCAGCCCCTGACTGTAGAATTGCCGTAGGGGATGGTGAACATGCTAAACTTTATGAACCGCCAATCGGACAAAGTGAAAGAACGCAGAGGGAAAGTCTGGATTTCTAAAGAAACGTATCGCAAAAATAGATTCTGGAATTTGCGTGTATCCTTATTACAGGGCACCAAGACCGCCCGCTCCAAGAGGAGGGGGAGGGGAGGGGAGGGGAGAGGCGGAGAATGGCGCCAGGCAGCTCCTAACGTCGAGGTCGAGTCCAACGTCTCCGCGACCCAAAAGGCCCTCTTATTTTCCTCGATTTCTACAGCCATTTTGAGATTGAAGGATATTTATTCCCAGGGATATCGCTGACGCAGTTCTAATTCTAAAGTTTACTGCGTGATGGTTGGCTGTATCTCGTAGCCCGACTTGGGGGTCGACCCTGCACATCATAGTCAAGCTAAGTCATATAATCTCCAGTATGTATTTTGGCGGATGTTTGTTGTGTTCCTCTTCTGTATGATAACAATAGTGACATGATTAACAAGTTCAATAATCTCATCCCGATGCTCCAAGTACGCGGATCGTCAGGATGAGCAATGCTTGCAGCGATTCAAGCGACACGTCATTGATGGTAGCTAACCGTATCTCACGCTCAAAGATAGCAGTCACTTTTTACGGCGTATTTGAATCGTACCGGAAGTGCAGGGAAGGGCAGAAATGATGACGACCGCAACGGTCCTTAGAATAAGGGGGCTGGGGCCACGTGCGTGAGTGATCTGTAAGTCGCTGGCAGCACATAAAAGATATAGAGCTCGTGTAGAACCGGGAACCACGAATAAAGCTCGTCAAATTGAGTAATACAGTAGTCCGGAAGCTTTTACCGGGAGAGTAATGACAGGAATAAACAAACCATCTCTAAACTTCTCAACATTAACTGCGTCCGGTTTGAGAGAAGATGGTATTGAGATTTCTCTTTAAAATTGAGAAACTCGCGCTCTAGTTCATCTACACAAGATGAAAAAGACTTGTTAACAGTGATTCATCCCATACTTTAGGGAAAGGCGATTCCGCGATCATGATTGCTGGCTTACCAATTTTGGCTTCAAGTCTTGATACATAAGTAATCCGCCTTCAGCCCTTCCGTATGTTGGTCATCCGGATACAAGTATGTATTCAAATCCGCTTCTGGAATAGAATCCGAAAATGGGACGCTGGATATCACGTCGGATTTTCCGTTGCTAGCGAACTGAGCATCTTTGGGGATGCTTTATCAGCTGCCGCTAGACTTCACACGGGGTAGAACGCGTGCTTACACGGTATGCCCCTAGGGTACTACCTTTACCCGTGTTTAGCAAGTTAATGAATGCATGTTTCCACAGGGAAAATGTCCATTCTTTAATTGAGTATATTGCTTTACGGAATACAATGCCATAGGAAGCGGCGGGAATCATCTCTTGTCAAAACGAAAGGGGTGATCCAGAGCAACTTGAAATCCCGACTACACTCTCTGCGGCGGAATACTACTGAAGTCATAGCAGCATTATGGGATAAGCTTCTGAACACTAGCGGAAGTTACGGATACACCCACAATATCCTGGGCTGAAATGGTCCTTTGGAAACAATTCAATATAGAGAGCTAGCGATGACCATGAATACTTTTTATAACTTAAACTCCATTATGCACGCCGTTGCTCATAGCCTGCTTCCCCGGCGCCTCATAAATTCCTAGTTCGCTCGCCTTGATCTGCAATGCCAGCATCTTCGAATATGTCCGGCATAGGGCGAGGCTGCCACCCATG
The DNA here is from genome assembly GCF_003025095.1 of Trichoderma harzianum CBS 226.95. Taxonomy (NCBI): domain Eukaryota; kingdom Fungi; phylum Ascomycota; class Sordariomycetes; order Hypocreales; family Hypocreaceae; genus Trichoderma; species Trichoderma harzianum. Next base: position 422,396 of record NW_020209264.1, read on the forward strand.
AACCAAAAGTTGGGATGTCCGCTGTATCGCCAAATCTACAAAAGAGCAAGTTTGTTAGATCAAGTGCATCTCTATCGTGGCATATCAGAAATCTTACCGAATTTATTTCGCCCTCTTCGTTCAAGTCCCAGACCTTTCCAAGCCGTGAAGCGACTTTGTCTCCAAAGAGCTTTTGCGCTGTGGTGTGCATTGTTTGGTAGCCTGTTGCCATGATGATTATGTCTGCCTTGAGTTCAGATCCATCTGCAAGAAGCAACCCCTCGGGTGTAAACGACTTGATTCCTCCAGGGTTAGATTTTACTTTGACCTTTCCATCAATAATGAGCTGGCTGCATCCCACGTCGATATAATAGCCACCTCCACGAGTGACGTATTTACGGTATATGCCGCTTCCATCTTCTCCGAAGTCGAGCTCAAACCCGGCACTGGTCAATCCATTTATGATATCCTTGTCGACTGTTTTAATAGCGTTTGTCTTGAAAACGTTAAGTGCAAACTGAACAGGAAGTGGTTTGCTTTGGCTATCGACATCCAAGTCATCAGTTGGTGGTCCACCCTCCTCATACGTTCCCGAATGAAGCATTGGGAGGCCTTTCTTTGCTGTCAAGACATGAGTGCTGCCACGTTGGAGCATAGTTACCGATGCGGCACCGCAGTCATGGAAATTCTGGCAAAGATCGTGCGCTGAAGTCCCTGAACCTATTATTACCACATGTTTGCTAGAGAGGTCGGAATGTTCCGATGCATCCTTGTGCTGACTTCCGTGGTAAGCAACCCCTTTGAAGCTTTCGATACCCTCAAAATGTGGAATGATGGCATCTCCTGCATTTCCCGTCGCTAGAACAACATGTCTTGGTTTAATGATTCGTACTGAACCATCCGGTCGCTTTACTGCCACAGTCCATGTTTTTGTAGTCTCATCAAATGCGGTGCTCTGGAGTTCCGTGTCGCACCAAACGTTGAGCTCCATCAGGCTGGCATATGCTTCAAGCCAATCGGCAAGTTTATCTTTGGGCATAAACAATGGCCAGTGGGAAGGAAAGGGGATATATGGGAGGTGGCAGTATTGGATTGGGTCGTGAGTCATCAGCGTCTATATAACTTGGAGTCAGTTTGTGCAGAATAACCTCCAATGTAATAGTCATGGGGTCAAACCTTGTAACGTTTGCGCCAACTATCGCCGACACGACTACTTTTCTCAATAATTAATGCTGGCACTCCGAGTTGCTGTAGCCGAGCCGCTGTGGAAAGACCAGATTGGCCGGCGCCTACTATGAGCACAGCTGGATCTTCATCGAGAAACTCCTTTTGCCTCTCACGTCGCTGTTGCCAATTGCCACCTGATGTGTCAACGTAACCTTCTGGGCGCGTAAATCCTGTCTTCTCTTCATAGCTTTTGATCTCCTGGAGGGTGAAATGGATCAAATAGCACTTCCATGCATCGTCACCATCCAATACTAGTCGAAGCATCCCCTTTCCACGGCCGTGACGTGACTCGAAGTCGAACATACTCTCAATCCATTGCATTTCCGGATATGGGTTCTTGAAGGTAGGCTGGAACGTGCCGTAATCACGCAGTCGAATGCTATTGATACCGGCATTGTAGTTGTTTTGAAGATAGTTGAGGACGTTGTCGCGACCTTGAAGAGTTCGAAAGTCCCAGGTAAAAGAGAGCAAGTCGCGAATCCAGGCTTCTTTGACAAATACTTTTTCGAGACCTTCTCTGTCGTTTTTTTGCAGAGCGTGCTCGAAATCTTTTACCCAGCGCTCCGAAATATTCCTTGCGTGCGATAGCGAGACATTACCCTGTTGTTTGAACGTGGGTAATGTGATGATGTGGGCCATTTTCTCGGCGGAGTGAGGTCAGCCTAACGATCACTAACTGTTACCAATGGGTGTCATTCAAGTGCTTCAAACAATATTTTTTGTCATGATCGTGGACTTTATATACATCTACTAAGTGGACGCTTGTTGGGAGCTCACGGCAGAAAGATAACCACAGGGAGTTGTATGCCATGATGCCTCAGAATGTCCACGTGCTCAGACAATGGCCCATTGGAGTCCGATATCGTCTGGAAGCCCAAAGCCACCTCGAATCTAGACCGCTGGCTGCGAGACTATATTCTCCAGTTAAAGACTGTTATGCAGCGATGAAATCAGTTACTTCGGTCTATATGGCCCGAAAGCTGTTCATGGCCCATTTAATTACAATTGGCGCTGCATGTACCGTACACATGGCTGACAGTAATCCGCCCTCGTAACAGCATATTTACTAGTAAGCCCAAGCAAGGCACGAGTGCGATTTGATCATTAAGCACAGCTCGCATTTCGTGCTTATGAATACAATTGGAGTGGTCGTGATCGATAGCATAGCAGCGATTGGCGTTGCCACAGCACTATCTGTCAAATAGTATTCTGACTCTTCTCTTTCAAGTACGAGTATGGCTAAGTGCGCATTACTGAATCTGGTTTCCCGTTTCTATTTACAACTATTGCAAGCTGTTGGTTGATCATAAGACTGCGGAGATCGATCTCCGCTCACGCGCTCTCGAGATCTGACCAAAACAGCACCTCCGCATCAACTCCTCTCCCTCAAAGCTCAATTATGGATCGACTCCCCAATTGAGTTATCCGGGCTCAACTCCCCCGCACCCGAAGTCGGCCATACATTGCCCGAACACGGCCCTGAGACTTGGGCGTTTTTGGCCTGATCCAGTTGACTCTTCAAGATATTGCTTCTCTGTGCACCGGTTCGGTATCTCACTCACGTAGCAGCTTAATTTATGAATCAGCTTTCCGTGCAATTGTTGCTCTTTTCTTTTCCTTTGTCAATGAACATAAACATGCCGCCGGGTAGTCTGTTCAGAGGTATGCACAATAGCAGGGCAGCACTCGTGTTTCACTTGCACTAGTAGAGGTCAGAGAGAGCGACAATTAGGAACATGCAAAGCGGTGATATTCCATAAGCTGGTAATTGCACTCGTCGTTATCGACGCAAATGCACGATAATATTGCAGCTTCAAATGTTTTCTTACTGCAGGCATAGTTAGTATCTGTTCGGTTTGTCACGTGTAGGCTACGGACATGGCGTTCAATTTCTGGCTTCACCATGAAGTCGATGTCCGTTAACTCGATTTCTTCAAATATCGCTTTATCCCAAGTTTTGATCACAACTTCCCTTTCTTTTCGATAATCTGCAATTCCCAAGCCTCTAAACACGAGATGAGTCCTCATTTCCAGTCTGTCGTTCCAATCTTACGAATCTTCGACGTCAAAAAAGCCGACGAATTCTACCTAAATTTCTCAGGATTCACGGTGGATTGGGATCACCGTTTCGACGATAACCGCCACTGTATCGTCAAATTTCCAAAGGCAGCCTCATTCTACACCTTAGCGAGCATCATGGAGATGGGACCCCAGGCACAAAGATTCGCGTCATGATGAAAAAAGGAATTGTCGAGTATCATCAAGAGCTGATCACTAAGAAATATCGATACATGAGGCCAGGGATAGAAAAGGGTTATGGAGGGCTGGACTCTCAGGAAGTTACTGTGATTGATCCATTTGGCAATACAATCACATTTTGTCAGACTGAAAAAAGATGAACAATAAGTTGACAGGGTTATTCTAAGGGATAGGCAAGCTACGCAAAGTTTTCATCAGATGCAATCTCTCCAAGCAGATGCATAATAATAATTGACATCTCGTTAATGCACGGGAAATAATATGCTCCTATCTCCTTCATCCTCTTTATCTCCTAAATAGAAAATATCGCGAATATTCTGACTTGTGAGGTAGCATGAAATGCATAAAATGAAAGCGACTCTTAACTTCGAGACGGGCGCGTCTTACGTCCACGGAACACAATTATGCCACCCTCCTCTTCTTCGTCGTCTGGTTCTCCAGCAGGGCTTCGTTTGTCCTCTTCTTCAATGGTATTAGGAATCGACACACTTCCGATTGACAAGCCTCCCATTCTGGAAGTGAGGTCACTGGGGTCAGTCTTCTGATCCGTTCGCCACGGTTGTTTGGAGAACGAATTGGAATCATGCTTTCTGCCTTGCAATACTTGATCTTCAAGCAATCGTGCCGCAGTTACTCTGATTTTCTTGTTTATTTCGATTAGTAGCCCTTCTGTCGCATCCATGGCCTTCTTGTCAAAAACATCAGGGGCGCGCCAATGAGGATAGAGGTTGTTGTGTGACTCGCGAGCTTGCACTCCCTCTGGATGTTTCTCGAAATAGTAATTGCAAAGACGGCAAGTTGGCTTGCTGCTCCCGACATATCGCCATTTGTGCCAGAATTCGACATCAGCATTGTCACGCAGGTAGTTCAGTACGTAGTCCAGGACAAGAACTTCAGCATGAACCATGTGTGTCAGGGAGGCAGAGTTGCACCCCTCCAAAATCTTTACATCCAAATCGAGAACTTGCAGCTGTTCAGCCATAGACCGGTGTCTTTCTATTATTTCTGCGGAAGAACTCATTCTTCCAATTATTTCGGATGCGTTTGGTCGCTTTTTGTTTAACGGATGCGGGATCATAGTCGCTGATGGAATTACCGTCACCTTGATCTCGTGGAACAGTCGATCCCAGAGCCGGCTCGCGCGAATTATTGTTTCGACAGCGAGGTAATATGAATGCAAGCGACCAACGAAGTGGCGAAGCTCCAACCACGGCTTGGAGTTGTCCATCTCGCCTTCTCTTGCTTGCTCTGAAATCGAGTCTCCAAATTTCCGACGTTGAGCCTCGTGAAGGAATAAGAAGAGTTTTTCACAAGCAGCAAAGTCTATATACGACTTTGTCAGTAATAGGGTTAAACTCCAGCAGCTCCAGGGAAATCGACGTACATTGCGGATCCTCCAGCTGTTTGTCGTTGCCGAACTTGACCAATTCTGTGAGTTTAGAAAGCTGAGATTTAAACCTTGCGGCTTCCGATGCTGCCGATTATAAAGACACATAAGCCAAGTCTCTCACTCATGACGGCGAATGGGGTGGCTCACACAACGAATTTTGGCCATGTCGCCTATCATAGTCACTAATGCATTCCTCCAAATATACGATAGTACTGGTAAGGTAAAATCGGACGCGGTTTCCGTCGAATTTGAGGATATGCCACAGCGCTTCTCTGTGTACTTGAGATCCATTGCTCGCAGGTTGCTCTGTAGATTTTGCTACAATTTCGAGTAGCTGCTCCACAAAGAGCTTAACCTCGGGCAACTTTGATGCTTTGCGGTTGTTAGACCCTATGATATAGTGAACACCCTCGGGTTCTTCCAGCACCGCAATGCCGGTAACAGTAGATCCGTTCTCGCCGCGTTTGTTGTCGCAAACTTGAGCAAGCCGGTTGACAAAACACTTAAAAGTCTGTTCTGCGCTGTCGACGTTATCTCTCATTGTATTGGGCTCGTGCTGCGTGGCAGAGAAGCTCTGCTGCGGTCGAATCTTCTTCAAAGCTACCTCGAGGAGGATAGGCTCGTAGAAGCGCCGGGCGAGCTTTGCGCGCAATGGGATGGGCTTCGCCATATCGGCGCCGGTACCTTCAAGGCATAAATAATTAGCATAGGGAATATATTATGGTGGGTTGACATGTTAAGTACGAGTAGCTGATGGCATGTTTGCGACACTTTGTCTCGCGGCTGATGATCTTGATGCGGATGCGAATCCTTGTTGTCGATTATTGTACGATTCAAGTTGATCCGAGCATCTCTATTTAAATCAGTCGAAAGCCGCTTCCAAATTCCCAGACACGAACAATTCTTGTGTGGCATCATCATACATGATTTCAAGGCGAGAGGCCGTACAAAATGCGATTTGGGCCGACATGGGGATTCCCGTCGTATCATTGGATGCCACGCTACACAATTCACCTCTCAGTCAGCCTGTAGGCCTCCCTCTATGTGACCGTAATCCGTTCGCGTCTCAGACGTCTGGGCGGCCTACAATCGACAAACGGGGCCTTTGGGCCAGCCAGGCTGTGATGGGGTCTACAGAATCCCATCGAATTAATCGAGCCCGTCTTATTGGGTGACTGGGCTGTGGGAGGTCTACGGCTGTGGGTGGCCTACAGAATTAAGCCTGCAAGCCTTGCGGGCTTCTTATGCAAGCGCCTGGTTTCATCCAGCGGCAGCTTGCAGGGGTAACATGTGTTGGCCCATGTTTGGCTGATGGCGCACAAATGAGGCATTGCAGCCTTTGTTGCTTGAATGAAAGAACATGGTTTTGTATCTGGGGAGCATGTTGGGCAGATATGCACCGACACGAGATGCAATGCAAGGCATTCTGATCGGTTATGGGGGGGAAACAAGCCAAGTAAACACTGGGTAGACGTAGATTCTCACATTGCTGGGCGAATTCAACACCAGCAAGCCACGTCAACCTATCAGCATCCATCTGCCTCCCTCATCTTGAAGGATATGTCTCCACTGCTATCAAATAGGACTCCGCTCTTAACAAGGATTTATTTACTTATGCTCGTGGGCCACCCGCGTCAAAGAAGCTAGGATTCCCATCTTCCATCCCAACGAGCCTGGGAGAACGACTAAGGTTATTGTGTCGAATACGGAGCACACACTCTGGCATGACGAAGAACTAAACGGAAACTACATTGGTGTGCTCTGATATACAGCATAAACGCACTTAAGAACACTCTGCTTCTTCGATTCCGCTTTCGATATAGCTCCCATTCTCAATATAAGGGATTCATATAGACGGTATTTGTCTTGTTAATTCCCTAGCTTGGTCCATGCTGACTTTTGCATCTGTTAATTTTTCAGTCTATTCTCCAGCATCTCCCTTGATTGCAGCATCAAAGATACTTTCATACAGAATCTGGTGAGCATACACTGTGCTGCTGTCTTCCTCAGCTGAATACTTATTGCCAATTCGCTCTTTATAAGACTGCTGCGTGCATGTAGAGGGTGTGCCACTCAATCAGTTGGATTACTACAGTCTTCTTAAGGGCAGCACGCCACTGGCATCGGCACTATAGCCAGTAGCACCGGAAGGGTGGACCGAATTTACCCACTCAATCTCTATCCAAACATCTCAGCAGCAACAGAGGTGGATCAAAATATCGCCGTGATTGGCAACATCGAGCGACATATTCTTATACACCGATGACAGGAACCCGAGGATCCATGTTAGAGTGGCGGCCATAAACACAAATATTCAGAATGGACCCGGACGGCAAAGGTCCTTTTAGACCCGGCGCCACCGATCCCCTCCTAGGGAATGAGACATGCGGAGAAGAGCATCTTGGCTTCTCGGAGGCTGTAGCAAATGCAACTACGAATCAATCTACGGGATACAATGCGTACATGCCACAGGAATGGGTAGTTGGGTCCACCCTTGATCCAAGCATGTTACAAAGATTGCCTCTTACGTCCCCTGAGGTTGCCTTGCACACCCCCGATCCAAGCATGTTACCAAGCTCGGATCTTACGCCCCCTGAGGTTGCCTTAGGTATACCGACAGGCCCCTCCGTTGACGCTTATGTCCCCTCCGTTTTCTCCGGAATTCAACGCTCCCATGACGAGACTTAGATTCTGAATGGCTTACCAACAGGTTCGCCTTTTGGAGTCCAAGAGCGAACAACTGGTGAAACGAGCAATGATTTATACGAAGCAGAGGATCACATGGCTGCTCTTGACAATTCGTCTCCCCTTTCTTTTTCTTTTTCTGATTTCTCGTCTTCCGATAAGAGTTTTGAGAATGAGTTCGATGCCATGAATTTAGACACATCTGGACCTTTGACTGCAGGTACTTTGGTGGAATACCTTCCTTCTTCAGGGGCTGAGGCCGACTCGATACCTCCAACTGGGTCTCCAACCGTGGCTTTGCCTTTTGTGTGTGATAGAGATGGATGCTCAAAGTCTTTTGAGAAGAATTATCAGCTCAAGTAAGTTTTACCTTTTCTTTGTATCACGATGATGCTTTCATGGTACTTCATCCATATTATACTGTCGGTTACATGAGAGATGATAGAGAACTCGACTAACTCCAGGTACTCTTGCAGTCGTCATTTGGGATGGCACGACAAGAAGCTGCAATGCCCTCTTCATCCGGGTTGTGATAAGCGTTACCAGTACAAAAAGGATCTTGAGAAGCACATCTGGAGTCACCACCAAAGTTGGGCTGAGAGTACCGGCCGTCCTCCAATTCGAACCAAGTGCAAGATGTGTGGGGTCATATTGGAGCGGCCAGACAATGCCAAGCGCCATATGGATGAAGTCCACAAGAAGATCAAGAGAAGGCGAGGTCCAGGGGGTTAGAGATTCTGGCATATTTCCATATTTCTGTTCTGTTTCGCGCACCTGTTTATGCATTTCCGATAGTTTAAGCTAGCCATGTTTTGATGTTCGTATTTCAATCACTTAGCTATTTCTTTAAATCTATCTCAAGCAGCCGCTTCATTGTAACGCCCATGACCCCTGGATGCGGGACTACCACTGCACCAGCATCCTCAAGTGCCTTTGCTTTGATATCCGCAGGTACATCCCGGGGGGTGAGCACAGCACCCGCATGACCCATGATCCTTCCCAGTGGAGCCGTCCTCCCGGCTACCATTGCTACAATTGGCTTGGGGCTAGGAGTTGATTGTCGATATTCTCGGATGAGTTCAGCTGCTCTAAGTTCGGCTTCTCCACCAATTTCACCTATTACGATGATACCTTTCGTCTCTTCATTGTCAAAAAAGAGTCGAAGGCCATCTGCTAAGGTGGTACCTACACAGTGTTAGCCACAATGTCAAGTTTGGGCACCAATAGTTACAGGTATTCTCACCTGGAAGTAAATCACCTCCCATACCTAGCACTATGCTCTGTCCCAGTCCAACTGCGGACGTTGCACCCACAGCCTCGTAGCTCAAAGTCCCCGACTTGGATACAATGCCTATACAGCCTCTCTGGTACTGCTTATACGGCATGATGCCAACTCGACACTGTTCCGGAGCTATAATTCCCGGACAGTTTGGTCCTACGAGCCGAGTTTTGCTCTGTGTACGAAGTATCTCATGTACCCGTAGCATGTCATGCACTGGAATATGCTCCGCCACAGATACAACCAGTGGAACTTCAGCCTCTATGGACTCTATGATGGCTTTGGCTGCAAACTGCGCCGGTACAAAAACAGCACTCACATGAGGTCGGACCGTTTTCATGGCCTGCGAATAGCATGAGAACACGATACCCCAGGGGTGCGACAAAAGTTTGGGGGTGTGCTCACCTCCTCGACGGTATTAAAGACTGGTAGATTAAGGTGCGTAGAACCTCCCTTGCCAGGTGATATGCCTCCCACTATGCGGGTGCCATATGCAATAGTATCTTTGGCATTTGCAGTCGCCTTCATGGATCATCTGGTCATTAGTATGACATTTCACAACAGTGAGGGGTCTCGTATTTACCGCTTTCCCTGTAAACCCTACATATTATATAAGTAAAGTACACAAATTCAAGCTACTACATTTATTACCTTGATATACTACAGCCGTGTTTTTATCCAGTCTCAGGTTTGAGATTGTGCTATCATAGGCAGTCATGCATCGGGCAGCCGAGGCTGAGAAGTGTCGTCGCCAAGTTGAGGGGCAGCTTCGGGTTGGTCTGAAAATTGACACCGCCATCGTATGCAGGTAATGATTTGACCAGCTGAAATATCTCATGAAGTAGAGAAATAACCAGTAATTGAGTACATGTATATTGTTCATGTATATGCAATATAGGTTGAGTACGTGGCCGAAAGACAAGTCGTTCAAGTAAATAATGAGAACGTGAACTATGCCGAATAGAGCCCCGTTTTAATGAGCAAATGGCTATATGCACTGCTATGGATCCGCACAAGACGGCTACTCCCATTGTCCCATTTCTTACGGAGGGCATTTAAAGTGCAAACAAGCGCACGGAGTAAAGATTGTATTTGAGTTATAAGATAGACAGCGATAGACTATCATTTTTGGAACTAAACTTGCACAACACTGGCCGTTTCGCAGCTTACAGGTACGCAGGCAACAATATTTACCGAGTTCCAGGGTAACAGTATTAATAGCCTAGAGCTTGAAATCTTAGTGCTCGAAATACACATTACAAGCTGTCCGAATGGTTTTCAGTTGTAGAGGCATATGTGCCTAGCAACAGTGTAAATGTGAATGTAACTACACAAAATCAGAGACAGGAGAGGCTGAACTCTGAGCGATAGGCTGAACTATATAAGTGACTCCATATCCGTTGCACGTTGATGCACGTGTGAATGATGACGTGGGGTTTCCTTCCACTCCCTCTCCCTGCATCGTGTAGCGCAAAACTGCGTCATCTGATTGGAATGAATGTCATCGTTCAGAGCTGCGAACACAACTATTTATCTTCTCTTTGCCCATATGTACTGCTGGGAACTATCTTCGTCGTATCTTAGTCAAGCACATCCTGCGAAACCGGCACTGGGGTAGAGTCGCGATCATATGTACTCGATTTACATTGATGTTTTCTACAAATCATCCGTGGTACGCGAACCAAGTGTGGCTGTGTCATCGTGATCATCTAGGAATAACCTTGGAAGTCGTCGAACGAACAGCTGAAACCTGCTTGTCTCGGACACGACCGATTTCGGAGGAATTCGGAAACTGTAGCACCGTTGTGCCCTGACTTGGTGAGAGTGTCTGCAAGGACAGCGGCAGAGCAGAATCTACTGCTTACCTGCACGGATCTTGATGAGCGCATCTTGCATGACGCCCATTCCAAACGAAGCAACCTATTATGATGGGTATGAAGCACTCGCACAAAATGTTTGTTGAATTCAAAATGAAATTAAAGCCTCGGCATCTGGTGCTTGAAGTATTCCCAATTGTCCAATCGGCCCCCAATGAGGTTACACAATATGCGCTGTTCGGTCGGCCAAAGCCGAAGTTTGTGTACTTCCTGTTGTAAGCCCCTCGTCGACGGCTTCACGTTGGTGCTTGTCTTGAGGAGAATTTGGAAAAGAAAGGCCCAGGGAATGAGGCTCTTGCTTTGATATGTCACAATAAACAATTCCAACCAACGCTCCTGCGACAGAGAGGTGCCTACTAGTAGTCACTATTTTCAACTCAGACCAAGCTTGTTGCATTGCCCCATAGCAAGTTTGCAAAGCCACCCTGTGCTGTGGCTGGTTGGCCGCTCCCACACTAGACATCGTCTCACCCACCTTCAAAGCCTGGCCTCGTGCGCATAGCGTCATGCCGAATTCGTCCTCGTGCTCTTGAAGGCAGCAGGCTGCAGTGGCTATGGACTGACTGACTGCAGCAACAGCATCAGGATGAGCTGAAGCGCCGAGTCAAGGGCCCGCGGCCTTCCTTTTCTTCTCCCTCCTCCTCTGTCAACCTTTATACAAACACATGCATGTGTCGACAACACGAGACGCGCAATACCTTCCAGAACAAGATCCTGTACCGCTGTGAAATGCCATTACCGAACCGATGCCTCGCAGCAAGCTGCCCTTTCGATCGAGCTCTGTCAAGGCCATGGGCTCCAACCTCTTCTCCCGAGGCCGTCGCGAAGATGCACATAAGGATATGGTGAAGCAATCGGGCGAGCCACGGCGTCGTCGGGCGTCTATTTCGGCGGGCGAGCGGCCGACCCCGGAATTCCAGCGGCAAGCTGGGGCGAAAGATTTCAGGTCGCACCAGGAGGTTCAGAGGCCGACGATGCCGCCCCCATCAGCTTCATCCAGCAGGGCTCGAAGCCCGCCACGACGAGAGTCCTTATCTCGAGGCTCTGTATCGCCTCATTCTCGCCAGAGAATACCAGGCGGCGGAGATGCTCGCCGCAGTCACCAGTCCCGATCGCCTCCTCGACGACGATATTCCTCTTCGGAAATTCCTCGACCACGAGAGATGACGCACCAACCTCAGTCGCCAGCGCCTTCACGATCGCAACGGAGTGGCAGTCATGAACGGCGTGATCGACATGGATCAGTAGCTACAGGCGTACCTCCGTCCTCTCCACATCTCGCTCCCAAATCTGAATGGAACAACTCTTCAAGGGAGGCTCGGCAGGAGGCCCGACGATATCCGCCTTCAGCATCGGCGAATAATAGACCGCAACCTGCGAAGCGAGGCAGCTCTCCCTATCAGAGACCATCTACAGCTTCCGATAACCATCGCTCCGCTTCCGATAGACATCGCTCCGCTTCCGTAGATGGCTACGATAGAAATTCTCATTCTCAGCCAAGCTCTGCCCAACAACCAACATCGCCCTCTCGTCGTCCGAAGCACGAGCGCAGAGGCTCAGACAGCTTCTTCAGCAAATTCCCAACTTCATTTGCAACATATGCGGGAATTCGTGCGCTCTCGGAGCATGCCGACAAGGCAAAAGAATGGGTTGAGTGGTTCAACGACGTAAACGACGCCCCGGACGAGATTCGCGCCCTCTCTACTCGGATATCCACTACGCGTGACACTATTCAGCAAATGAAAGAGTGCCTAGAGGCCAGGCCAGACCTTATTGAGGACGAATCAGGACAGGTCCTCAAGTCTCACATTGAAGACGCCATCGAGAGCACTAGTGAGACATTGAAGAAAATGACGAAATTGCTGGCGAGCTTTTCTGGAGCTGCAAAGCAGGACAGCACAGCTCTTGGACGCTTGGAAGGCTTTTGGCATTCATACAATTATAAGAACGAGGGTGAGGAGCAGATTAAAGCCGCCGATGCTGAGTTGCAACAACAGCTACTGCAACTTGGTACCCTCATGTCAAATATCTACGCGTTCGTCTATCCCCCTCCCTTCAGTTACTTGGCACATCCTAACAAACAGCAGTCGAGCTTTGAAAAGACCGTCACCAGGCATCGCCACACCAAATGCATCTACTCCCCCTCAAACGGCGGCAAGGATGAACCCTCCGCTAAACACATCAATACCGATGCAGCAGCCGACAACTTCAATACCCAACCGACCTCCCCCATCACCACAACTGTCCCCTAAATCCAAAGGGCATTTTGAAGCAACTGGGAATCCTCCAAAAGTCGTCCCAAATCCGCCGACTCCTCCGCGTTCAGAACCATCAGTTGAGCCGCCGCCTCAGTCCCATGGCTCTGCCAATACAAGCGCAACGGGCCTTGATCCGCGTAATACAAATCCACCGCCGAATGCGAAAGATGTCCTGCTGGATGCTGCCTGGGAAGGCGACGTCAAAACTGTGGCCAACTGCATGCGCCAGGCGCCTCCCGACTCATGCGATCCCCATGGACTGACACCACTGCATCTCGCTGTCGAGCGTGACCACATGGCCGTCGCCATGTATCTTCTTGATCATGGCGCAAATGTTCACGCTCGTGCTGATGGTGGCTGTATGCCTCTTCACTTGGCTGCGCGTTATTCAACTGCTGCCACAGTAGAGATGCTTATCGAGCGCGGCAAGGCTGATCCCAACTGCCAGACCACTGATGGAAGAACGCCACTTCACTATGCTGCTAGATCTGCTGAGGATGGAGATTCGGAGCGACGAGAAGTGATTCGCGCATTACGCGATTTGGGAGCCAATCCTACGATCCAGAATAGAAGAGGCGAATTGGCTAGAAATGTGGCTGAGAAGAGAGACTACTGGGATGCGGCTGCAACACTGAGAAGAGCTGAACAGAGGTGGGAGCAACGGCAGCAGCAAGAGTTACACAAACAGCAGCAACAACAACGAGAACAACAGCAACGAGAACAACAACAGAGGGAACAGCAGCAGAGGGAACAGCAGCAGAGAGAACAGCAGCAGAGGGAACAGCAGCAGAGGGAACAGCAGCAGAGAGAACAGCAACAGAGAGAACAGCAACAGAGAGAACAGCAACTGCGAGAACAGCAACTGCGAGAACAGCAACTGCGAGAACAGCAACTGCGAGAACAGCAGCTACGAGAGCAGAAGCATCAACAACAACTCAGAGAAGAAGCCATGAGAAGCACAAGAGAGAGCAATCCACCGAAAAAAGAGGGCGGTTGGCTGCAAAGGTACAGGCTAAGGAAATAACGACTTACGACGACTTTGATGATAAATATTCTCTCCATATATATTCACTTCTAATGTGGGATGCATACATATGGCGCAGTCTTTTGCTGAGGATACGCACTTTGCTATATATTTGTTCATGATTGACGAATCCACCATCTATATCAATTAGACTAATGCTATTTCTTTCCCGCTTTTTAACCACAACACTTCCTTAAAAGAATCTCCACAAAGAGTCTGCGTGCCTTGTGCTCTTGAAACGACTATAATAAAAACAGGCTGGCCACATAATGAGAAGCAAAAGACACCAGAAGATGAAATAAACAAAGAGATTGGCGATGCCTTTGGTGTTTCCTGGATGCATAGGATCTCCGTGACCGGTTTCAGTGCCAAAAAGGTTTTTGAGCAACGTGCCCAGAGGAGACATGACGAGGTTGAGGTGGACTACATAGAAGAACAGGGACGATGTGCCAAAGCTCAAAAGCATACCGAAGCGCTTCGCAACGTGCACAGGGATGGAGCTAAACGCTCCGAGCATAAACAAGTTGCCAGCCATGGTGAAGGCCCAAAAAGCAACATCAGGAGGGTATTTGATGATGTAGAAGAAGGATGCTGCCGAGGCAAGGTAGGGATTTTCGTTGGCAGTCTGAGCATCCTGCGCGGGAGTATGCAAACAATCCTCCGACAGGTTGCCTACACGCAGAAGTCTGGTGAGAACAAAAATAGCGGCAAAGATGACGCCCGCAGATGCGTGGCCGATGGCAACAGCAGAGATTGTCCATTTTCGGGCAGTGATGATGCGGCCGTAGAGAAGTCCAAGGATGGCAAAGGAGAGCCATGCCATAGGGGGGAAATTCGACATGACGCGCTCAGTAGAGACGTACCAGAACCAGATGGCGAGAAAAGGATGCTTCGATGTAGGGACGAATTGAGTTGAAACAGAACCGTCTGATCCTTCTGTGTCGAGGCTGCAGCGGCCATGGTCCTCAGACAGCCAGATATTCCACCAAATGGTAATGACGCTTATAACAACGAGGAAGATGTTATGGATATGCCATGAGAGTGATGAAGCTGTTGCCGCTCTCTCTCTTTCTCTGGCAGCGTGCCTTCGTCCGAGTAGTAAGGGCTGGCTAACTCCTCCCTCTTCATCCTCGTCATCATTAGTCGTGGGGACGTAGACGGCTCCAGATCGCTTGTCCATAATCAAAAGGCCTCTCTCCAGCACCCCGCCGAGCCATTTCTCAGTTCGATCCATCAGCAGCCACAACATCCCCGCTAAAACATAGTCGACTCCTAGTGAGAATAAAACGACGTTCATGAACCAGAATTGGCCTCCTGATGCCACAAGTCCGATTATCCAAGTCACTGCAGTCAATACAAGACCTCTCACGGCATAGTATTGCATTAGCCTGCCTGCCGACCACCCGAGGCGAGTACGCGACTGAGAGAGGAGAACAACTCCCATTCCGAGAAGAAATGTGAATCCCGGAGCACAGAAATGGGTCAATGTGCGAACGATGTAGGCAGTGGTGAAGTTCCAGCGGCGCACTATAAGACCATCCATCTCCCCATCAATGTTTGTTCCATGTTGCCAAGTATTTAGACCGAGAGCGAGATGATCCATGGCCATCAGGGCCATGAGAAGGCCGCGCTGGAGATCGGGGGCGAGGAGTCGGACCGTCGGCTGCTTTGCTGTAGGAACGGGAGACATTGACAACGAGGGCGATTCGGTTCGTGAAGACGTAGGCGCATTCGGATCGGAAATTGAATCATAGCGGTAGCCATTTTCGCTGCGGGCAGGAGCCTCAGAAGAAGAAGCCATCGTGGCGTTGGTCGTTGACGGGCTGTCGCCAACCCGAAGCCACGCTGTATGAAGAGCAACTTGGAAGACAAACGACAAGCTCAGTTTCTCGGAAGGGCAATTACAGCAGATATATTAAGAAGTAAAAGAAGAGAATCCTAAGCTGCCCAAACTCCGCGAAAGACTCCGCCCTCCTTAACAGCTCCGGCATAAGATAGCACTCGCACTACCTCCATCGCGTTGTCCGACTTCCGACGTCAAACAGTTTAATGACGAACCCCTGGGACTTTTTCCAGTGGGATCCTTTGCAAAAATCCGACCGGGGGGGGGGGGGCAACATATTCCTTTGACCCGCCCCGATGAGTCCGAGGCTAGACTGAATGGCTCTTAGAGTCATTAGGCCGACTAAGCGCGCGGGCAGATTCATAATGCGGACTTGTTACTGCTGCCCTTTCTTGGTGTCAGCAGTGTAATGGGCGGTCCCGAGATAAACTTCTTATCAATCAGGAGAATGACCAAAGAAGAGGCGTAAGGAACACGCGAAGGAGTAAGCACTTGGTCCAGGAGGGTTACGCCTCGAGGCTCTTTACTCCAACGTGTGCCTTTTCTTACGTGTTCGTGCCCATCCTCTGGAAACTCTCTCCACATTTCGAGTTGAAGCACAGTACTCGTATTAGACAATATACGGAACAGCTACCCGCGTCAATTCGTAATCCACAATCGCGGTGCCGAATACTAATCAACCAAAAATACTATTGGCTTGCTTTACTAAACATTTTTGAAGCGGCTCAGCTACCCGGGCCTCCTATCCGTACCGAACTAAAACATGCCATAACAGCTTCAACTCTTGCAACCCTTGGGCTAAATCTCCTCTATCTCCCAGCAAATCAGCGCAAGCAACCCAATCTTTCACTGCCTCTCCAATAACCTGTACATCCACAATGCCATTAAGCGCAATTTGAGCCGCTAAGGGGGGCATCGTTGGCCCTCGGAAGTCACTAGGAACGCTCCCTGAAGACAGCTGAAATCCGTGATGTACAAAGACTGGGAATTTATATGTTTCGCCTAGGGCCAGGAGAAGGAGCCCAGTGCCGCCCCGCGTGAAAAACGACGGATCGACAACCAGGGCCTCGACATCTCGTGAAAGAAGAACATCGCCGTGAATCTGCGCCTCGATCAAGTGATCTAGGTTACGGCTTGGCGGTCTTTTGTAGATATCTTTTACGAGAGGCGATGTGCTCAATGCGTCGATATACTCCACCATCCTTTTCGGCCGTACGTATTCTACACCCAGAGCTGTATCTCGTAGAAAACATTCTTTCAATAGAGCGGCCAATATCGCATCAAATTCATCCGCTGTGCCTCTTTCTTTTGGGATTGCTTGAGAACCACCAAAGGTAAACGTAGACCGAGACGACACTTCTGGTCGAAGTAAGAAATAACAAGACCCGAATCGTGGAGAAGGCCCGTCAGAATTACGCATCAAGTCCAAAGCACCGTACTTTGGCCTTAGTGTCGGATCGAAGGCATTCGCCACAGTGCCTGAGTTGCCAGTGTCATGATAAGCACCGCTGAAAAGGTTTCGCTCCCATTCGTCTCGTGCACCGCCCAGCTGAGTCGCAACAAGTCCATTGGAGATGCCGGTTTCGAATTGATTCCGGTATGTGTCGTCCTTTAAGAGAGACTCAACGACAGTGCGGCCACTACGAGACGGGCGATCGGGGTGAAAATGCATCGCAACACGGGCATGCTGAACTATAGTCTTTCGGATATCGTCTAGCCTCGCTATTGGGATGTTGGACATGCGAAAAATGTGATATATGGTTTGGAGAGCCTCTGGTTTGAGTGCTGCTGCCTGGGCTTTGATGTTGGCGATGGCCGTTGCCTGAGAAGGATGCAGCGCCGGCATACTCTTTTGTGATGATGCCATTTCTAACAATTATCGCGTATCCATAGAAATGAAGGAGTTGGTGAGTGTACTCGTATGCAGTGCATGCAAAATTGTGATTTATCAGAGAGGAGTTCAGTAACTACAATCCGTGATCGCAATGACTCACAGCGACATCCATGTCTGGAGGATTCATGAGATGGAACTAATTCTGTAACTTTGGCCATTCAACATTTAGGTTAATTTAATGAATTGAACTTTTGCTGTTATCTCCAATCAAAAGATTTATCCATCCCTGGCGTGCATGCAACGTATCGTTTCTTGGTATTCCGTATAACTCGTATTAACTAGTGGGTTGCAGGAAATCCTGCCTCTCTGCTCGGGTCCTGTAGCCTCGCCAACTCCAATAGCAGTCGATACATGTAGACTGCCATGTCCTTTTCTCTCAATGCCTTGAAAAACCAATCACGACCTTGCTCTGCAATTTCTCTAGCCCTGTTTTGTCCAGCCTCAGTTGATGTCAAATAAAACACCAGCTCTGGGAGCTCTTCCAAGCTTTGGCTAACTGGGATATAATGAACCCAGGGAACGAGACGATCGTCGTGCCATTCTCTGAGGAGCGTTTGCTTCATTGGTGCCGACTTTGATGCGAGCAGCTTGTAATAGCGACCACTAATGCCATTTCCATCGAGATCAAAGACTAGGCGTGACTTAAGTGCTTTGTCCTTATCTGCCCAGCCACCGACCTTGAAGAACCTCTTCTGATCTCTGCAATATTTCCTGTCGCATTGGAATATCCTGGTAAAGGCGACATCAAAGAGTCGACCGTTCAAAAACGTTGACGCAACGCGCTGGATTACGCCGCCAATCTCTCGCAAATAGTAATACTCTCGTCGCTCAATGTTTTGTGCCAGCTTCACAAATCTTTGCCTCTGGTAGTTAATCCAGTTTGCATCTGTGGCAAACCCGCCAGTCGTGGATCCAGCCCAGTAGAGGTTATTACGCTTTTCATCCCAGCCAACCTCTTTTGAGTCGTCGTAGATAAACTCTCCTTCAATGTACGCAGGGCTCGGGAGTAAAATGTCGCCCATTGTCGATGGCGAGCCGGTCGAGAGAGCTGGGACAAACCCCTCAACAAGTGAAAAGGACACGGGGCTCACGAAGAGGCCGTGCATATTGCGATACTCTGGGTGTTCACAGAGATCCATGGCGGAGGATTGGTCTGTAACAAATGGTAGATCAAACGCTTGCGATGAAGACTGTGTCTTTGCTTTCTTGCTTTTATCCCTGGACGTGCAGAATTTTGTAACCTCATCCCAAATAGGTTGATGGGACATGCTGGTGATGTTAAACTGCGGGTGGTTACGGGCCTCTTCTGCTCCCCACGTCGGGATTAATATCCGCGGCTCATCAAAATGATTCACCAGAAACTTGACGTCAGGAAGAGCGCCATTCAGTCCCTTGAACAGCGTATCGAGCAGAACCTTGAGATGTCTATCGAAAACTCGATAAGCATGTGCGCAGTCCGAGGTAGCAGATTCACCGTTGAAACTGCAGAACCACATTTCACTGTTTTGCGCGAAGTGAATCTGGCTCATAGTCTCAGTCACTGTTTTCCCGCTAAGTTTCCAAAATGGTGACACGGCGTGATAGATTGCGTCAAAATCGTCGATTATAGAGGATTCATGGTGAACTGCAAACTCATACCAAGCTTCGAAACCTGGGGGCGGTTCAGCATGGTATCGGAGCTGGTATTGTTCGACAGCCTCATTGTAAGACTTGGATTGGGTCTTGAGAAGACTCTTAAAGTTGGCCTTGCCGCCGCGTACAAGACTCTCGACGGGGTGCTCTCGTTCAGGGCCAAATATTTTCGCCGATTGTTGCGCATCGCGAATCATCCATAGATTGGATAAAAGTGGTATAAATGATGCGACGCCAAACAGCCATAACACAAGCCTGAATTTTGCTTGTTTCGGTAACAGAGCGACCAGTTGGCCGAGAGTGATTACGGAAATTAAACTGTAGGCCACAGCCTGAAAATCCGATGACTCATTTGTTGGATTAGTACTGAAAGAGATACTAAATGTGGTTATCAGAGGAGCAACAATCCAAGAAGCATCTCGAGCCTGAGCAATAGTTAATGACTAAAAGTTTGTTTCATCGCATGTCCACGAGGAAACCTACCACCTGTATAACAAAAAACCAAGACAAGGCCTTGATAAAAGCTAGGAAGAACGTCCTGATGATGCCAGTGGAGTTTAATCCAAAAAAGGCAATGTCGACGCCCGATATGAATAATAGAAGAACAGCAATGCGTACAGAAAGAGGGCGAATGGTATTCTCGAGGTTGATGGACGGAAAGATGGTAGATGTCCTACTTCTTGGCAATAGAGCAGTATAAAAAATGAAGAGAAACGTGCTTGGAATTATAGAGAATAAGAATGCCCAAATACTCCAATTTGAGAATGTGAGAACACCAAAAGAAGCAGCCAGAATGGCACCCCAGTTGGGGCTCACCAAAGGGGAAAATAAGCCAGCCGGTTTGGAAGCGGATCCAAGATAATTTTGAACCGCCAAGAGCAGAGGCGTCAGTGCAGGCTGTCGTCATTTAGTACGAGCTCAGTCATTCTTTGTATAATTGTGCTCTTCTTACCAAAAATTGGACCAAACCAGTTTCTGACCTGAAAAGTGAATAGACAGCAGCGCTCACGGCTACAATCCACAATGAGTATGGAGATGAAGATGTCCCCCTAGCCTTACCGGAGACTACTGGTCTCAACAGCGATTTAGGCTGTGGCTGGCTCAGGGACTTGATCAGGACCGGCAAAAAGGCCCAGCACAAGATCTCTGTGTCAAGTTCAGAGTCTTGGGAGGACAGCCATTGAGCCAGCGTAGCAAATAGCAGAGCTGCCCCGGCGTATCCAGCACTGGGCCCAGCATCGTCGGCCCTGGGAAGCCGCATGATGATGCTTGCCGTTGTGAGCTGTTGATACAATTTCCACGAGCGACCGTGAGGAAAATGGAGAACGTGGCATGGTGCCTGTACAGGGGGTCTAAGCCTCCCTTGAAAAGCTCCGGTTCGTATTTATTAGCACCGTGTTTAATGTGGCTGAGATCGTCGCGTCACGCTTACTTATTAGCGGATCCTTGGAATTTGCTGCGAGCCAAGTGGGAGGATTTGAGTGTCAGAAGAATAATGGTGATTCATACTTTTACGCTGAAGCTACGTTTGAGGTTTATGTTGATGATAATATGCAAAAGAGTTCCACGCAAGCTTTATTTGCGTAAACTTTGGATTAAGATGGAAAAATTGCAAAGTTAAAAAAGCAAGTTGAAGGCTTATTTCGCAAATGTTTCTGAGCCTATTATTTGATACAATCTCTATGTATGTATACTCTCATTAATGCAGCCATGATACAAGTACGACGAGCGCAGAGTGAAAGAAGTAATGGGAATATCCCACTAACTACCGCCTAAATATCATCATTAGCATCATATATTCCAACAAGTGACCACAGAAACTTACCACAGCCAGCTCCTCCTCCACATCCTCCTCCACCAGCTCCACCAGCACCACCAGCACCACCAGCAGTAACCCCAGCACCGCTTGATCCGCATATCTAAGAGATGGTTAGAACTGCAAACATGAATCCATCCGATTGGTACATACCCCTCCGTTGCCATTATTACATCCTCCAGCACCACCACAGGCGCCAGCTGCTATGCCTCCATTTCCGCAAGACCCAGCAGCACAGTTCCCCCACGCTCCTTGGCCGTTGTGAATCGTAGATGGATCCCATCCATAGTACATCCCGGGAGCAAACCACGGCGGGAAAGGATACGGGCCATACACTGATCATGGGTCAGTTTCCATGCAATAGTCGAACACCTGTAGATTTGAGATAATCGGCGGTAAGAGACTCACTAGTGTATTGAGCACCCCAAAGAGTAAAGTAGTCTTCTTTGGCAGGGAATTTCTGACCCTTCTTCTCTGCTCTCTTTGCCGCCTTTTGGTACTCTTGGTCTAGCCATTGGCGCTGTCGAGCACGCGCTCGTGCGGTGACTCTCCTTCGACCTGACGTTTCGATCGTCTTTACGGAATTATGGTAAGATATATGGGCGGATTTCTCTGGTGGACACGTTTCGGCCGTCTCAGACTTGTGAAAGGACTCTGATAATCTCGCATTGGACGAGATACCAAAAAGTCTGCCCACGGCCGATATCTGCGAGGAACGAATTGCTATCGTAGAGATCAAAGCATTAGCTTGGCATATCTTTCGTCTTGGAGCGAATGGATGGGCCGACTTACTTTCACAATACCAGCAGGTGCACTCGCTGTACACAGCGTCAAACATATCTTGATAAGTCTTTGTTGTCCATTCAAAGCATCTGCTAAGCTTGTCCTGGTCAATTTTGTCATCGTGGTCGATGAATTTTCCAGTCGTCGAAACTGTATAGTAGTAATAGTGTGAAGGGATAAGCTGATGCGTATGCCAAGCCAGATCAATATCCAGTGTCGGCACAACAACTTTGCCAGGATGCTTCTTCATGATCTGCAAGAAGCGGTCGTATTTCAGAATGAGCCGCGTCATGGTGTCCCGTGCAGTCGGGCTATGAAGCCAGTCTATCTTGACCATCTTTTCGACGAAGACACCCTGGCGCATAACAGCGGCGCAAAGATCAAGACCGAATGGAGAAAAGTTCTGCCAGTATCGGCTCATCATTTTGCGGATGCATATGCCAGCCCAGGTATGTATTTGATAGCGGGCAAACAAACCTGTCTCTGAATCTATGTTTCGGATCTTTTTGGGGGTCACCAGAATGTTTTGAATCATATCCCTCACTGCCTTTATATTTAATCGCTCGGGGGTCTTGTTTTCTTCTTCTTCTTTGTTCTTATCCTTTTTCTTTATCTTGTCTTTCTTAGCCTTGCTCTTGGACTTTTTGATGATGGGTGTCTGAGACGGCGGTTTGATCAGCTCGGCGATTTTGCTTCGTAACTCTCGTTTGATCATGCGGTTGGGGAATGTCCTATAATATCTCTCGCCCTTGGTTCCTTCAGGCACAACCTCAGGACGGCCGCTGCCCGGATCAAGGATGGTGCCTGGCATCGGCACATTTTGAACTAGAAGAGCGGACGCATCGGAAACGAATTTTGTTACTGATAGAAGCTCTTTATAGTTTTCATTTTGGCAATTAGGACACCTGTGGTTAAAGTTGCCATCGCCATAGCCATGACCGATCAGTCCAGTAAACCTGAGAATGTTAATGCGTGTTTTAATCGGCGGCATGGCATGAGCTGGGCTTGGCTTACTCGATATCTTTCACATCTTCCTTCATTCCGCATGTCGTCCACGGAATCTCATTCTTGCTTGGGCAGAAGGGACACTTGAGTATCTTCTCCATGTCGTCATCCTGATTTCGCCAGCGATGACCAGTTTTAGCAACCCAATTGATCTTCGCTTGGTGGGATACATTATAATTGAAGTCTGTGTCGATGGCTTTATGTATTAATTCCCATGGCATACCCGCAGGCCAAAAGGAGCCCATCCCGTGTCGTATTGAATCTTCAAGGAAAGCTCGAGGATTGAGCATGTGCGTATGAAGGACCATCAACACATCTGCCATAAAAGAGAACAGAAGGGATTAGCTCAACTAATTGTAAAACTCTTTGTAATTCTGTGTTTCTCACCTAAAGGTGGCAGCATATTCTCCTTCCATCTCAATCCACCGCGGTTTGTAAACGTTCTGTACTTGGGGTCATCAGGTGTTGCCATGTCCTTTTCAGTCAACATGTCAGTTTCCGCAAGAGAGTACCACCAATCTTCATATCGCTCAACTGCACGAGCAACAAACAACGCCCATCTCTTCTCGCGAATCCTAGCTTGACCGGCCAGTAGTACAGTTGCGGAATTGGTCTTTTCGAGCGCACGAATCATGGGCCAATCAGCATCAACGCGGTAGTCATCCAATGCCCATTTACCACGACTATTCCAGAGATTCCATAGTCCGTCGGTGTAGCCAATGTCATCTTTCATAGCTTGGATAGCATGGAGGAGCTTGAGATGAGCGAGGCAAGCATCCTCCGAAATACCAGATCTGACATTCTTATGGTCAAATGTGATCTTCTCAAAAGACAGATTCGTCAAAGCGGCATTGATGTCTTCTGACGCCTCGCCGGCATCGTCGTCATTCGTAGCCTTTGGTGTCTCGCCATTCGTAATATTAGGAATCTCGCCATTCGAAATGTTAGGGGTCTCGCCATTCGCGCCCTTGGAGGACTCAGGAGTGATCGAAGTACTCGCAAGATAAACAGGAGGTAAGTCAGAATACATGTAATCGCCACCAGAAGCCTGCGGCTCTGGCTGCAGCGGGGCGGTCTTCATCTTTGCTCAATGCTCCAATTCTCTTCTAGCGTTGCGCGCGATGAATCGACATGAGAAGGATCATAACCGCACGCGAGGCTGCGAAAAGGACGGCAATTTATTCACCCCCGGTTTTCCAACGCGAATGTGATGATAAATGTAAGGCGAAAGACGGCTAAACTTGAAAAGGCACCTATACCCGCTTGTCATCATCAACTGGGTCTGCGAGTGCAGGTACGGATTCAACATGCATGGCTCAGCTGAGCACTCTGATGAGAAATCAGGAAGTTTCCGAGATGCCCGGTTAAGCTGGTCAAATATCCTTTACACAGCCCATCTCGTTTCAGTTCGACAATTGATGTCGTTTACATGCTCTGGCGCAAGATGGGTCGACTTTCATACATGCGATGACCGCTGTCTGTAATCGTAATCGGGATTGGCGCCGGGATCGGTACCCGGTTGGAATAATCCTGGCGTTTGCCATTTGTTTGGCTTATTAAAGATGAGTTTAAACTTAAACGCTCCTCTCTGTGAAGGAATTGAGTGCTGATTTAGATCGGACAAGTGCGTCTAGCTTACATGTAGCGTTGCACGGAGACAAGCCCGCAAAATCATTCTAGAATGACGATGGTCTCAACTTAGATGACAGGTCATGGGACCGTTCCAAATCAGGCCTCTCCAATGAAACATGGCCTGTTTAAAGATTAGAGATGCCAGGTGCTAATGAGAATTGATCAAACGAGGCATGCTGTCTCTTGATCGGGGAATCTGCCCCCGCTCTTCGGACATGTCAATCCGCATGCGGAGGCAAGACATCGGTGCTCGCCTCACTTTGGGGGACAGACTATGGTTATCGTTATCATTATCACGCCAATAACATTCCAATCTATCTCGTGTATGCTGGAAAGCAAAAGTACGCGTCATTAGAAATGCCTGATACGAGGCTGATTTAACGGGATAACGGCACCCAACAACAAAAAACGCCTAGCCAATAATGAGGCGAAGCACTGGTGTAACAGCGGGAGAAGTTGAATGTGGTTTGCTGCCCATCTCGGTGTTTCTTCCGCTTCATGTTCCGCACTTGACAGCCTATTAATAGCACCAGTTCTTAAATGCTATGGTATTGCATACGATTGTACGTTCAACGAAATTAATACAGATTGTATGAGACTTAGACATTAAGCTACCTAAAGATGGATGATAGATGGAGCATTAATAATAAGCAATATCGGCGCCAACGTTAGTAAACCAATCCCGTTCCATGTAAAAGCCTCTGGCATCCTCAAAATCATAGAAAATATCATCATCGTCGAGACTATCATAAAAGTCCTCAATCGTTTCGAGCACTGGGGCTGCTTGTTTAGCGATTTGATGAGTCGGCTCCTTGGTCTTCTTCTTCTTCTTCTGATTCTTGCTGCCTTCTTTGGGCTTCCAAAAGTCTTCTCGCGCCTTATCCGCCCAATCCTTGAAGTGGTCTGGCTTCAGCAAGCACTGCAGCACAACCTCTCTGGCAGCTAGAACGTCTTCCATATTGCTGTGTATCCCGTCTCCGCTGCGTATTTGGATACCAAGGAACGTTTCACACAGTTCCTGAAGTCCCCACCGTCGGCGCGGTTTCTTATATTTCTTCCCCATCTTGTTAAAGACAGCCTCTGTTGCGAGTATTGCTGAGTCCACGACACGCATGTGGATTAAGCGAAGAACCTCAAAGTCAAATAGTATTGATTGTCCGACAAGGATTGTACTCTCGTCAATGTGCTTCCACAGCTCTTCGCGGGCAGCGGCCCAACCGTGCAAAGCATTTTGGTGTTCTACTGCCTCGCATATGATCGTAGCATCTATACCGTGAATCTTCGTTCTCCAGTCGGTGATCAGCCGAGGAGAGATAACTAATGAATCGATAAGGGTCTCTCCAGTCAAGAAGTCCATCACGTAGAGGCTGATCAGCTCATCGGATCCGTCGAATGCCTCTGCCATCTCACAATCAACCACAACAGCGCGCCGCTTGATGGTGGCAGGCTGAATCGGCGGGGTCTGTTGAAAGTCTGCTAGGCTTGGTCGTGGTTTTTCCTTCTTCCTTGTCGGTCCTTTCTCAACATCAAGTATATAGCCTTCCTTCTCAAGAATCTCTGCGGAATGACATTTAGCAGAGAGCTGATTGAAGATCTCATCTTGCTGTTGATGTGTAAGGCATGTGTAGGTGACGTCCCCAAATTGCAATTGTACGGGAGGCGGCGCCTCTGTTAAAGTCTCTTTGCTATCGGTGACTGATGCGCTTGCAGACTGTGATTGCTTTGCTTCTTCTTCGAGGTGGGCTGCTGATTTTGCATGGTCTGCTAAAGCACTGGCGCTGTTAAACCATCGCAAGCACACTCGGCAACATTGATTCGCATTATGACCAGTCTCCAGCGCATGGCTGATTATGCGAGGTCTAGTTTTAAATTTCTTTTTGCAAACCCCGCAAGGAAATGGTGCCATCGTATGTTGTCGATAACAGGATTTTTTTGCTTCAAACAGTATGAAGAGAAGAGGAGTTTCCGAATGTGGTGAAGAATTCTGCGCGATCTATCGCGTGCTATGAGTTCTGACTGGTTGAAGAGGGGAGGGGAAATGCATGCAGGTCAGTCAGTTCGGCTGAGGATTATATAGGAAGGACTCAGGCACACACACATCGCAGCTGCCAACAGTTGGCTGTTCCTCGCAAGAGACTGTCCAGTGTTCATCAGCCACGTAACTACAATTAATTACTCTGTCTAAGCGCCGTGATTGGCATTTGTTGTGGGATTGTCGCAGCTGGACCTATAAGAGACTGTGTATGGGGGAGGCCTACAAGACCGCTTATGCGACCCCAGCTTCATGCCTAAAGGCTGTGAGCAAGGCGCTTTTTATTGAGGGTACAGTATGCTACCAACCATCTTGTAAAATCAACCTGGCCATAGGTACATTGTGAGATGGAACAGAAATGTTGGGAAGGGATGATTGAGGGAAGCATCCATCACAGCTCTTGAAACATTGAGCCCTGATTAATCCACCTTCACAAATTGCCATAGAGTCGTTACATGCTGTCGCAACACCACATTGTCCGAGCCTGGCAACACGCACACCTTCTTTAGTGTGTGCCACCAGTGTGGCATCAGCAACTCGTAGCCTCCCTCCGGATGCTTCCTCACTGTCATGAACTCCCAGGGGAGATGATGAAATGTTGCCGAGTGCAATTTCTCCTGGTTATTATGGCCCATGAATCTGCCGGAATGGATATTAACAAAGCCAAAGTACCCATTCTTTTCCACACAGAGCCATGTTTGCTGCTTGACTGCGTCGCGGTCTTTGTCGTAGACGTAGAGATCGCCCGCATTATTTGAGCAAATCACTCGGTTGGTGTCATTCATAAAGATGTTGTACTTGTTACCTGGCCAAGGCACTGCGTATCGGCGACCGTCCCAGATTTCACCCAAGACAGTTTGTTCAGACGTTTCCGGCGTGAATTGGGTAAATGCAGTGGACGAGTCATCTGTCAATTTCTCCATGATGGTATTTTGATGCGTCGTTTGTATGGATTTGCAGGATTCGGTACGTGTTAATTGTCGAGAGCCTATCATAAAGCGTGGATAAGTCAGCTATTATTCATATACTGAAATAAAGAAGAATAGTACTCGCCTGGATGTAGCGTTGGGTCAGAAAAAGTCTGTCAGCTATTTTCAGGATGTGAAAAAAAAAAAGAGATGCAAGAATGGAAATGGGAGCAAACAGAAAGATGTTGGGAATTCATTGGGGCGACCCGAGACATGTGTTTCCATGGGTACAAGTACTGTACTAAGTACATCTTGCAAATCTAACGTCATTCGAGCATTACGGCCTCCTGCATAAAGATAGGTATTTGTTAAACAATTTGCTCCTTGGCTGTAGGCTATGCTACACGAAAACCTACATTTATTCCTGACTGGCGAAAATGAGACACCAACATGTTAGAAAGCTTCTGAATTGCCTGCCTATAGAGAATATCACTGGCGAATATGACCCACATTTTCGATCTCATTCTTTTATCTTTTCCTTGTAGATTGCAATTTCCTTCCTCTCTTCATAAGAAGACATTTGCTATTGGTTACATGATGACATTATTGAGTCGCTATTATTAAAGATAGAAACTTGAGCCTAGGTTTCGAGTAGACTGAAAACCAAGGCTATGTACTGATACGGATAGGACTAGTCTAGATGTAATATGTGCGTTAAAATGATCAATGATGCCGCATTAGCTCTCTGCTTTTGTTATGCCTTCACTATCCGTCTGTAATGTTGCCTGGATAAAGTCGTCACTAGTGGGCAACTCCGTGTGTATGATCCGAATGGCGGCAATTGCAAGCTCTGCTTCGCCATCCGTCTGCAGTTCAAGGAGATGCCCACCTTGGCGTCTATCTGCAGAAATAAAGTGTAGGTGGTCTCCGGCAACGCTGATGCCCTGCATATACGAAGGAGAACGGAATCCCACAATCGATCCTTGGACGTCCTCAAATGAATGCGCTACTTGGGATTCTGCCAACTTCGAAAGCTTCTCGCCGGGGTGCTGCTGGCCACCGACTGTCCGGACCACAACAGCTTTAAATTTGCCTTCCAGTCTTATAGACGAGAAAATGTTTTTCGCTTGTGGCATAAGATCTGTAAGCAATTTTCCAAAGTCTCCCTTGCTCTTCACCGTCACCTTTGTTGATAAAGTTGGGCGGAAATGCGTAACCATGGCGAAAGGTGTTACGGTCGTGTTTAGCTGGTCACGGCCGAACGAGGTCACCGAGCCATCAGCCTTCATCTGGTAAATGACACCATCAAGAACAATCATTTCGCCAACCATGTGTCGAAACGTGCCGAGGCCAAAATCTCCGCGGGGGAGGAGGTCTGATAGAGGAAGGCCACTCTCCGCTACACCGTCCATCAACGCCGTGACGATGGAATACTGGAACAATTCGTTTGGTGCCATCTTTGTATGCGACTGATGTGATAGAGAGGAAGTATATTCCGCGAGTTGCCACGTGGAATACACGAGCGAGGTGAATGCCTGTACCGGTGGCGTCTCCAACTAAGCTGTCCAGTTATGGAACTAACGACGAGAGCTGAGTTTTGCCGTCTGTTGGATGATGGAAACTGACGCTCCTCATCCTATATATCTGCGCTTTACCGTGAATGAATATGTGAGTGCTC
Organism: Trichoderma harzianum CBS 226.95; assembly: GCF_003025095.1. Lineage (NCBI taxonomy): Eukaryota > Fungi > Ascomycota > Sordariomycetes > Hypocreales > Hypocreaceae > Trichoderma > Trichoderma harzianum. Next base: position 451,597 of record NW_020209264.1, read on the forward strand.
GCTTAAAATCGGCTTCTCTCTTGATGAACGGCTATACATTCGTGAGGCCGATAAATCGGAGCGAAACGGGGAGCTTGTTTCTGATGGGGCAAAGTTTTACTATGACAGACGGCGGCCCCTCTTAAAAAGCATGGAAGCTTGGCATTTCAGCGTTCCGCGTTCCGAAATCCTGGGCATAATGTCGTCATGGATGAATTGAATCGGATCTCTTTGCCGGTTTCTCAACTGCATGGCATATTGCCCGACATATTTAAACTACAGTCAACTATTGTCTCTATCTTGAAGTGCTTATCCTCCGATGCTCCGAGCAGCGGTTTCGGACCCGAGTAAGATAGCCGACCTGCCTACTGGTGAGATATTTTCATCGCTAACCCAACGGGAATAGTCAACAACTAAGGCGTGACGTCAAGCCAGATACGACGTACGGCAATTGGCGTCGTAAACATTGAAGTTATCACAATTGGCTCGGTACGCCCGGCAACGGTTCCGAAAAACATCATCTTCCAGCTTCTCTTGGTTCTCCGATGTTACGCTATTGGCGGCCATTCACAGGGTTTTGAGTCACCGAACTAATTGTTTGAGAAGAGCATCACAGGGTGATGCATTGCCGTGAGAGTACATACATATATTGACCCTCTCGCCGTTCCAACGTTGATGACAATTCTGAGCAATCATCGCGTATAAGCCTCTGCAGCAGGCCCCAAATAAAAATCATCTGGACACACAAACTACCAGACTTACTCAATTCATTTCACTCTGCTTCAAGATGACGGAAACCGTTCGAGTTGTGGTCGACTCTCTCATCGCTGCTGGAGTAGAGTACGTCTTTGGTGTTCCCGGAGCCAAGATCGATTCCCTCTTCAATGAGCTGCTCGACCACCCAAAGATCAAGCTGGTTGTCTGCCGCCACGAGCAAAATGCTGCGTTCATGGCAGCAGCTGTAGGGAGGCTGACTGGTCGACCAGGTGTCTGTATTGCCACCTCGGGACCAGGCACGAGCAACTTGGTGACGGGATTAGTGACAGCCAACGACGAAGGATACCCAGTCGTCGCCATCGTTGGGAGTGTCAAGCGAGCACAGGCATTGAAGCGCACGCATCAGAGTCTTCGAGGCGTTGAGCTTCTCACGCCAGTCACCAAGAAATCTGCCGCAGCAGTTGTCGAGAATCAGATTGCTGAAATCATACTTGACGCTTTCCGAGCTGCCAGCTCGTTCCCGCGAGGAGCAACATCTGTGACTCTACCTGCCGACATCATGCTAGCATCAGTGAGCAAAACGACTGTAGCGGCGTTCCCATCCTCAGCCTACCTCCCTCCCAGCTATGGCACCGCTGCGGATGAGGTCCTCGATCAAGCTGCAGCTCGAATCAGCGCTGCCAAAGCTCCTGTCTTGTTCTTGGGGCAACGGGCAATTGACGAAGACATCGTTGCAAGCATCCACAAGTTTCTTCGAAAACATCCGGTTCCTGTCATTGAGACGTTTCAAGCAGCAGGCGCCATCTCCAAAGAGCTCAAGCACCTCTTTTACGGCCGCGTGGGGTTGTTTCACAACCAACCAGGCGACAAGCTCCTTGGCGAAGCAGACTTGGTTGTCACCATTGGCTATGATCAGGCTGAATACGATGCCGACCAGTGGAATACAGACTGTCGCCTGGACATATTGCACTTGGATTTCGTTCAAGCAGACCATGTAGAATGCTACTCGCCGAAGTTAGAGGTCATTGGATCGCTGACTGCAAACATTGACGCCATTGCTGATCGAGTCACTGAGGTGGCTCGATTGCAAGATACAGCCGCCGGCAAGAGGATTGTCGCAGAGCAGCAGGATTGGCAGTCTTCCGAAGCTGCACTTGCGAAAACCGATGGCCCAGTCCAACCTTTGTACTTTATTCGTCTATTACAAAGCTTGATCGATGAGGAGACTGTCGTAACCTGCGACGTTGGCAGTATATATGTCTACTTCTCACGCTATTTTTACTCTTACAAGCCAAAAACCTTTTTGACCTCAAATGTCCAGCAGACTCTAGGAGTTGGTCTTCCCTGGGCCATCGGCGCGTCATTATGCCAGAAGCCAACGCCATGCTCTAAAAAGGTAGTAAGCATTAGTGGCGATGGCGGATTCATGTTCAGTTCACAAGAGCTGTCCACGGCCGTGCAACTTGGATGCAATATTACGCACTTTATATGGAACGACGGCAAGTACAACATGGTTGAATTCCAAGAGGTGGACAAATATGGGCGAAGTGCTGGCATCGACCTCGGCGGCGTTGATTTTGTCAAGTTTGCCGAGTCCTTTGGGGCCAAGGGGCTTCGCGCCAACAACTCGAAAGAACTGGATGATGTGGTTAAAGAAGCCTTGAGCTATGACGGAGTCTGCATTGTCGATGTGACAATTGACTACTCAAAGAATCACGACTTGATGAAGCAGATTACCGCAGAGAATGTTAACTAAGCATGCATACCGGGTTACTGGGCAGAGACAAGGGCAGAAACAACATACACATTTTCGGTTGTATTTAGTGCATGAGTTTTAAAATATGGGAAAGTCTATAACAAAAAGTCTCTTCAAAGGATATAGTGCTGCAGAAGTACGCGATCTTCCCGAAAAATTGAATTGTCATAGACTTATGGGATGGGCGTCAGATAGCTCCGGAGCATCTTGGATTTAGCGCGTTACCACTACGCAATGGACACATCTGTTCATAGAGACCATCGCTTAATATTCCGAAGCTTATGGCGATAGGTAAATTGACCTTATTACGGCCTTATTACTGCATGGCGAACTACACGGGCTAAGCGTGCAAATATGTAATGATGATGTATTCAAAATTTGCCGGCAGCAAAAATAATTTTACGTGATTGGTGATATTCGAGGTGACGTTGATTTGAGGTAAACGTTAGAAGCGTTGACCAGAGAAAAGTGTCGACTCGCGGTCCGTACAGTTTGGGTACGACGCGCTGCGACGTTTTCGCCGACATTCTCTTGTACCTGTATCCAGCCTGGCTACAAATTGGCATCAATGATAGAAGTATTCTCTTCACTGGGATGTTTCCCGCATTATTCATGAGGCATGGAAATTTATGACACGAGTCAATTTCTTACTCAACAAGAAAGTAAATAGAAATGAACCAATAGATCGTATTGTGCCAACGCGATAAGCATTGTGGGCTTAGTGTTTTGCCCTCTTCCGCGGTCGAAAATCAGCAGAATAAGACTTGAAGAATTCACTAGGCTCCGTGGGATGTGTTCCTGTAACATCATGGAAGGCAGTGGTAGCAATATAATTCGTCTTGCCCTCACGAACCAGACTGTAATACTCCAAGATGAATTCCTTCTCCGATTCGTCGCTCTCACTCTGAGAGGCCAGCACCCTCTTGGCTTCGTTTCTATGCCCAATGTTAATGCAAATTAATCGCTTTTGAGCCTAAAATAATTTACTCACTCGGATATGTTCTCAAATTCAAGTTGAACCCCCAGCGCTTGACTGGCTGCTTGGGCCAACTCTTCCCCGGCACATAGTTGAGGCCCTGGGTATAGTTTTCAGCTAACCGCGACACGCGCAAAACACAAACAAAAGACATTTTTACCTGTGACAATCATCATCTGGCCTCGGTGCCTATCGTCAAACCCATGCTTGCCTTTGCCGGCGAGAACATGTGCAGCCACATGAGCAATGTCCTATAATGGCCGATTAAAGTCCCGTTTGGCGATCTGGGGAAATATTGTGAGACTCACACCTAAAGCGACCGGGGCAAATTTATGACTTTCTCCAATGGGCAGTGGAAGCACACCATCAGCTTTGGCCTGTTCTGAATAGAGAAGTAAATTTTCTGCGTAAAATCCAGCACTTGACATAGTCAGCATCTGTTTGACCTAGACCATCCATAAGAATGGAGAACAAACCGAATGACACAGGGCGAATGACCGAGAGGAGTCCCCGCATCGCCTTTGGTTGCAAGAACCGCACTTTCAATGTCAATGAATTCTCTCAAACGAGGCTGTTTCTTGCTGTCGGCATAATCACAGCCAGCAGAGCTAATCAGAAGAACGTTAGAAACGCCTGCTTTCTTGGCAGCGTTTGCGAGTTCCAATGTTATGTCCAATTTGTCGCGATGAGCGGGTGGAACTAAACAGATAGTATCGCACCCAATCTCCTTGAGTGCCTTGACCATAACGCGTTCTCGGCCTGGTTGATGGTGCACAACTTTCCCTCCAAGTTCGGTGAGTTCCTGAGCTCGAGGAGAGGATGGATCCAATGCCAGTCCAGTAAGGCTGCTTATTTGTCGGGCAAATTTACCCTCTTTCAAAAGCAGTTCGGCTATGAGGAAGCCCGTCTGGCCTTCCACGGCCGTGATGCAGATATTTCGAGACATTTTGTATATGAGAAATGCTGCTTAATCAAAGATGGATATATCGCACCTTCACTCGAACACAGCTGATGCTGGAGCAGAATTAAAAGGACTGGGACTTTAGTACAGCGTATATTTATTCGTGTTGAGCATCGACGTCACCCTGATCTATACGATCTGGAATATGTAAGATCGGGCGCGTCCATGGACGGGAGCCCGTGGCCCATAATCTTATTGACATCATCCATTTTGGAGAATCAGCCAGCGGCTGACAGGAGTGTATACATGTATGTTATGCATCAATCGTTATTGTGACGCTGCATTGCTTCACTCTTGAAATGGCCCACACCTTGCCCATGTTAACTTCAAAGAAGAAAGTCTATGAAATAGATTACGTTAGCGATTTTAGAATGACAAAGGTTGCTGTCATGCATAGATGAACTTTAATTAAAGCATAATCCGCAATGAAAGGTAATGTGCAGAATGGTTAGTATTTCATAGTATTTAGTTGTTTTTTTCACGAGCATTTATTGGATTGGGAGATACTCATCCCAAAATGGATACTGCAAGCAACTCAAATTAGCTCAATCCTCACCTGAGGTGCAGATGTAAATGCTGAGCGTCGCGCACCTCGTCTGAGTCAATGCAGAGCGCAAACGAAGGAGCTGCAAACATCATTGCTACAATGTCTGGTGTCGTACATAGCGGGAAAGAAAAGACAACGGTTTAGTTAAGCCTGTATTTTCGCCATAGACTACGGAGTATCTCATTATCGCTATTCTACTTACCTATCAACCTATAAATATAGCGCTGTATCAATGACAAGGATCTCGTCACTTTTCTATATCTCATTCTCATCATCTAAACTTTCCAAGGCATTCTCATCTTCTGAAATCTCCACCTCAAGGTCTATCTCGATGTGCTTCCTTGGTACCATACGCCAACGGTCCAACACTTCCTCATCGGGGACGAATCCTGAGCTACTCGTCCAGAGAGCTCTCGCCATCATTTCTTCGCTGTAATACCAGAATTTATGCCAGCATATTCCATTCTCAAGCAGTGCTATAAGCTTCATCTGCTTCAGTGCCGGCATCTGTAGAGCTGCGTGTGCTGCAGCGAGATAAAACTGCTGCATGGCCGGCGCTGCAATGCTGGGCTTTGGCTGTGACTCTTCGCTCGGCCAGCCGTCCCAAGATGACGAATCGTCGCTGTCCGGCTCTTCTTCAGAAGAGCTGGATGCATCCGGGTCGGGTAAAAAAAGCCATTCACCTGAATGGGTGATTGGTAGATAGTGTAAGCTGATCATGACCAATCCGTCCCATATTGGCATCATGTCTATGGATGGAGTTTTTGGAAAGAATAGCTCATCGCTAATTGAAATATCATATATATCGAGCCTCTTGAGGCGCTGTGACATGTTTCGTATAGATATGGAAAGCTCATCAACTTCTTGTATTGATGAAGCAGGCGGTGGGCTGAACGGAAACCAATCACCGTACGTAAGACTACTGTCCGATATGCTCAAATGATCTATGGGATACTTGATTTGAGATATGGCAGCGGCAAGATCTAATTTCGGCATGTCAGCAATAACCATTTGTTACTCTCTATGCCCAACTAACGGTAATAAACTATACCTGACCGAATCCTTGAAAAGTGGCTACACCTCCACCAGTCAATAAATGCCACCTTAGCTGCAGGTAGCTTTGCCAGTAAAACGCAGGTGGCCACTGCAGAGATGTGAATGTTCAGGTCTGAAGTATTTCCCTTATACTCCGTGATAGCCAAAATTGGTGGGTATTCTGAAATGCGAGAGGGATTTGTTAACTCTACCAATGATGAGGCACGCCTTCGCTCTAGTTTCGCTCGCCTTTTCCGCGATTGGGGAGTAATGGGTCGCCAGCTGAAAACATCGTCTGGTATAGATGTATCAACATATAGCTTAATACCTCCATGACGTACATCGTACGGTTGCCATGGACTCATGAATCGCATAAATGCTTCAAACGTGACTTGTAGTCTGCGGTTGTTTCGTAGCTTCTCTTCTTCTGTTTCGGGGCTTTCCACAGGTCCAGGCATGGGCAGCGCGACATCAAGTTTGATGGTCCGGACGAGACGACGCCGCCGATGGGTGACAATAAAGTTGGCCTGCAACAGTCGATCCAAATCAAGACGCAACGAGGCGAAAGTCTCGCGTTCAATTTCGTCTTGCCAGATGCGGCTGACCGCGGCATATCGACCATAGCCCGGGACGAGACCCCACGAATCGTCATCGAGGAGGACAACATAGTCATGAATGAGGAAGTAAATGATGTTATGGATAATTTCAGGAGCCAAAATGACGGTCGCCATGATGGGCGCCATGGCGGGCATCGTACTATGCGTGAAACACGAAGGTACAATAGAGTGGCAGACCGGGGTTATAAGAAACGCAGCCTTGTCATTGGATTCGCCAGGAAAAGGAACAAAAATACGCCGATAATGCATGACGTGTACTGCAGCATCAATTAATCTTTGGAGATGTGTAAGCGATGCATGAAGCTCAAATCTACCTGTTTGGATACAAGAATTCTGCGACAGACAACATCTACCGTGATCAAGATTCGCTCTATTGACATACAGGTAAGCTAACAAGACCCTCTAAAGTTTCCTTTAAGCTTATGGGGATTCACTTTGGCTCCAGTCTTTTAAGGTCCGATCCGTGACCCACAATGCTACCGGCCGGATGCCGAACCGTGCCCAAGATTACGAGAATTACATGGATGCGAGAGAGACGATATCAATTCATTGATAAGAAGGGATACCCTGTCTGGCGTTGTCTACCGGCCAATTCCACTGCCCCCATCAACCTCCAGAAAAGTCCTGGCATCGAAAAAGACGATAGCGTTGCAACGGCTCTGCAGTTTGTGACAACGTAGTATAAGTTGACAAGGTTTCGCGCAAGACCGGAGACTCAGAGACCAGTAACCGACTCGAACATTTCTGTAGTTACCACAGGCATCTCAATCTTGAGGCTTCCAACTTGTAACCACGAAAGGGACGGCGATGGGCCGAGAACTCCAGAAGCTTGAGGCAGTGGCTTGGACACCTCGAGCCCGAGATCGAGACAAACCTCGTTGCCAAACCGAAAACTGACAAAGTCGTACTCTGCTTCCAGTTGATGTAGCAATGACTCCATAGCATTACTGGAGAGACTGGAATCTTGCGTCTTTTTAGTAAGGTAAGAATGCATCCCGGCAATGCCTTCGCCTGCTCCTTTTCTGCCAACCTCTGCAATAGCACTCGTGCCCTCCGGAAGATGAGCCACTGCTTCGGAAAAAGCTTTAACTAAGCGGTCCGGGATGCGCTCTTTTCTCATACCAACGCGATCGTTGCCACCAAAACGAAACCGGCGCCCAAGAGAGCGGACATAGCGATCAGCGTGGTGGCCAAAGTCTTTAATTCCAGAGACTCCATACGGCTCTGGTTTCAGGAACAAACAGCTCCCTCGGTGCTTATCATTGGAAATAGCTGTGAACAGCACGTGTCGATGATCATTGGCGAGTGGTGGTAAAGCGCCGTCGACAACAAGATCAACTCCACCGGTACAACCCGGCGCGCTGTGACGCCTGAGATGGCTGCTCGTTCGCGGAGTGCCAATAGCCAAGAAGAAAGCAGAGAGTCGACCGTATGGGTCTAGGCAGAGGAAAGCACCAGATAGAAAGGCCTGGTTGCGTTCAACAGCTAGTGAGGTGAGATACCAAATTATGCCAGTGACTTGGCGTCCACGAGTGTTTGGGTGAACCTCGCGAGCTGCAATTTCTCGTATCTCATCTGAAGAGAAGGGAGAAGTCAGGATGGCGCGCACATCTTCGGCACCTTGTGCAACATATGTTCTAATCTCCTCCTCGCGATCTGAAAAGCCGGTGGCAGCAAGATACTTGGTGAAGCGGTCGACCTCCATGTGATCCTATATATAAGACACAACTCTCATACGTTTGACGATGTGTATGATGATGAGGCAGTTCCATGGATGAGCCAGGTTCAAATCCATCCCTGATATTTGTTTCGACGCCTGAGGGCGGGGATATGTATACATGTACTTTCCGTCTGTTGGTCCAACTTATGCGGCTGAATGTCTCACGAGAGAATTTCATCCAATACAAAAGCGCCACAATACAAGGCGGCTGGTGATTAGGAAGTAGAATAAGTCGCCTGGCTACACCTAATCAGGTATTGCACTAAGAAATGAAAGATCAGGAATTGGCATTTATAGGTGGAAATAGAGCCTACACATGATATTCTGTTGAAGGCATAATGTAGTTTTGATATTTCCCTACACACATACGTACATATCAGTTATGGGAGCAGCGGTCTCCCGATTCCATCTTTGCATGCGCAGAAGCTGATAATCGCTCTCCTATCAGCGCCTTGTGCCACAGCAGTATTATTATATACTGACCAATATTTTACGCAAGACATACATATGAACAACTACTGATGAAGATTATACTTGATATGCTACGATTACTATAAATCCGTTTCTTAGAGTCTTATTATTACAGTCGTAGATCCTTGAGACCGCAGACGTGGTGAATCCAGCATTATTCTATTCCATCAGACCTGAGGCCAAATACTAGGCAATGTCTGCGCCCTGCAATCGCGTTCAAATTGATCAATATGGCACCAAATGACTCCAATATCTCGATTCTATTCGCTAAGTAAGATGGAGAACCTGTCCTGGCCGCCTCTGCGGCCGACTCCATCTGCAGCCTAATCCAGCCCCAAACCCGTGTCGGAGGCAGCCTATCTATTTTGGGCTCGTAGTTTCTCGCGTTATTTAAAATCCCGCACGCATTGATGCTCTCTGGAAAGAGTTCCATGTATCGATTAAACACGGCTGGCTGCACCACTGTCATCCCACCTCCAACTGTCAAGAAGACGCTAGCAACAGAATCTGGATAGTCAAGATGCCAACCCTATCACTTGATGAGTTCCAAATAGGATGGATTTGCGCCTTGCCGGTCGAGGTCGCCGCAGCAAAAGAGATGCTGGACGAGAATTTTGGGATTCTGGATGAGCAAGATCGCAACGATACAAATTCATACATTTTGGGGCGAATAGGGAGACATTACGTTGTAATTGCCGGTCTTGGGTTATATGGTCTTACTTCAGCGACCGTCGTTGTAATTCATATGATGCGGACATTTCAGTCGCTACGGGTTGGGTTGATGGTGGGCATTGCAGGGGGCATTCCATCCCCCAATCATGATATTCGACTGGGTGATATCGTGGTCAGCTACCCGGAAGGCACATGTGGTGGTGTAATTCAGTATGATCTGGGGAAAATTGTACAGGGTGGGAAGTTTGTGCGTAGTCGCGCATTAAACGGTCCGCCTCGTGTGTTGCTCGCTGCTGTTGAAAGAATGCGAGAGGCTCTGTTAACCTCCAGTCCGACTTATCCCGAATACATTCAGAAAGCGACGCAAAGAACCCACCGGACGAAACGAACTTTCGCTCGACCTGATGTATCTACAGATCGGCTGTTCAGGGTAGAGCACGAACATCCTGACAGTAATACACCTACGTGAAGGTTGTCCTATAGAATGGGAAGAAATAAGAAGACCACGCGAAAACGCTGATGTCCAGATACATTATGGTATTATTGCGTCTGGGAATGCAGTTATAAAACATGGTGAAACAAGAGAGCGGATTCGCCAAGAAACCGGAGCTCTCTGCTTTGAGATGGAAGCGGCTGGCTTAATGATGGATTTCCCATGTATTATTGTCCGGGGAATCTGCGATTATGCCGACTCACATAAGAATAAAGGGTGGCAAGGATTCGCAGCGTTGACCGCGGCATCGTATATGAAAGAGTTGTTAGGCTATGTTACTTTTTAGACGAAATCGTTCAAGTATCCAACTTGAGGATTACCCTGGAAAAGTCATTATAGTTAAGAGAGAAGTATCGCCGTTTAACGAAGAATAGAAAAAGAGAAAAGATACCAACCACTTAAAATCTTCACTACTAAACCGCATAAAAGTCAATATTAGTGAAGTTGTGCGGACGGAAAGCATCGATGGATCCATATGGATATTGGTCAATCAACTACTGCCACCAGTAGGAGGCGGCGGCCATCATGACCTCTCATAAATTGTCGTCTAGATGAGTTGATCATTCCTGCTAATTTGGTTATCAATGTTATTTCATAGTTTTCATCATTGCTCTTGATTTGAATCCTCAGAATAGCCTCTTAGTGGTACTACAGTGACATACACCTAGTATATTAGGCATGTTAGGCTCCATGAGCTCTTCGAACTGCTCTTTCGGAAAGGCTGCAATAACCCAAAACGAATGATTACCTAAGCAATGATATTGCGAAGTGGGGCATCCTTGCGCTATCGATAACAACTTTTTCCCAATTTTTTCTTTTATCGTCGCCCAAGACCCACCGGCTTTTTGCGCAGTATCAATCGGTCCATCTCGTCGCAACAATCCAGCGAGACGATTGAACCTGGGTTTACCAATTGAGACAAGATCGATTCGACTTTCTCATCCCAATCAATTCTTTAAAATGGCTGCTACCAAGCACCTCCGCGCTGAGGCCGACGACAGCGTAACCGAGAACCGCCCGGTCAAAAAGTCCAAGGTTGCCGACGCTGGTGACGATGCCGAAAAGGCGCGTCTGAAGAAGGAGAAGAAGGAGAAGAAGAAGGAGAAGAAAGAAAAGAAGAGAAAGTCTGCTGATGAAGAGGACACAGCTGAGGCTCCCGTAGAGGAGAGCGCCGACGGAGAAAGCAAGAAAGAAAAGAAGAAGTCAAAGAAGGACAAGAAGGAAAAGAAGGAGAAAAAGTCCAAGAAGTCTCAGGACGAAGACGACAGCGCTCAACAGGCTACCGAGGAACAGCCCGAGAGCATGGACATCGACCAAGACGAGAAGCCCGCCGAAGAGAAGAAAAAGTCCAAGAAGGAGCGCAAAGCTAAGGACACCAACGGCAATGCCTCCGAAGAAGCCTCCAACGGTCGCGATTACGTCCAGACCATGAGCCTGTCCAACGTCCCGCAATCCGAAATCGACGAATACTTGTCCAAGAACGAGATTGTCATCACCGACACCCGAAACACTACTGGCAAGCTGCGACCCGTTACCGAGTTCCACCACTTGCCTTCTACCAACTTGCTAGAGAAGAAGCCCTCGCCTTTTGCTAGCTACAAGGCCCCTACTCCCATCCAGGCTGCCTCGTGGCCATCCACCCTTTCAGGGCGCGATGTTGTCGGTGTCGCTGAGACGGGTTCCGGCAAGACTATGGCTTTCGCGCTTCCCTGCGTTGAGGCCATTTCCCTCATCAACAAGAAGGGCGTCAAGGCCGTTGTCGTTTCGCCCACTAGAGAGCTGGCCATGCAGACTCACGAGCAATTGGCTCGTCTGGCTGCCCTTCTCAGACTCAAGTGCGTCTGTCTCTACGGCGGTGCTTCCAAGGATGACCAGCGTGCGCTCCTCAACAAGGGTGCTGACATCATCGTCGCAACTCCCGGCCGTTTGAAGGACTTCATGTCCGATGAGACCGTTGACCTGAGCGGCTGCAAATTTGCCGTCTTGGACGAGGCCGATCGTATGCTGGACAAGGGTTTCGAGGAGGATATCAAGATGATTCTCGGTGCTTGCCCTCCCCGTGAGGAGCGACAGACGCTCATGTTCACTGCCACATGGCCCTTTTCCGTTCAGAGCCTGGCATCTACCTTCATGGTTGACCCCGTCAAGATCACCATTGGATCGCGCGGTAAGGAGACTGAGAACGGCTCGGTTGAGCTCCAAGCCAACACCCGCATCACCCAGAAAGTCGAGGTCATGGATGGCAAGGACAAGGAATTCCGACTGTTGCAAATCATCAAACAGCACCAGCAGGGCAAGCAAAAGGATGACCGCATCTTGGTCTTCTGCCTGTACAAGAAGGAGGCAACTCGCGTCGAGGGCTTTCTCAGCCGCAAGGGCGTCCGCGTTGGCGGCATTCACGGAGACTTGAAGCAGGAGCAGCGAACGAGGAGTTTGGAGGCCTTCAAGACTGGCACGACACCAGTCTTGGTTGCTACCGATGTGGCTGCTCGAGGATTGGATATCCCCGAGGTCAAGCTGGTCATCAACGTTACTGTAAGTTGACTTTGAACTATGGACCTGTTGAGGCTTTGTCTAACTTGGTTTCTCTTTTAGTTCCCTCTGACAATTGAGGATTATGTTCACCGTATCGGACGTACAGGCAGAGCCGGCAAGACTGGTGAGGCCATCACCATGTTTACTGTTCAAGACAAGGCGCACTCTGGATCGTAAGTAGCCTCAAATTACCTCAACAGTCACGTAAAAGAACGAAACTAATGTGTGGAAACAGTCTTATCAACATCCTTAAGGGTGCTAACCAGCCTGTTCCGGATGAGCTGATGAAGTTTGGCACCGTCGTCAAGAAGAAGACACACGACATGTACGGCGGCTTCTTCAAGGACGTCGATCCGAACCAAAAGGCAACAAAGATTACTTTCGATTAATAGAAAAAAGCATGGGTATATTTGCACGGGAAAATGGGTTTCTTTTACTCTCTTGTTTCTTGTTTCTTTTTTTTGTCTTACTTTGTTACTACTTACTCGCGTTTGCTTGCTTTGCGGCCTCGGATAGACTGGAAGCATTCGAGAAGAAACTTGCGCTCTAGAAACACACTACAGCACCATGTTAGACGACTGTGTATCTTGAAGAGAGGAAATGGCAAAGCATGTAGATATGCATTCACGTACATTAGAAGTAGTAATGGAATGGCAGAGCCAGCAATCTTGATCAACGTTGCGAGTGGTCGTTGTTCGCCATCGTCTTGAACGTTTAGGAATCGTAAAAGTCCCAGTGTTGATAGAGAAACGGCGATTGTAGTGGTCGGGAATAGCGATGCGGGTGCAAAATCGACGCCGTGAGATTTGAAGAAGCTGACAATGAAGGCGCCACTCCAGATGATTCGACACAGCATGTTGATGCTATTGGCATAGACTAAGCCTTGAGCGCCTAGTTGAAAGACGCTCATCAGAACAAAAGCAGACGCTGCAAAGACGGCTGAGAAGATGCCCATCCAAAACGACTGGCGATGCACTTGAGTCTCGGTAGCGACAGAAGCAACAAATGCCTCTGTGATTCCGTTGAGCCCCATGAAAGGTATGTAGAAGCAATACGTTCCCAAAACTTGGCCAGCTCCTGAACCCGCCCAACGGCTGCCTACCACGATGGAGAGAAGTGCAGGGGCTGCGAATGGTCCAATGCTGACGATAATAGAGGACAAGAGAATATATAGACGCAAGATGGTGTGTAGATTGCGCTTTGCCTCTTTGACTGATGAGGATGGCTGCGACGAAGCCTCGCCGCTGTTAGATGAAGACGGCGAGGATAAGAGGCGGGAAAAGTAACTACGGCTGCTCTCCTCAACGGGTTGAAAGAGCAAGCGGGCGAGAAGACTGCCGTAGTTATTCGCCAAGGCATACACACCCTGAACCTCGGGAGTCGAGAAGAGCGAAATAAGAAAGGTGTCGCCTTGGGTAAGGAGATGCTTCACAAAGCTTTGGGCCATCATACTTCCCGCAAGGCTGACAGTTGGCTTGTAAAAGTAGGATAACACAAAGACAACGATTTTGCTGGAATTGAGTCGCTTGGGGAAAAGTGAGAATCCAGAGCTGGTCGCAAGACGGTATCCGGAGGCGAAGTAGACCAGGAGAAGAGAGGCGCCATATGACAGCTGGCCAAGGGCAAAAGGGAGCACACCGATATCCAAGCCCTTCCGAGAGGCCCAAACGGCAGAACCAAAAACAACGATGCAACGAAGAAAAGTGGCGACGGATTCAGCTGTCGCGCGAGTGCCGAATTGCAGGCGCGTTTGCATCAAGACGAAGCAAGGCTCAGACAGGAGCTCAACCATGGCGGCGATGCCATAGAGCCAAAGCGACTCGACCAACCAGGGCGTCTGGAGAGTCGTCACGGAAGCAGACGCGAGATACATCCATCCCAAGGTCACGCTGACGACGCTGCCCAGTCCAACGGCGAGATACCCGAGATTCACCACCGCCTGTCCTTCCCTCCGTGCAACGGCAGCATCGTCTGTTTGAGCGCCATCCTCGGTGTTTGCCGCTCCCGCGATGCCCTGGCGCTGGATGGCCACTCGCAGGCTCTCGCGGGCGAAGAAGAGAATGGAGAGATAGTAGACTTCCAGCTGTGTGGAGAGAGCTAGTAGAGGGGCGGTGAGGAAGCGCAGGAGAAGCTGGTTGGCGATGAAGGTGATGAGGCGAGAGGCGACTTGGAGGATGATGAGCAGGGAGGCGCCTTTGATGACGGAGGGATTGCTGGAGTGGGAGCTTTGAGGCGGTGGAGCTGGATTTGATGTGCTAGAGATGTCTTTGGGAGGATTCGTATTGGCGTCCTTTGGAGGCGACATTATGGCTCATGGGAGGTGAACGAGCGTGATGATGTGAGGAGCTTAAGTGAAACATCATACGTGGCAGCCCGAGGTTTGGATGGAGTTGAGGTTGAGCTGGCCAAAAGACGGGGTTCAGCGAAATCAGTGGTGGGGTTTGGCGGGTTTGACGGGTTTAGCGGGCAAGGCCACTGAAGCCCGCTATAATAAGCATCCATGGATCGTAAACAGCAGTCGGCATTGCGGCCAACGCTTTTTGACAGACAGAGTCACGACGCAACAGAGAATGAGGCAGCTGAATCGATTCTGGGTTCCTGTTAACATTTAAGTTCAGTTAGAAATGTTAAAGATGAAGAAGAACAATATATATAAAAAAAAATCGGCTAAGGATATGGCCTGATAGATGAGAGTTGCTAGTCACGGCCAAAGCATCCATGAAGAGTGCCGGGTAATACATACTAGAGTGCAGACCAAGAACGCTATATATATTACTTGAAGTAATGTCAGGAAACGAGTCACCGCTTCCAAGGCGCTTTAATATGACGAAGTTGCAAAGCTGTTTCATGGAGAAAAGTACAGATGCGAGTCGAAGGGGGCTAAACAGTTCCGGCGAGTTGAATGTGCGACTTACATCTACTACTACGTGTAGTATTCTAATAATCTGTCAATCTGTTATGAAGAGACACGTAGGGATTGTGATGGCGAGATCCTCAAAGATTAGGCTCCATTTCCATGTTATATATTATACAGTACTTACATGTGCCTAGCGCCCAGTATCAAATAGTAAGCGTCTCTTGAAGTTAGAAATATGCGTCATTATCTGTTGTTTGTCAAGGGCAATTAATTTGTAGACACCTGCTTTTCATTGGTTAACGGAGTCGATTTGTAAACTTCTGCTTTCATTATCCTAGAAGGGTAATAGCCAGTCATCACAGACCAAAGCATGTTTGTAATTGGCTAGAAAGATAATTCTCTCCATTTGTTACAGAAGATAAAAAGGGTAGAAATGTTGCTCTAGCTCCCGCCCTAATAGCTTGAAGCCTTGGCACGAATGAAGCTGGATGGATATGGATGTTGTTTCTCATATTAGAACTATAATTCGCCATTAGTTTTTACGTATTCCCTATTGTAAGTCAATGTTGCCTATATCTTTATCAATTTGAACTTAACCAGTCCTTTAAAGTACCACCAAGCTTCTTGAGGTACACACTTCAGATAAGATAGGCATCATGCACAACATCCTCCTCACTGGTGCCTCTGGCTATCTTGGCGGCAGCATCTTAGCCCAGCTACACAAACCCAGCATTGGTAGCACAATTCTGCCAGCCCATGGTACTATTTACACACTCGTTCGCAACGATACTCAAGCCCAAGCGGTCCGAGACTATGGCGCAGAGCCCACGTCATTTGATCCAGGAGATGAAGCCGCCATTGAGAGCTTCATTTTAGGTCACGAAGTGTCAGTAGTGGTTTGGTTCATTGACGTAGTGAGTGTCGAGAGACAGACGCTCTTCATTCGAGCCCTGGCCAAATTGCGGCAACAGACCGGCAAGGAGGTCCATTTCTCGCAGGTAGGCAGTGACTTCCACCCAGAGTCTGCCCTCTCATTACCGCCTGAAAAGAGGGAAGCAGACGGAGGGCAAACTGACCCATGCGGCTACTAACATGTGAGCCAATTGTTTCTTGCGAGGAGTCCTCTTTTTTTTTTTTCCTCAACCATCTCCATGTGACGCTTACTGACGTCTATCTGCAGACATCAGGGGCAAAGATATTCTCCGATTTAGCGGGAGCTCTGACGGATAAGCCACTACTAGATACAGATCACAAGCTGTATGAAATCCAAAGTGAGCGGCAGACTCGAGCTCCATTCCCGGCATTTCAAAAGGTGAGACATCTAAAAACTCCTGACTCGAATCTTCTCGTGGAGATACGGCACATAATGAATGTGAAGCTAATCATGTATCACAGGCCGTTAGCACGAACAATACCGTGATCAAGCTTGCGGAGGAGCTCGACGTAAAGAGCTACATCATTGCATCATGCATTGTGTGTGAGTTTCTACCTGCATTTGGAGACATGTAGTTGTCATGGTCGTATTGCATGTCTATGTCTAAGTCCTGAGCGCTGAGAATTATGCAAGATGGCGAGGGGTTGGGCTTTGGCAATAAGATTTCCGCCCAGACTGTAGCTATTGTGAGGGCAGCCAAGGAGGCAAAGCGTGTCTATCGCGTTGACGATAACTCTCCGGTAAGTCGCTCGTCAATCTCACCCTTCAGACTTCGCACCCAGAGAGGCACGATTAACACTAATCGTCGCTAGACTTGGCCCGTATGCCACATCAGAGATAACACTGATCTCTACATTCGACTGCTCGCCGCCATCCTCTCTGAGAATGATAACATCGGGCATGGACGACAAGGTTATTACCTACCTTCGCCAGGCAGTGTGGCATGGGACGACCTCTATGCCCGTATGGCGATATCATTGGCGAAGAAAGGCATTGTAGAAGACGAGCAAGTTAAGTTGGCGGATGATACGGCCCTTGAGACGATGAGCCGCGGTCTAAACTGTCCTAAAGCCTATGTGCGCGTGCAATTGGCTGGCAAGTGAGTATCATCCTCTCTCGTTATGCTATAGAGGAAGCATACATGCCCAGCTTCCTGTTACTGCAACGATAAAATAACTGATTTGCTGACATCAATCACCAAACCGCTAGATGCACACTTACACCGAAGCATGGCACAGAAGCTCTAGGATGGGTACCGAAGTTTGCGCCGGAACATATCCTAGAGACTGCGGAAACCGAGGTTGAGCTTATCTTGAAGCACATTTGAAGATCGCATGACAAACAACACTAGATTAATATACAAGCTTTCCAAGAATTTAAGGAGGGAGGGGCGGCCAACAGACGGGAATCGTTAAAGTCCCCCTAGTATTTTAACCCGGTGTCAGGGTTTCTGTGGTCTCCAGCAATGGAGTTCCCATTGGGCTGATGGTCCCAATCTTCTGGAATTCTTAGTCCATATGAATCGTTTGTCCCATTATTTAATGTTCATGTTGCTCATAGTGCTCTTTAAAACTCTTATCGAAAGCCCAAGGGAGCTATATTCTTTGACGAGTTCATCCCAGTAGTGGGGGCATAGTAGAGAGAGCTCGATATATTCGAGCAAAAGCGCAGAGCCTCTCACCAGCATCAGGATATAACAGGGCAATCACTTAGATATATGAATAGATTGATTATATAGCAGTTTCATAATACAGTGCCTTGGATTTGTAATGCCCAGTGTCTCCAAAGCAGGACGAAAGAGGCTTAATGTGCTGTATTGTGTGGGTAGCTTTAGTGTCAGGAGGAAACATGCTTTCATTGTCTACACTTTTAGTTCGTAGCGTTATGGTAGCATTATTCACTTACAAGGAGATACAAACGTAATATCCTTGTGAAAGCCGAGGCAACTTGACGAGAAACTTGATTACAACCAACATCAAATGCCCAATTCGATAGCATCATCGTCAAGCTAATGCCGCCATCCCTGACCATGCTCTCATACTTGCCAGACATGACCCCTTTGTTGGAAATATTGATTGTACTTCCAGCAAAGGATCCCTCAGACTCGTTTTTTGATTAATAATCTTTCCGCAGGATGTATGGCTTTGGCTCCTTGTTCTACTGTCGGTTCGATGATATACACTACTTGATCACTAATCCATAAACTGGCCTCATCGATATAAAGTTATCAGCCTCTGCTATGAGATGTGACCAAAATTGTTCACAACAGCAAGCTCGTCATAGTAAATACTACAAAACATCTATCATGGTCGGCGATATGTCTTTTGATAATGCAAGAGTTTTGGTGTTCGGTGGCACTGGAGCCCAAGGGCGATCGATTGTTCAAGGTATAAGTCAGTCATCCAATGAGTAAAATGCATACTAATTTTCCATGGTAGCATTGGAACGGACCAAGCGATATCGTGTGTCTGTTCTCACTAGAAACAAAGACTCAACCCAAGCCGCGGCCCTGGCATCCTCCTTTCCGGACGTCGAATTCGTTGAAGGCTCGTACACAACAGAGGAAGGCCTACGCAACGCTTTTGCCAACCAAGACGTTGTATACTTCAGTATAGACAGTTTCAACGTTGGTGAGCCATTTGAGTACTTCTGGACGTTTCGTGCCTACGAGATCGCTGTCCAAAGTAAGCTGAAATGGTTCATCTTCGCTGGTGCTGGAGATAGATACGGCAACTTGGACATGGATGAAAAATACAGGAACAGTCACAATATCGTGTCTAGTAGGTTAACTGGCTGGTTAATGAATCAGCCTCTTGACCGACTCCCTTGGACTATCCTGACAGGCGGAGTTTACGCTGAAATGCTTGGGATCCTTCTAAGACCGACTGAGAACGAGGATGGATTCGTCTTTCAAAATCCCATGGATGATGACAGCGTCATGCCACTTCTACCTCTTGAAATGTACGGTTATCGCCTCCAGTGGGCTTTGGCACACCCAGAGGAGAGTATTGGAAAAATGTTGTCCGCAGGACCCTTTTTTGTCACTTTTCCAGAGATCGCTACAGCACTTCAGCAAGTCACAGGCAAAAAGGCTCAATTTAAGAGCATTACGACATCCGCATGGATGGAAGCTATTTCTAGCCATGTAGATCCAGAGGGGAGATTGCCCAGAAGAGCGGATCCCACTGATCCCACTTCGTTTACGTTTCGCAAATCTTTTTCGGCCTGGTGGAATATTTGGAAAGAGCAGAAAGAAAAGAAGATAGAAGATATGGCTTGGGCGGATGAAGTTTATCCTACACGACCAAGGAGTTTGAAGGAATGGATGGAAACAGTTGGGTATGAGGGGAAGCAAATTGTTCCCCTCTATGAGTAGACTTGAGCATATTTACTTGTTATAGTAAAATGAGATTAGCATTGAAGCCAGACCATTGTGGCAGTATCGATACGCAACAAACTCAGCTTGCTGAATGATTCAAGACGTCAAAGGAAGCGACTTTCCAATGACTCCGCAACAAGAGACAATGTCTCCCCCACCACATGAACAATCTCAAATACCTGTATTCCTCTGCATGTCTCTGCCCAGAGTCTTACTGCAGCAATAGCCAGACGTCGGATCCGGCGAGGGTAGTCATTTTTTGAGCCTAGGGAGCCCTCCAGATGAGTCTCCTCAATCAGCCGTTCGACAATAGAAAGTAATCGCTTCTCCTCATATCGTAGGATTTCCATACCATCAGAAGAAACCAGATGAAAAAGGTTTCCAAGCCAGTGAGTGAGCAGGAGCGCACATGCAAAGTTGCTGATGGCGTGCTGAACACTCCAATGCCCTGTTCGACCCCGCGCGACAAACGCTATCCCAACCCTCACCGGTATTCTTAACGCGCAAATGGCATGAAAAACTGCCTGGTCTAGATGAGGTGCGCGGAGTGGAATGGGGTTTTGGTGAGGTTCGAATGCCTGAGCAACAATCCTCGGATCGCGTGAGCGGAGAGCGCAGTGGCTCTGGAGGCCAACTGCGAGATGGACGTGAGCCAAGCGAAGCATGGCAGTCGAATTGAAGGCCAGGGGGCCATGAGGAGAGTTAGGATCCAGAGCAGATTCGATAGCTGAATCCCAGCACGATTGCCAGGCACTATAGGCGTTCTCATAAAGTGAAATGGTGTCCAGTGACAGGCTCGTTGATGAACTCAACACTGAGGACGCTACTTGACGTTCGAAAAATACCTGTATCAGCAGGCTTTGAACAAGCATGTAATTTCCGAATTCCGTAGCAGAATCTTCTTTTGCAAGCGGCTTCCCAGACAGCAACTGCAGCAGACAGAGTTGAAAATCCGGCTGACGGGCATTGCTCTTTTGCCGCAAGCTAAGCCATGCGTTCGAAGTGGCAGCCTTGAACTCTGCTTCCGAAGATGGAAGTGGAATGCTGACCTCTGAGCTGGTGATTTGAGGTGGTACATTGAAGCAAATAGTGAGTATATTGATCACAAAGTAGGCCGAGAACAGAGTGCGTCGCCTCTCTTCTTCATGAGCCCAAGCACTCCAGTTATCTGCTTCAATTTCTGGAACGGGATATTTGAGCGCTTCGCGAGTTAGCTCTGTAAGTTGGCTGCTCATAGCGAGTGCATCCTGTGCAAGTGGCCCATCAAGCCAAGCCATTGTGAGCACAAGCACTAAAAGAGACTGTAAAAGTTCAATATCGACAGAGCCAGATGTTGCGGATGGTGGCGTTGCCCATGTCTGTGCGGTTGCATCTGGGGAACCGGTGGGCAGCCCGGCGTATCGTGGAAAAGTTCGAAGCAGGTGTAAAGTAGAGGCCCGGCGACGCTTTTCGAGCTCATGGGTAATGATAGACTTTGCAATAAAGTACATGGCGTAGCCGTGCGTGTGTTCAAACCCATAGAACGACCCAGTCGCCGCAAGAGTCAACACAAGCATTGGCGTCTTGTCCTCCAAGCAAGTTGTTGGTATATGAATGAAAGGCAAATGAGGATGAAAGCCCCGCATCCAGCTCGCAACATATCTCGATAATGTTTGCCGGCTGGGGAGGGTGAACGGCTCTGGCAACACGTTGATGTGCTTTTCAACTTCGGCAGTAAGTTTTTCGTACGCCGCTGCCGATACAGTCCATGGATTCGTTGCTACGACGTCTTCAATCGCGTCGAGTGAACGACCAAGTGAATCCTGTGCCTGGTTTGTCTGACTTGGTACCAATTGGACCACAGAAGTCCTGCTCTGTGACGGTGGCATCTCATTTTGCATAAGAGTCGATATCTCAAGGTTATTGGACCCTAAACCTGCGGAAAGTGGTTGAGAACCGCTATAGGTGTCGGAAACGTCCTCAATCATTGGCTGCTGGTAGTCCATTGGCGGAAAGATATCCATGAGATATCCACTTATCATGTCTGTTTCATTTGCAAGAAAATCGATATCGAATAGCTGAAGCTGTGTAAAGTCAGATCCAGTTTCGATGGTGTTGTCCATGTTAATGTCGCTGCGAGCCGCAACACCGCTATCACGAGGAGAGTAGCTTGGCTGCTGCTCCTGGCTACTCGTGTCTAGGTCGCGTATTGAGAACTTCCCCATGAGCTGCTTTTGAGAGTACTCTACCGGCGCGCTGCTATTCATTGCGGTGGTTGGTCCTGTAATGACATTTCGGGTCACAGATGTCTGGGTTGTAAAGTCGGGATTGAGGGGTGTTCTTCCATGGCTACTGTCTGAGGGGGAGATTATAGTATCCCCTGTTGGAGATGTCTGATAGATAATCTTAGAGGGGGAGACGGCTTCTTGACCACTAGAAGCTGTGTCTGGAGGTATACTTGTAGCTGGGTTTGAGCATTGAGACAGTCGACGATGACGGTTTAGAAGATCTCTGATGATACATAGTAAGCACCTTAATTGTCGGTGCATGCCGAGTTGGTTGTATAATGGGGGTGCAATGACTCACGGTCTTGAGAATGTGCGGCCACAGACACAACCAAACGGCCTCTCCCGGGTGTCTAGACAAGACTTAGCATCAACACCAAGTAAATAGCGTATCCATTGATACTCATTAATACATACGCGTGCGAATGTGACGTTCTAGATGCTCCTGTCGCTTGAACTCCTTGTTACAGTACTTGCAGGGAGCCACACGGAATCGAGGGCGACCTCTCATGATGCAACTGTGGGGCAAGCCGAACAGGATCTCGGAGTGGATACGATGCCAGATGCAGCCACAATGTTACGAAGACTAAGGATGATGGTGTAAGATGAGGGTGATGAGAGCGGATGAGGTTCGGAGGAAGAGGTAGTCATAGCTTGTTTGATAAAGAACCAATCAAGTGGTAGATTCAACGCGACTGTTGGAGATAAGAATGGACACAGAATCGATAGATCCGGCCCGGTCAAGAATGGATAGAGAGTCGATAGACCCGGCCCGGTCGAAGAGACAGCACGTGATTGGAATTAGCTGTTCCTCAACAGCCCACTATGTGCCTTAGGCTGATACTGTACAGTATCGAGTTGAAGAGGCACGACGTGTTAAGGTTACACTAGAGATAGGAAGGAGGAGTATAATAACTGCTGGACTTGGTTCATATGCACTGTGTTGAATTGATGATTATTGAACAGGTAAATGGGATTGCTCTTGATCATGTCTAATACATGACTTTGCATGACTCAATTATTAGTCTTCCTATTGCTATTCACCTCAGTTTTTTAGTCTTCCCTCCGACCCTCCACAACTACCATCCCAGGACTAACTACACTTCCCGGCGGTTGGCTAATCTTTGTAACTACAGCGCCAGCCTGGCCCTCATCGACAATTATATTAATCTCCATCTTCATTGCCTCGAGCACCGCCACCGTTTGGCCCTTTTCTAGCACATCGCCCGGCTTGACCAACACCTTCCAAACATTGGCATTAATAGGCGACTCGATAGAAACGACATTGCCAGAAACAGCGTCGTCATCTTCAGTAGTTATGGCATTATTTCGTGCATTCTTATCTGCCGTCCACTCGTCGAACAGACGCTGCTCATGCTCTCCCACCTCTTGAGCGGCGTCAACTTGACGCTTCCTCCAGGCCTGATATGCGGGATCCTTGGCAGCGGCTTCGAATTTGGCAATGTACTCATCCATATCTAACGTCGTTTGCGTAATGTCAAACACATATCGACCCGTCTCGAAATCTCGCTCAATTTTGTTGTACTCCTCCTCAGAGACCTCGTAAAACTTTATTAAATCAAGATGATTGAACAGCCAGGGCCGCTCAGCAGAGAAACCGGTGCGAGTTCCGGTTCCGTCCCATCCACCCAACGTGCGGCCCATAAGCTGGTATCCTCCGGGTGCCGCAACGGGATAGATGGCCACCAATGAACCACCTAGGCCAACTGAGCCGCTTGGTGTATATACTCGGCTCGGGTTGTATTTTTGACCGGTTAATACGTGCCAGGGATCAAGCGGAAACAAGATGGGTGTTCCAACGTAGAAACCAACGGCTACGGCCAGCCAGGGTGTCTTGAGAAGCGCATCAAAGACTTGCTGGCGAGTCTCGAGTGCATTGTTTTTGCGAAGATATTCAACATTGTCCGGCATGTAAGCAGCCGTAGGTCTGATATTCTCCATGTATCGTTGCGCAGACTCTTTCAATGAAGAGTGGTCGAGGCAAACTGGAAGCCGTACTTGGCGAGCAGGTATCTTGACGCCGGTAGTCTGCCCAATTTCGTCATCAAATTGAATGAGCTGCTGAAGGAGTTTGGAACGGTCGACCTGGAACGGGTCGAAGCGCACAGTGAGAGAGGAGAAGTTGGGATCGCCGCGCACACTCGGCAGATTTACTGCTGATATCTGTTTGGCGAGGAACTGTACGCAAGCGGTGTTGCGCAGATCTGACACCTGATCGCCATATTCGACGATGATGCTTGTGTCGCCTCCTTGGCGGTATGTTACCCGTGGATGGCTCCCCTGGGACTGCTTCTGGTGTAAAATGGAAGATGGGGGTTCATCAGTGAACTCAACAACGAGGGGAGATATCGGGCTGGTGTTTCCCTGAGAAAATGCAACAAGGGTTTGGAGAAAGTCGTCTTTTCTCCTCGAAATCTCTATAGCAGTGTCATAAGCAACAGAACGGAATCGTACAGTGTTGCCAGGCTTTAATTGGCCAATCTTCCACATCTCGCCGGAGCAGACAGTTGTTGGGCATACGAAACCGCCCAAATCTGGACGATCGGGCCCAAAGATGATAGGGAATTCTCCTGTGAAATTGACGCCACCATTGGGATAGCCATAGTCGAGCACATTGGATGGATGTGATCCGCCACCACCACCCGAGGCTCGAGCCCACTTCAACCGCGGACCTTCTAAACGGATGCCGCTTCGGCTGCTGTTGTGACTGACTGTCCAATCAGTCCCGTACAGTGTCGTACGTCCCTCGGGAGTCAGAATGTCTTCAGATCCGTACGGACCGTCAATGCAACAAACGGTCACACTGGTAGTAAAGTTAGGGATAAAATTCGGCGGTAAAGACAAAGATGTGGCTTCTGCGGCCCAGTATCCTGATTGTGGAGATAGAGTGAGAATGTCGTGAAGCTGAAGCTTTCGTCCTTGTACACCACCAAAGCCGAGCTCCGGGGCTGTGGATTTGGAGCCAAGAAACTTGGGGACCTGGGGGAAACCGCCTTTTACGGCAAGATATGTTCGGAGACCATTGCCAGCCACCTTTCCGAGTCCGAGTGTCTGACCTTTCTTGATGACAATCCTTGACCACATAGGCTGAGATGCGTCGTCGAGAGTAACTGACAACTCTGCACCACAGACTGCCACAACGGCTGCTTCGTGGAATAACAACTTTGGGCCAGACAGAGTGAGTTCCAACAACTCGACTCCAGAGTCATTACCGACTAGAATATTTGCCACTCGAGCACTCAGATCGTCTATCGGTCCAGAGGGCGGTATCCCATGACCAACTTCAATACGGCCCGGGTAGTCCTGAATCGTCGTGAAAACACCGGGGTCAAGTACTTGTAGGGAACAGCTATCAAACTTGAATGTTGATAGCGAATTGGTCAATGTTTTGCCGCTCGTAAACATCTCCGACTCAAGAATCTTTGATAGATACTCCAAATTAGATTGTGTTCCTTGAAGAGCCGTATCAACAAGTACGGCAAGCATCTTCTTTTGGGCGGCGGCACGACCATCAGGGCTATAGGCCATGACCTTTCCAATTAATGGATCATAGAAGGGTGTGATTCTCTGTCCATTTCGGACCCATGTGTCGACTCTCACGCCCTCGCCCTCTGGCCAGTGAACGTGTTGTAAGACGCCAGGGCTGGGGGCAAAGTCACGCAGCGGCACTTCAGCATACACCCGTACCTCGATCGCTGATCCGACTGGCTGGGGTCGTCCAAGGCTTTTCAGGATATCAGATGGGATCCCGATAGAGCCACCACGTTCGTAGTCGGCTTGTTGCAGCATGAGATGTACCAGATCAACTCCATAGCACAACTCAGTGATCCCATGCTCAACCTGCAATCGGGTGTTCATTTCAAGGAAGAAGAAGTCGGCAGTCTCATCATCCACGAGAAACTCGACCGTGCCCACGCTTTTGTACTTTAGCTGTGATGCATAGTTGACAGCGGCTTGAAGCATCTTTTCGCGTAGGCCAGGATGACGCTCCACAAAGGGACTGGGACACTCCTCGACTACTTTCTGATGCCGCCGCTGGAGCGAGCATTCACGCTCTCCAAAGGCGACCACAATTTCTCCATTGCCGGCGACTTGGACTTCAACATGGCGTGAACTCGGATAGTACTTCTCCAAGAAGACTCCACTGTTCTTGAAGAGGGCGCCGGCCCGGCTCTCAACCATGGCGAATGCTTTCTCAACCTCTTGTTCACTATGACAGATCTGCAGTCCCATTCCGCCCCCTCCGCCTGTCGCTTTGAGCATTATGGGACAGCCTAGACGCTTCGAAGCCTCTACAGCTGCTGTGGCGGATTCCAAGAGTTGTGTTCCTGGAATTACCGGCACATTTGCGGCTTGGGCGATGGCTCTGGCTTCATGCTTGAGTCCCATCGCATTAATGGATGCAGAGGAAGGCCCGACAAAAGTAATACCGGCAGAAGAAACGGCAGTTGCGAATTCGACATTTTCACTTAAGAAGCCGTATCCAGGGATGATGGCATCTGCATTTGTCTCTTTGCAAATCTTGAGAATCGCATCGCTTATAAGACAAGTTAGCAAAGTACATAAACTTATTTCGGAAAGCGCAATGCTTACCCATTCGTATAGGCGGTACTGTCTTCGCCTGGTAGCAAGACAACCTCGTCTGCTAACGTCGCGTGTAATGAAGTTGCATCGGCATTTGTTATGATGGCAACACTACGAACTCCCAATTCGCGGCAGGCTTTGATGCAACGGACGGCAATCTCGCCTCTGTTGGCCACCAGGACCTTGTGAATGTTGCGCAGCGAGGTTGAGTCAACGGAACCCATGTTGCCAGCGATGGATGAAGACACAGGTAACGAAATTAGAATGACTTAACATCACAAGTGATAAGACAGACCTCAATGAAAACGAATATGAGTTATAGATATATCGTCCAGGGGTCCCTAATAGTGCGAGAGATTGCTCAAGCGATAAAGGGTGTGGAGTACGCTTGTGCCCGCAGCTAATCATCCCTATCACGGTTAGAATTTCTACCCCAACGCGGGGTATACAGAAGAGGAAACACCTTATCGTCTGTCTCGTTGTTACTGATGAGAGAGTATGTCTCAGTTCTTTGTACCTGGGACGGATGAGGGAAACGCCACCCGGTCTATTATCTTAGGTTTTGGTCATGATGTATGTTAAGACGGCGTATGTATGCCGAAGTTGAAAGCCGTTCATCTCCCAGGTCCAGCCATATTACAACAACAATATGAAACTATTACAATTTGAAGACGTAACATATTGCTTTCAAGTTTCCTCATACGTTAAAACTCGGTTTTTTTTTTTGAGTCCTCCTATTTGAACAGTAGTTTTTTCCTATTTGAACAGTAATGGTCTGTGCGCAGTGCTAAGTGGCCTGTGCACACGAAATTTCCAAAACCACAGCCAACTTTAAGTATTAAGAAAACAAGCTAGAAAAAAGAAAATAAATATTTTAAAAATATATATAGCTTAATTATAACTTAATTTTACATAATTTGTTTTTAAATCTTATTTTAAGAGCTAGGTTAAGCTGAATTCTTAGAATAACTTTACTATAAGATTTTTTTATATATATAATAAAAAATACTAGTGCACTTAGTATTTTTATATTATTTATATAAATAAAAACCTATATCTAAAGTTTCACCTAAGAATCTCTACTATATAACAAAAGACATTAATATTAAATTTTAATATTTATAGCTTAAATAACTACCTTTTAAAATTTAGATATAAATATTTTAAAAATTATTATAAGTATATTTAATAAGAATAAATCCAGTAGTAATTTTTTATTATTTTATTTATTTATATAAAGGGTATTTTAAGCTGTTTTAAAAAGTAGAAGAATTTGAGATTGTCCGGTGCACGGGCCATTACTGTTCAAATAGGAAAAAACTACTGTTCAAATAGGAGGACTCTTTTTTTTAGGTAAATGCCTAAGACTACTCCTAGGACTGGAAGACAGAGAGTAAAGGCTAAAATAGCCGATATAGCTTCTAGTTCGTATAATTTCGTCTATCAGGAGAGAATGAGATTCGAGAGAGGAATAATTGGGGAACTCATTCCATGTTTCCACCCCATAAATTTTGTCCTCATTGTCAGAGTCAGGTACTGCATTGCTTTAATTTATCATATATCTGTTAAAAGATGAAACAGACGTAAATGTAGTTAGATCTTAGAGTAAATAGGCACAGTGAATAATAATTATAGATTTTGAAACTATGGATGCTCAACGAACTTCACACACTTTTGAATTTCGCGTGCATCGGCCTACTAACTGCCTGTTATCTGGGTGCAGAATATGCAGACCAGCTACTGAAACTTTGCCCCATTAACGATGTAGTTAATGCGCCCTCGCCCCATATCGTTCAACAAGATTCCAATATGACTGTGCAGTGGAACGTCGCAGATTTTTGCCCACAAAAATCATCACAATAGCTGTGCACCATACTGCCAAGCCCAAGATGGCGATGAGCACAAAGGCATAACGAAGAGATAGATGATCAATCATGGGGACCACAGCATATCCAAAAGCAAAGCCTAAACATGTTAGCCAATTATCGATAAACAGAGTATCAAGCGTAAATTAACATACCCATCATGTTACGGATCAGGATGGCTGAAACCAGGCCTTCTCCTGCAACTTCTTTGTAGCTATCGAGAATGTAGGTGAATGCAAGATTGGCACCCATCGGAAGGGTGATGGAGATCAGACAGAGGCCGAAAACAACTCCAAACCAATGGATGTGATAGGATGCTCCCACTCCGTAGAGAAGACAGCCAGCGGGGTGCATGACAAGTGCAATAACGCATGTCCAGAGTCGCTGCTCGGGCTCCATAACACCACCATTCCGCCGCGCAAGGCGGAGAGCGAGAAAATCAGCCATCCATCCCGAAAGGAAGCAACCGATGGTGACACCAACGACGCAAGAAAGGTACGTCAGGCCAATATTATTGGCAGAAAAGTTGTACGGCGCGTTACCGAGGATCAGAGCCAAGGAACCGCCAACGACATTGTACCAAGCGAGAATTCCACCTACAAGCAGACCACCAAAGGACATACCAGGAAACATAAAGAGTAGTCGGATTGGTAAGAAGAAAAGTTTAAAGGTGCTTGGCTGTCGCGGGTCACGGAACCCCCAGAACTTCAGTTTCGCCAGGTATGTCTTTGTGCTCTCTTGTTCATCAAATGCAGAAGGCTCAGAAGGCGAGATGGACTGAGAGGTAGATTTATCTTCTCGATCGAGGGACTTCTCGTTGATCTTCTTGTCTGATGTGGCCGGGGTATTGCTTTCGAGATCTTTAGTGGTGTTGGTAATGTTTGCTGGGTCGATGCCGATTGTATCACGCGCGTTGCTGGTATGGTGATCGCGATAAAACATAGTTTCCTCAAAGAAAAAGAATGTTACAACAGTAACACCGCAACCGATGAAAGTCAGGATGTACTGAATCCATCGCCACCCGAGGTCCTGTGCAACATAACCAGAGGCCACTGGCGTCAGAAACGCACCGCACCACAAGGTCCAGCTATAGGCACCCATAAAAAAGCCTCGGTCATGGGTGAAGAAAAGATCTCCGATGATGACTTCGATAAGTGTCTCTTGCGGCGAGGCGACAATACCGAGGAGGATACGGTTGGCAAAGAACTCCCCCTTTGACTTGACGTAGGCAGTCCAGAGAGTGACTGCAGTGGTCAAGACGATGGACACAAGAAGTGTAAGACGTCGGCCATTGCTGAGAGCAAGGCATTGAGTGATCATAGTGCCCCAACCCAAGAAGAGGAAGAGAATGCCATTGCCAGTGCTCAAGTCGGCAATGGAAATGCCCGTATCTTGCTCAATCAAGATGTATGCTGGAGACAATCCTGAAATCATACCAGCAACAAAGAAGCACCACACCATAGCACAGACAATACCCCTAGTCTTGCGCGAGGGAGTCCAGCGTAGAGGGTCATCAGGGTCATTGGTTGGTTGGGGGACAAGGACGATATCTCGAGATTGATGGCCATGCTTGACGTTGAAGATGCCCTGAACATCAACAAGCTGGACGGTCCCAGGGATGGGGATTTCAGATGCCATGGAGATTATTTGATGCAGATAAATGTCGAAGAATGATAGAGAAAGGTATGATTGGCAGTATTGGTAGGAATTAAAAAACCGTTGACTCAACAGATAAGAAGAGTTGTAGACAATTATTATAGAAAGCTTAAGGTAATCATTTATTCTTCCCCATAGACTGGTGAAAGCCTGGGATGATCAAGAGTCTAGTATTGCCAGGTCAATGGGTTGTAATATAGTAGTGCCGGCCAGGGAAGCTTCATTAGCCTTTTGTATTCCCTGTCATCCCTATTATCATCCTAGGAGGTTAGGCTGTTCAACGATAGCCATAACTTTCTACCCCGAGCGCTCGATAGCGCGTTTCTTGGTTCCTAAAAGATAAGACTTCGTAGCGTGAGGCGCTTTACCCCACAAGATAGCTTGTAGGGGCCGGCCCCGGCAAGGTTGAGTCTCGGCCCCCCGCCGACCTCCAATGTCTTTCCGGGGTATCGGATAAGCTTTGGGAATCTATGAGTGAAGCCATGACTTACACGTGCTTTAATGAAGGTAAACATGATTGCAAAGGGTTCACTTTTTATGCGACGCCGGATATATGCGCAGACCAGCATCAGACCTTGAGCCCGCTCTCCAAAAGCCGGTTGACGCGGAATATCTTATGTGCTTGAACTGTGATCACTATCATAAGCTGAGAGATAGATATACAGCATCTTGCAGTTTCATAGGGATATGATTCATATTGCCTAATTTATAATACATTTTATGCTTTCAATGATTAATGCAATTATTTTTTGTCTTTTTTATTCTATCATCTACCATTGACTTGGCTAATTTCCGAGGCAAACTTGGACCGGTTGGCTTCATCAATTGCTTGGCGTACTACCTTTGCGTTCTGAAGGACCGTGGGCGCGTCAGAGTGAAGGCAGATACTAAAGGGTCTGCCGTCAAAGCCAAAGCTGAACTTGTTCCCGTTAATGTCCTTCCCACTATCAGTCATTGCCGCCCCAAATGCCCGTTCATAACAGAGCTCTGGTGTAGCCTGTCGAGATTGTGCAACAGGCACAAGTTTTCCTTCTGGTGAATAATCTATGTCGACATAAACCTCTCCTTG
This sequence comes from Trichoderma harzianum CBS 226.95, assembly GCF_003025095.1. Taxonomy (NCBI): domain Eukaryota; kingdom Fungi; phylum Ascomycota; class Sordariomycetes; order Hypocreales; family Hypocreaceae; genus Trichoderma; species Trichoderma harzianum. The sequence goes on from NW_020209264.1 coordinate 482,705, forward strand.
AAACGGAATGCCCATCTCCTTACACATTGCCTCTTGTTCGGGATTCTGAGAGGCATAAACGGGCACCTTGAATGTCGCACATGCCTCCAATACAGCTCTCATGATGCCCAGGTCTCTTTGCATGTAGAAAAAGAGTTCTCCATGAGGTTTGATGTGAGACAGCTCTACGCCCTCGGCATCTAGCATGGCTTTGAGAGAACCAACTTGGTAAAGAACCATGGCGTACATATCATTGACGTCGATTTCCATCTTTCTTCGACCGAAACCAAACAAGTCTTGCAATCCGGGGTGAGCACCAGCTCTAACACCGTGTTTTTTACAAAGACGAATAGTCTTGAGCATAATGGAGGGATCACCAGCATGAAAGCCGCAAGCAATATTTGCAGCATCAATGAATGGCATCAGCTCTTCGTCGGGGCCCTAATGTCCATGTTAGTGAGAGCTGCATAATTGGACTAAAGAGGGCGTGAATGTGAACTTACCATCTTCCATCGCCCAAAGCCTTCTCCCATATCGGCATTGATTTCATACTTGCGAGCGAGTCCTGGCGCCATGGTTTCGAAATGAGATAACGCCAAAGACGCCTGAAAATGCTTGGAAACAAGGATGCCGACAATGCAGACGTTCTGACTTTTAGGGTTCGATACGGACCCTCATGAATAATGTCATCCGTTGCCACAATTCATCGCAAATTTCCAATTACACCACCCCTCTTTCCTGTCCCGACATGCATATCCTAGTGTAGCCGATGATCCTGTTGATCGGGTGGTGGCGGTGGGTGGGTCGAAGTTGGGGTAGAAAGAAATTGGGGGAGAAAGAAGTTGGGGGAGAAATTCAAAAGAGGAAATTACCAGAGAAGGAAATGCAGAAGGGGAGAAAATGATAACGAGGAGAATGAGACGCCTTGATTCCCGAGCGAAACTATGGTTCGGCTTGCAATGTGGTAGATGCTAATAATTAGAAATCAAATTGTAGACGAATTGTTTTCGCATTGAATATGGAAACGTTGCTGACATCGCCGCTGGTGCACTATGAAGAAACATTAAAACCAGGCTCTGTGAATCATCGTTGAACTTCCATCCCTGTCTAATTCAGTACCGCTTCAGTTCCGCTTATCTTCATCAGAACATTCACCATGGGCTCTATCTCAGAATCCCAATACTCAGACTTCCGCAGTGAAGTGGTGGCTGGCCTAGCTTTCTACACGCCAAAGCAGAGAGTACCAGTCGGCACGGCGATTCTCGATCCTAAGAATGGTGTTACCGAGAAATCCGTTGCTCCTGCATTCCGACCGATCTCAATCCGGAGCCTCACGTTCCAGAATCGCATTTGGGTTGCCCCGATGTGCATGTATAGCTGCCAAGATGGCATGTTCAGTGACTTTCACGTAGCCCACTATGGACAGTGGGCAATGAGAGGGTCTGCTTTAATCCATTTGGAAGCGACTGCAGTGACAGCCAGAGTAGGCCAATTTCCTATTCACCGATGTTATAAGACTATGGAGACGTATTAATTAACCAAAACAGGGCCGTAATACTCCCCAGGATGCCGGTATTTGGTCTGACAATCATATTGCTCCTCTAAAGAGAATTGTTGACCTCATCCACTCTCAATCTCAAAAGGTCGCAATTCAGCTCCAGCACGCCGGCCGCAAAGGCAGCGTCACTCCGCCATGGCTGGGTCTCCGTCTTGTTCCTGACGAATTTGATGGGTACGCCAACCAGGTTCAGGGTCCTACTGCTGAGCCCTGGAATGAGAACTATGCAACCCCTGGAGAGATGTCAGAGGACGAGATTCTTGAGACCATCGAAGCCTACGGCCAAGCTGCGCGCAGGGCTGTTGAGGCTGGTGTTGATGTGATTGCCGTTCATGGAGCTCATGGATATTTACTACACTCATTCGCATCACCAGCGGTAAGACTATTGATCACGTTTCATCAAAGCCATCGTTAGAAGTAATGCTTATACCAGTGAGCAGACAAATAAACGGCAAGATCAATGGGGTGGAAGCTTTGAGAACCGCACCCGAATCGGGGTGGAGATCATTCGTGCTATACGACGCAATATTCCAGAGGACATGCCCGTCTTCTGGAAGATTTCAGCCGTAGACTGGCTACCAAAGGGAGAAGGATGGGAGCTGGAGGATACTCTGCGATACATCCCTATCCTTGCCGCAGAAGGCGTGGATCTTTTTGATGTCTCAAGCGGAGGCACCGACCGGAGACAGCAGGTTCAGCTTGGCCAACAATACCAAGTCCCATTCGCCAAGGCTGTCAAGGATCTCAAGCTGCCAAACGTATTCGTGGCTGCTGTTGGCTGGATTCGGGATGCCGACACTGTTCATGATGTATAAAGTTCCCTGATTTCCCGTCTTATGAGTTTGATGACTGGCCGACTAACTACTTCGATAGATCTTGAGTAATGGAAAAGCCGATGTCGTGCACGTCGCACGAGAGTTTTTGCGTGATCCTAACTTTGTCCAGCGAGTCGCACTCGCAACAGGCACTGAAGTTACTTGGGTTGATCAGTATCACCGCGCTCCCAGTAAGTGGCCCATCCTATAGTCTATCGAGTCCGTTCTGCCTAACAAGGATTTTTAGTGAACCGAAAATATGTCGAGTCTACGACGACGATCACAACAGACGCGAAAGTGTCGAAAGATGTCATTCGATCGCACGATGATCAGGTATCAAACAAGTTAGCTTCTAAGTAGGATAAAACTTTAGATAATAGCTCATTGAACCAAAAAGAAAGTGCAAGCTCATCGGTCTAGGCGGTACTCATAATGGTGAACATGGACCTAATGGTTTAGAGAATTGTTCGCAGAGAGTGATTACGAACTCTTCAAACATGCGTCTTATGTGTATCCAAATGGTGAGATGAGTACACACGCACTGCATACAATTAAGAACAGTCTCATACCAACTTTATCCAGCTATTTCTGGATTCTTAACTGCAGAGTTCACTCGTAACAAACGCTAATATCGCTAACATCGCCATTCCAACAGCCTGACCAGAGCAATCTGATGCTGGTAAGCATATCATTAAGCGCTAAGATTCAGGCGCGACACGACGCTACAAACACTTGAATACAGTGCCCTTTATACAACACCTATCTGAGTTCATAATTTTTATGTTGACCAAATTGAACGAAGTCTTTTCGATTCATTAGAATACCAAAATAATCATACAATCACAATTTACCAAGACATGTTTATAACGCCAAGTCAATTGAAGATGTCGGATACACAGGACACAGATAGTAAGCTGTAACGGCTTGGAGGGCGTGTTAGCAATGTATCCGAAAAGTGCGTCGGAAACCGATCCTTGATCGTGATTATTAGGCTGCAATGAACTACTGGTGGCAGATGATGTGAATACTGGAGCCATAGTGTCAGCCAGCCACGGTTTATTGCTTATACCAATAGAAGAACCGAAGATCTTAGCCAGAGCACTCGCATATGCAATGCAACCTCTGTCCGATATTGCTGATTGGTTTACCCGAAAGCACAGCCGCACAGCTACGGTTGACATGAACCCCCCACCCAGCATCAAACCCAGGACAGGTGTTTCCGAAGTGAAGAGGGCAATCAATAAGACCTTGGATATAGAAATTTAACAGCGCGATTGCTTTTGAAGCAGCAAGAAAAAAAAGTATAAGAATGACTTTTTGTCACCAAAAAAAAAAAAAAAAAAAAAAACCCCGGCAAATGAACACTGGAAGTCAAACAGCACGGTGTCTAGAATCATTACACGATCTGTCACATATACAGCAATCAGTTTTATGAAAAATAATATGACGTGGTTACAGTCTCCTTGTCCAGCCAATCGTACAGATGAAACTTGCAACGGGAATTTTTGAAGCTCTCCAGCTCTCCCAATGCAGCTGAGATGGACCATCGGCTCCTCCATTCGTATAGCTGCATCCACACACACCCCTCAGCTCCCCACAATCTCAATTAGGACTTTCACTTAATATATTCTATAGGTGGTGAGTATTCCACATCATACATGCGAATGATGAATGCCTGCAACAGAAGACAAATCTCATCGAGTAGGTTAGGGGCTTCGACGTATATGTAGAGTGATGCCCAGGACCTACAATATATAAATAGGCTGGCTAAGCCGCTCCTCATGATTTCCATTTCCTACACAATCATTTCGTATCCAAAAGACAATATCTTTCCAATAGTCGAAAATTTATACAAGCAGCTATGGCTACTCCGTTTGTCATCAATGCTAGGACCGCGGTTGCCGCTACGGCGACATCTACTGCTACATCTCGCGTATATTTCCAGGATACTGAGAACGGCATCCGTGAAGTCACTTATGACAATGGAAATTGGACCGTATCCAACGATGTGTTATTCTCTGCCAAGCGTTCCACTCCACTTGCTGTTATCAGTTGGGATGAGGGAAAACAGGTGATCCCCTTAATCACGCTGTATTTAGGGGGGAATATTGACAGAATTGTAGGTTCGGATCTACTGTGTTTCTTCTGAGGGTTTGCTTCAAGAGTGGTGCGGTGTCAACGGGCACTGGGGTCCAGGTTACCTCACAGATTTGGGGGTGCGCGTGGCATCAAACACTTCTATCGCTGCTACAAACTGGGATGGAACGTCTATTCGGGTCTATTGCCAAGGTAATGCTACAGCATAACAGGTCATTGTGGCATGAACTAATTTAGTACTCTTGATAGAGGAGAGCTCAAATGCTATTCAAGAATACTGCGTCGGCCATCCCTGGAAGAGAGGTGCTACCCTCCCAATAGCTGACTCAGGATCCAACCTCGCGGCCTTGTCATTTAAGGACGGCGGCAAAGTCCATTTGAGAGTTTACTACCAAGCTCCAGATCTTAGTCTAAGGGAGCACTGTTATTATGGCGGCTGGTCTGAAGGTAAGAAATCATCATGCTATACTATTTCGGGTGTAAATAAACTAATGATATCATTACAGGCGGCTTTAGCCCTGGAGTTGCGATCAAGAGTTCTGCGATTGCTGCCACTTCGTGGGGTGAAGCTGTAGATGGCGTGCAGCTCCGTGTGTTCTGGCAGGACAATCATGGGCTGCTGAGAGGCTATAGGTGGTCTAGGGGGTGGGAGTCTGCAGGATCTTTAAATCCCATGCCAGTTGGTACACAGATTTCTGCGACCAACTGGGATAATGGAAGCAGTGTTAGAGTGTACTACCAGGCGAATGATGGTACCATCTCGGAAGAGGTCACTCATAGCTTGACAACCACTATTATTCAAGTCTAGATAGAACATGGCCCTACTGAAGGCTCTTGAAATTGCACGTATTATAATCTGTCGAGCTAAATTGATTAATAGCATTGAGGAGCTCACAACTCAGAATATATTCCAATTTGCTCCCGCGACGTGATCATTTCCAATGGGGCCATCATATGATTCCGCTTCAGAAGCGTGATCAGGTCGGCAATTCCAAAGTCACAGTAGATATATAGAATCTATAGATATCCAGACAATTCTAATGTCCTTTCCAAACAAGAATCCTCACACCGCTTATCGAGAGGATTTAACCAGAGCACACTCGTGTCAATTATAGCTCCCTTCAACATCAGCATTCCGCGCGAACAACTTTCACAAACCTCTCTTTTTGGACACTCAGCTACCTGAGAAGATAAGAATAATTGAGCAAATATCAGTTTTAGGTGGGAAAATACAGCTTTTCCCACCTACAGAACATCCATGAAAATTTATCTCATTCTCAGTTACGTTTGATAGTTTATATATTGCTTCCAGTAAAGCCTATCCCTCCAGAATATAACGTAGTATTTCATTTACTGAAAAGCATATGGGGAAATATTGTATAACGATGGCTTCTCAAGGGGGAAAAAAAAATCCATTATATCTTAGGACGGTGGTACCTTTGCGGTGTTCGTATCAAAATCTACACAATGAGATATCCACGAGATATTTTGCGCCAGACTTACTAGAAAGAAACGCGTATATAAAACCAAATTTGACATCTTACCATTGAGCATGCACTTAAAGTTATATTAAGGTAAGACACTACTATCAAATTCCGCATATGATCTCGGCCGAATTTGCCAATTGCTTCCGAGGAGGCGACATACTTTTAGATATCTGACATAAGTCAATAGTATGGGTTTGCCCTTTTAGAAAAGTCGCCAAGACACAATAATGGAAGCCTAATTCTCATTTCCTTCTATCTCCTGGCTACCCAAGACTAGAAATCGTCTGCACACCCATACCGTATACTTGAAGATACAATTATCTACTTCGTCAACCACCCCTATATCCTCACCACTCCTAATGACCGGCCAGTGGCAACTATCACGACTAAGGAATAAAACCAACTCAGCTTCTCCAAAAGTTACTTCGCCTATGACTACGCTTTTACGTACATAAGCTCCCATTTTGGAGAGAGCAAGGTGTATGACTCGCGCTCATGAATCAGTCTGCAGTTGAAGCTAACTAAGCGTATTTCGCTCTCCGTCCCAAACACATCCGTGCTTTTGGCTTCCTCTTAGTGTTTTAAAATAATTACGAAGTAATCGCCTCAGTATCCCTATTCAACCCGAAGCACCAGGGGGGGAGTGGTGCTTGCATGGAGGAAAAACGTGGCTGGTCTAATCCATGATCCAACGGGAACGCTCCCGGTGGTTCCCTAGTGAGTTTCGTGGGGGGAAGGGTGAAGAATCACATGAAGCTAGCAAGAAGTTGTACAGTACTCGGCTAGTCAAAACGGACGCCTGAACTTCGCAGCCAACTTGGGGGTTGGTGTGTGTTTTAGCTTGCCGAGTGCCGCCTATTGTCTCAACTGCACGAACCCTGACGAGACACAAAGGATTGGATCTTATATTGCTGCCTGTTGAGCATACGGGGGGTTGCGGGGACAGCTATTCCGGGGCAACGGGGGATTGGAGAAGTGGCTGATTTAAGATGCTCTGTTGGGCTAGGTGCATTAGGTGGAACAAAGTCGTATGATGGAGCCAGCTGGAGCTGTAATTCGACGATCCGCACTACTGTTCGCTGCTCGTAAACTAAATAGCAGTAGCACGAAGTTCCACACTGGTGTTTTCCAGATGAAGAATAAGCTGCAGAAGTGAAAACAGCAGTGTAAGCAGAGCTCGGCTAAAGAAGTATTCTGCATTTTGCCGGAATATTTATGGACTAGCCAACGGCATATCAGGCATTCGGTCGATCGATAGATCAGAAAATGCGAGTCTGCCGGACCTCAACTAACATGGTTCATAAGAGTGTGCATGTATTAGACTAGAGGCGTATTACACTCCTTTGCATGGGCAGAATATCTGGAAGCTCCTTATGTAACTCGATACGGCATGGTCGAATGCTATTCCAGCTGGCTAGCATCGAGTTGCCACTTTTCATCTTCCAGAAGAGCCTTCAAATGGCCATCCAGCCACTTCACATCCTCTTTGCTCTCACCTGGACCACCGGCCCTAGACCTTTTGTTAGTTTTGTGTACAGAAAGTTCCCACATACTGTTGGCTCTTATTGAACATACCAGTGGCCCCATACGGATGGGAATGGAATACACTTTCCAATACCCTTTGTCATATGCTGCACCTCATACTCCGAATCTTCCGGCGGGAAATAGAGGTCCGTCTTGCCTGGAAGGACTAACGTTTTAGCTTTGATGCTCTTCATTGCTAGCTCAAAGTTCTTATTGTAAGGTTCCTGGTCTGAGCTGTCTGCAGCCTGCCACGTGTGAAGCATGGTGAGAAGATTCTCAGGGTCTAGATGGGGAGCGTCAGCAAGGACATGTACAATTCTCGACAAGCTGCTAAGCAAACCTTTTTTCAGGGCCCAGTCCTCCCAAAAGTTGATCATGAAATCCTCAAGGTTCTTGTATCCCAGCTCCGTCTCATACAGCTTTTCCCGATAGAAGGCCTGACTGAATCCCCAACCAGCGTATACACGACCAAAGGCCTTCAATCCAGTGACCCTTTCTTCCTGAGTCCACGCCCGATACGTCTGCGCTAACTCGCCGGCCGCGCTACCAGCGGAAGATGCCCCCTTGGCGGCGAGTAGTGCGCTCTTGACGCCTTCGAGAAAGACCTGGTTATGCAGCGATGTGCGCGCACTCCCGCAAAACGGCACGCCCAGATCCATGAAGTCGGGATACTGCGTCAGCCACTGATACGTTTGCCCGGCGCCCATGCTCCACCCAAGCACCATTCGAGCGTGTTTGACGCCAAGTTCCTCGGTTACAAGACGATACTGTGCCGTAACATTATCCTTTACGGTGATGTTGGGAAACGGTCTGAGCGGCTCTCGGTGAGTATTGGATGGACTACTGGACTGTCCATTGCCGAACAAAGCCGGGACAATAATGAAGTATTTGCGGGGATTGAGAGCTTTGTCTTCGCCAACAAGCCATTCGTTGTCTGAGATGGCACCGCTGAACCACGAGGGGTAGATGATGGCGGGAGACGAGGCATCGCCAAAAGTCTTGTAGGCGATGAAAGCATCTGGAAGGGTCTCGCCAGAGACGAGCTTGAAGTCTCCTAGCTTGAAGGTCTTGTAATCTAATTCACTTCCCATGGTTGTTACTTATCGCCACGACACGGGCAGGTTCTTGTTCTTGGATGAAGAGCTGAAGCTGAAGCTCTGCGGGGAAGAGACATTAATTGCTTCAATCACCAGGGTTTCACGAGGGTTTTCCGAGGCAAGCCGAATAAAAGCGCAGCCAGTGCTGGAATTGAGACATGCGTCGCAACCATTTTTTTGGAGAATGGCACGGATAATGGTACCTCTTTTGATGAGATCTGTATTGAGGAGGGCGTGAGTGAGGGGAAGCTCCTCAGTTACACCACGGCGTTTTGGGCACGTGAGGTGCCATGAGCCGTGTATGTTGATCTGGTTGCTAACTGTGGAAAAGTATTGGCGAAACAGCTATCAAACTGAAGGCTCAACGCAACTGGTCGGTGATGCCATTGAGACTTTCATGATGGCAGTGATGTAAGCACCTCTCACGGCATTGGTAGATCTGACATCTACTATAATACTCGGTAGTACAGAGCGTATGAGTGGGTGTCGTCAATAATCCGAGCAACTCGCAATAAGTGACACCGGCTCCGACTCCGGACAGCAGAGTTCATTGGTAATTTGTCTCTCTTACTTGTTGCTTCCTCTCCAATGAGTCCCTCTTACACTCTTTCAGCACATCAATAGAACAAATACGCTAGAGTCGAGTCAAAGAATTGTAATCTTCACGGCGAAAAAAATTCCCGATCGGTCCGTCCCGTCAGCAGCCACATACCACAAGACACAGCTAAACGAGTGTTGACAATCGCCGTACTCTGAGTGCCTGTGTATAAGTGAGAGGCATGGTGAGCAATAAGCTGACATGAGAGAAAATTTTCACTGGATTCCAGCGAGATGCTCATTTTACCAGCTGACAGAGAAACCTCCTTTCCCATCTCGAATCCCAATTTCCTGGGTCTAGTGCTCTGTAGCGCGGGCCGAGTCGAGAGTCCGTGGCGTCGCCGCGGCCGGTGCTGACGATGCAGGCATTCTAGCGCAAATTGCTGCATTCTCTCCCCGTTCTCTATTCCAACTCAGGTTGGACCATCTTACAATAGACGTCTAGAAGGATGAAATGGAACAATGAAACGTGGTATCCCTCGTGGGCGACATGGAGGATGATTCATCCAACAGCACGGAGAAACTTTCAGGGTGAATGAATATTAGTATAGCACAGGGTTGATGCTGAGGGTGTTGGCTAGATGAACAAGTGGTAGTTCAGCCGGCGCCTTTTTTGCTTCTGCTTCAAGGGTGAAAGGCAGTGACAGGCACCATGCCGCACGATAGATGAAAGGCTGGCGGTTTGAGAATGGCCATGGTTGACATGGTTGACAGCACTGTCGCTGTGATGGTGTCCTACTTTCTGCTTGGCATCTTAGCGCCAACTTGCATCCGTCTTGGATTGCACACCTGGAGAATTCAGCCCCCAGATGATGGCTTAATACAGCAGGCAGGCTCAGAAAGGGAGGGAGGAAAAATAGAATGGCCTGCTCCGTATTACTCCGTGATGCTGTAAAGATGCTGCCTAGGCTGATGGCATGACGTCCAATTCGACTTTCCTTTCCAGTCTTTGAGCTGCCACTATCATGCTCAGTGTCGTGTGGTGAGCAAGCAGCCATCCAACCAGCAAAAACGAGCTGCTGCTCCCTCTCGCCCGGAGTCTGTTGGCTCTCCGCAGTTCATGTCATCTCCCGCAGGCTGTGTGAGTGGACACTGAATAGCGTTCTGAGTGCCTGGGGTTAATGAAGCGGGATGCTGCTAGAGTTGGCCCACTCCACTCTCTGAGCGGAGGCTGTCTTGTTTTTCTTTCGTCTTGAGTTTTGGGTCCGAGCCGCTAGCTGCACTTGTACATATACTCGTACAGTAGGATTCTCAAGTGGATAGACGGGGCACATCATTTTAGCTGCCAGCGAGCCGTAGAGGGTTAAAAAATCTGATCAAGACCAAAGTTGACCTCGGCCAAGGGGGAGGGCACAAGGCCGCCATTGGTGAGCTCGGCGAGAAAGGAATTTCGATGCAAATTGACGCCGGCATGGCATTGGTGGTGGCTGCGGGGCGTCGTCACCCACGAGATATTGTCCAATTTCCTTGCCGCGTTGTGTGTGAGATGCCAGTGCTCAGGCACGGACTGCTGTTGGCTGTGGCGTTATACGAGATTCAGAGAGAAGAAACGGCACAGACAAGATGAAGTACGAGTAGTAGGTAGTCTACTGAGCCATCATGGACGACGATGATGTTTGAATCCGCGGTGAGATGATCAGCCTGCAGGGGATCCGGCCGGGATACTGTATTGTAATACTGAATTAGCAGCAAGTTAGCAACGCCTCTGCCTCTCTCTGCAGCATCGCATCTGACAGTCAGCTTGACCGATCCCATCACCATGGACACTGCTAACTGCTCCCGCTCTAGCCTCGCAACGGCACGGACTAACACATTCACTCCGTACGTGCTAGTGCCAGTAATCCGGTCTAAAAGTCTGTAGCATTGAGCTGCCAAGGACGGACTGGCGGGGGAGCTGCGAGAGATGCAGGGAATGGAGACGAAAAGCCATGATGGGATGACCTGACCTGAGCTTTGGGGACGTGCCCCGGTCTGTGCATATTGCGGATAATCAGATGCTGGAAGCATGTGAAAGCACCAAACCCGCTAGAACGCCACGTTTTGCTGCCGACAGCCACACCGCGGCAGATACGTAATAGTGCGGCTCGTGGAGAAATAAAGGGGATTGTGAGATTAAAAATTTTTACTAACATGGAGTTGTTGGAAATGCGAGGCTCGATTACGAGAGTACAGTAGCGAAGCAAGCCGAGGAACCGCCTAAGATACTTGCGCTGTAGCTCCAATACTTCAGTGCACTAATACTGCTAGCGGAATGAATCGCTTAATTCCATAAAGCGTGCCTGGTAGGACTCATCGTCCGGCGCTGGTATACAGTACCTGCTCCCCCATACTGTCGCTCTCCCAGCTGCTTAGAGCAGGTACTTACCCAGTGGCCTGACTCGAGCCTGTTGCTAACAATAATTGGCGTCACGTTATCAAAATTCTGCAATCCCTCACCGCAGGGCTGACTGCCCGGCTATGTTCGGAAAAGGACACAAGCACAAGAGGAGCATCACAGCAGGCAGGGATTCTCTCCAGGGATTCCAGTCACCCATGACGCCGGCGAACCTGGGCTTCGGCTGTCGTCTCTTTGGCGACTCTAGAGGTGAGCTAGTGAGCTATCGTTTCACCCTTCTTGTGACGGATGGCTGAAGCGGCGCGAAGGAAGCCCCAAGGAGGGCAGATCCGCGGTGCTGTCACATCGAGGGATGCAACGGCAGCTCTCATTCATCCTCTGGCTCTGCTCTGGCTCATCTCCATCACCGGGGGCTTGTCGCGCATTCGACTGCTGACATGATGACAAAAAGCTGTTACTGGTCTTTAATAGCCTCGCAGAATCGCATTGCCACTCGACGCCCTGCCAGTCGCTGTTCTTGTTGGTCTAAACGACTGGGGGAAGCCACAGACACCCCCGGAAAACAGCTGATTCGCCATCCTGGTTGGCTGGCTGAATCGTTAACGCTGGCCCCGTCTCTCTCGGAATCGCACCCCGCAGCCGCATGGCTCGTTGGTGCGGAGAGACACGTTCTGCCAGTGCTCCCCCCGGTACCTGCGTCTCCTCTCCCGCCTACTCGCCCGTCATCGTCTTTTTTCGCATGGAAAACTCAATTGCTTTGAGGATAGGATACGCTGTGTGTCAAGTCAGTGCATGAATTTGCGTCGGATTCGCTCCCGTTGTTCCGGGTCCGTATCGGCAACTAGCAAGTAACTGAAACCGCAGCAGTTCGTGGCAAGACATGCAGCCGCGCGTTGCAACATTGCATGCTAGACTCTGCATGGACTTGCATGTCGAGAACCCGGACGCTGTAAGCGTGCAAGTTCTCTGATATTACCCTGACTCTGCACCGAGTACACGTACACGGAGACATGCAGCTCTGGCAGACTACTCGTACAAGTACGGGTATTCGTATGGCTGGCACGCACAAATAAGGCATACGGCAAGGACTTGCATCCCTCATCGGGTAAAAAGTCTCACACGATATGCAGACAGACCCGGATGAAGAGGCGCCATGGCCAAAGGTTGTCCAGGGGGGTCCGAGATAGTCCCGCACAACATCAGCTCGCACCTATCAAAAAACTACGTAACCCTTCCTCCGGCCAATTGGGTCCTAGGCGGACCAGTGGCGCTGTGGCGTCTGGTCCAGCGAAATTGGGGCCCCGACTGGAGGGTCTGGAGGGTCTGGAGGGTCTGGAGGGTCTGGAGGGTCTGCAAGGCCAAAATCTCTTCCCCAAGGCTAGCACCACCACTTGGGGCACTTGGGGGAATGGAACTCACCAACAAGCTTCTTTCAAACAAGTCCTCGTACTGCTACCGCCACGAGTGCGAGTTCATATTGGACATGGGTCCCGTAGCGTCCCCATCGAAGCCTCTCCATTTATATCCAAGTGCGAAGACATCCTTTGTACCAAGTGCTCGCACACGGACGCTACCAACGCCTTCAAGCGGAGGATACACTCTCGGTCCGGTTTTTTTCCCCAAGCTATCGTCTGTCCCAGTCCGCAGCTGGCCTAGGCATACATCGTATGCTCTCTTTGAATTTAATTTTCATTTCAAAACCTCCTTGGAAGCAACTGGCTTGCATTCGAGAACCTGAAAGATCCTTTGACTCAGGAGCTTGTCCCGGCCAGCACACCTAGGGCCACCACCCTTGTCGACCATCAACACCCGTCGCTTCTCCTCCTCTCAGCTCCTCCCCCAGCTCGAGTCAACAAGCGAGAAAGCACTTCTTCCGGTTCCCTGTCGACTGAGCAAATCACTTCTCGCATCCTTCTACCTACGTCTGCGTACATCTCCTGTTTTTTGTTGACCCCGCGGGGAACCAGACACCACATTCTCTTCTTCTACACCATCTCGGGTCTCTTTATCCGCCATCAAGTCCCACCGCCCGAGCAATTCCCCCAGCCGGCCAACATGGAGTCTCCGCCATTTGCTACAGATCTGGATCGGATAGCGTGAGTCTGCCTCAACCCCCCCTTCCTTTAGTCTTGGACTTGACCCGGGGCTCGACCGTTCTGGGTAGACAAAGCGCAGACAAGACCATAGCCTACGGTACCTATTTAAATCGCATGGATCCATGAAGCTAACAAAGGCGCCTTGTCTTTATAAACCCAGAGACACCCTGCGTCGCATCGACACTGGTGCTTCATCACGCTCTTCGCGACAGAATGCTCCTTCCTTTGACCCCAACTCACCTGTTGAAAGGAACTCAGACATCATGAACTCAGAACCTCGCTACCACGTCGCCTCCTCTCGCGGCTTCCCAATGCCTCCCCCAACCAAGGGCGAGGCCGTCGCCCAATGGCTTGAGGAGAGCGATGATGTTGTCGATGAATATCACATGCCCCTACAGAGAGATTCAAGAGGATCCCTCCCCCGGCGACCGCCATCGAGGGACCAGCCCCAATCCATTCGGCGCGAGTCGGTGAACTCACAACGCAAATCATCCAACGCATCATCCAACTACTACCAGGCAGGAGCAGGATACAGCCTCTACCCTGCTCCATCAAAGCCACTGCCACCAATTCCCACTCCCAAAACCACTGCGCCCCCCGCTCACCGTGTACCTTCCCGAGACTCTTCAGATAGATCATCCATCAGCACACATCGCTCTTCTCAGGTCTCAGCGACCGCATCAACGCCAGATGCTACCTCCGTCAGCTTCTCACCGGGAACCCCTCGTCGTAGCAGGGTTCCAACTAATTTTTACAAACCTCCGGATCCTTCTGAGCTTCTTCCTCCACCACGAAAGTCGTCTCGTCCTGCCGAGGTTGTGTTTTGGAAGCGCCTTCAATCTGACGACAAGAAGAATGGCCCCATCCACTACCTCGACATGTCTTCTAGCCTTGCCACTCTGGCGACCAAGCATGGAAATAACATCATCAAGGTCTGGTCCACGGCGGGAGGCACTGTTCAGCAAGTCATCAAGATTTCCTCCTACACTGCGGCCCAGTCTCGCTCTCGCGAATATCTCATTCGCAGCCATGCCATTCTCTCAGAACCGACGAATCTCATTGCCATTGCCACTCGTTTCGGCAGATATATTGAAATCTGGAATTGGGCCAAGAAGAAGAATCTGCAGTCAATTGACAATGCTGATCGGTGGACCTCGGCCCAAATCGAGTCCTACGACGGTGCTCTTAGCTCTCTTGCCATTTACGGCGGTGAGAAGGGGATTATTGATCTCTATAAAGCGACGCCAGACAAGAAGCCCTTTGTCAAGACGCGCACCATTGATCTAAACAAAGTTGATCTGCCCTTCCTTCCCCAGTATCCAGAGCTTGCGCTATCCAGAACAAGCCCTTTGCTTGTCATTGGTGCAGGCCCACGTCCTCCGCGCCAAGGCCACCCTCCTCCTGAAAAGGAGACTCTTTTGGTGGCGTGGGATACTTCCGAAGGCGCTTCAGACAAACCTTACCGAGTGGCCCGGCCGTGGCAGCACAAGGAGTTGGACACGGCAATTCCATGCGACATGGTCACCTACGGAAGCGTCTGTGTCTCTATTTGGATTCCTGCTACTTTCCGTGCCGTGCCTGCTACAAATGGTGGCTCCGGCTTCAACCTTAGTCCCGTCACCGTTCCATACCGCTATGTGTTGCTGTGGGATCTTGCAGCCAACTCCACCCGAACCTTTGGCATTCCCAACACGACGTCTTGCCTATCACCCGATTGCCGCTTTGTGGCATATTGCCACGCGACCGGAACTGACATTGGAGCCCGAGGCAGCATTGTCATTCTGGATGTGATGACAGGCAAGGAGGTATGGAGCTGGCCAGACCCCGAGGCCCTAGCTATCGACTACACTCCTCGACCAGGCTTTGAGCAATTCGATGACCTTTCTCGAGTCTCGGAGCTTTCTTTCTCTGCCGACGGAAAGTTCTTGAATGTTGGCGACTTGGACGGCCATGTTGGCATGTTTGAAGTGCGTGAATCTACCGGAGACCGACTACAGCTCCACATGATTTAGCAAAGCGGCGGTTTTTTTTTTTTTACCCAGATGAATGGCATCATCTTACGACATGTGTGAAAATATTTGTTTTTTTATGAAGTTATGCTTGATTACAATGTATTATCGCTATGCTTGGACAACTGAAGAATGGGGTATGACCGATAACAATAATTCAGATACCACGGGTTCAATATTGGCTCTTTATTCACTTAATTACCTACCACTAAATCCATATCACTGTATATTTCCTTCTCACCAGCCCGTGTCTCTGACTGCGGATGAACTGCAAATAGCGAAATGTCTTGTTTCAGTAGCAGTCTCTCGAACCACACAATGAGACAGTCTGCCCTTCACTCACTTTCCCCAATCACGACACTTTTCTTTCCGCGCGGGAGTGTTGCTTAAGATCCACCTTTAATTTCAAGCCTCTTGACAGCGCCCCATCTTCCAACCCGCCCCACGATTCTGATCGATAACTCTAATGGAAAGCGTCTAGAATCGAATTAGCATCAAAGTGAGTTGTGACATTGGGCCATATTAGTCCTTGGCGCACGTTTGCGGGATGTGCAAGTAATGGGCGATCCGATCGGGGGGGAAGGGGAGCTCAAATGAGAAGCTTGAGTGAGACCACGTGTGTGCCGGGGTTGGGAAGATTACGGGATCCACTGCGAGTGGCTAGCTGGTTTTTTGCTTTTCTTTGATGTGTGGGGGGGGGGGGGGGGGTTGTTGGGATGTTTCAGGGTAGTGTGCTTGGGGAAGATTGTAAGTGAGTGTCGTCGATTGTTATCTTAGGTGAGTGAGTAGTGGATTTAGAGATTGATGTTTGAAAGTAGAGAAAAAGAGTAAGGTTGCTATGGCAAAAGGATGAATTGTGAACATATTCACCAATACATATGCGTAAATATTTACTGAAAGACTCATCCCACTACCTGACAAACTGTCGATGTTAAGAGCATAGAATTGATGAATCTTCCCGACCGATCTCTTTCATTATCGGAAAGTGGTCATGGAACAAGAAATTGAGAGACTGATAATAGTTACTTAGCAAAAGGCAATGGACGCATTTGTATTGGTCAAGGCCCAGTTGATGAAATATAGAAAACCTTGTGGGACCTGAAGCATAATATTGCTTATACACACTTGAACACTATGAAGGGTTATACCAGAACTATTGAGATATACCAAAAGCTGGTGAAGTTGCTTATAAGAAGTAAATTTAATGAAAAGTAAGAAGAAGCTTATTTGAAATGACTTATGGCGGAAATTTGATGCTTGCGAGTGGCGTAACAACATATTAGTATATGATAGTATAGCATGACTTGGTGTTACGACCTGTTCTATTATAGCAGCTATACCTCTTGAGTTATAGTCGTTGAAAATTGTACTCCGGTGGTTATTCACTTGCATGGGTGAGTTGCCCATATCATCTTATATATATATCATATCACATACTAGTATGCAAAAATATCAATTTGATGTCCTGGAAAAAGTCTGGAAATGTAAAACTGAAATGGTAAGTGGATTTGATAAGTGGATTTGAGGAGTATTAGATGCTGCCTAAGTTATATTGCCAACGAACGGCTTTGGCTACGAGTTTACTGTACGACTATCCGAGTACGTGACACAATATAGTCCATCATTCTGCAATTCAGCGAATTCTGTTGGAATGATGCCAACGGGTAGTCTCTTCTTTAGGGCATACATTAAACAAGATAGCGGCATACTCTATAATAACACAATAATAGGTTAAGTAGCTAGATAGTCGATAGTTGAACTATGGTGCATTTTATCATGAAGATGGGTTTGTTACGACAGCATGTCTTTGTCGCTTTGATTGGGAATATCTGATAGTATGAGTTCGATAGCTCTGTTACAAGATGCAGAAGAAGATGATGTTGGTCGTTTTTAACATCGTCTATTGATGACCTTGCCTTCTTGATTGCGATGATCCGATAATTGACATGTCTATTTTGCGGACTGCTACCCTTTTGGGGAGATATCATATGCCCAGTTATCCAATCAATCCAAGCAAGATAATTAGTGGCACATGTCGGCAATTGTTTGCAAGCTTGGTACTTCTATTATTGTCGTTGTACATGTGTAGAAAATGCTTAGAAAAGGCAGCGCATGGGTTGATAACTTCGCCGCTCCGAGAACTTTGCACACGTTCTGGCTAGCCTTCAAGACAAGATTACAGTCGCGTTGCCAATTAATTTTCGATGCGTCTTTTCCCTTTGCATGGTTAATTTTCTCGATTTAAAAGGACAATGCGCTTGTGAGTGCGCTTCTCTCTTGGCGCGGCCGTTTGTGAGCGACTTATCGCAACACCACATCTCCAAGCATTTGCGCCATAGATAGTACGCGGACACTCACATTCTCGTGAAGAAATAGTGGCAGAATACAAGCCGCAACAAGCATTTAGCTTATCCAACCGTCTTTATAATGTTAAATTAACCTTGCCGTACTTTTAAATACAATTACCGAACACCTCTAACCCGTAATGTGGCACCTGATGCCTCCAGACTATTGCCGTGATCCAATCGCAGGCCGAGTTTGGCGATTCCTCACAATGCAAAGATCTAACGCCATCGCGCAGCCCCGGTTAGCTCCACGCAACGTTATCATCTAGTCCCCCCATAAAGTGGAAATATCAGAGGAAGCTTTCCTCGTCCCGGACAAATTAATGGGCATGGCGATGAACTGTTTCCTATCGCGTATTAGATTTACGGCGTTTACTTGTGGTTGGGATTGATAAACCGGCTCTGAATTATGATATCCCCTGCATGCGACCCTATGGGAAGAGCTAGTTTGTAGAGGTCTCGTCGTCACGCTGTTGCCAATCAGCCGAAGAGCCAATGGTAACTCATATTCTCTATTACAAACATGTAGATCCTGGCAATGATGTGATTGCTCTCAAGCATCGCGACACCTGGAGTATCAAATTCTGCTGCACAACTTGCGTAGCATTAGGAAAATTGTCCACTTGCCCGCGACCTCGGCCTATCTAGAACCTTTTAGGGTGTAATAGATGCTCCGACCACGCGGTAATGGTTGCCGGCTCGTCGCCAATATAAAGATGTGAGCACCCTGCTTCTAAGGTATCAGCTCCAGGCCAGGCTTGGTGGTACGACGTCAATAGCAACAACAAGCTGTCCCTGCCACAATGTCTCACAGCACGGCAGAGACGCCAAAAGATGGCAAGCAGGCTGATATCCTTGATATTGCTGTCTTGTCATCCCAAGGCTCATCAGTAACGGAAGAAGCACCAGTGCGTAAAGATGAACCGTTTGGTTCAACGGATGATCATCCTTTCGCCGACCCGGCCATGGCCACGCATTGGCGTGATGTTTACGAAAAGGCAAACTATGAAAATCGCCATCGCTTTGATCCCGAGTTCAAGTGGACGGCAGAAGAAGAGAAGAGACTGGTCAGAAAGGTACGCCATTGAATACCTATACACATACATGTATACTTCTACGTTTTATCAAATTACTAATCTCTTGATAGATTGATCTCAGAATAATGGTGTGGGCTTGGGTCATGTTTTGTGCTCTTGATCTCCATCGTCGAAATATTAATCGTGCTATCTCAGATAACATGGTATGAGAAATGTGGTATGCCATAATTATAAAACATTGATTAACACAATTTAGCTTCCAGAAGTAGGCATGAACACGAATGACTTCAACTACGGACAAACGGTATGTTGTTTGTAGCCACACCACACACTATCTCCAACACAACCAACTAACTCGATTTCTTTTGATAGATATTTCTAGTCACTTTCCTTGCTGCCGAACTGCCTAGCGGTCTAATTAGCAAGCGAATAGGAGCCGATAGATGGATTCCGTTTATCATGATGAGCTGGTCCATTGTTGCTGGTAGCCAAGCATTCATCCATAGCAGGGCGGCCTTTTTCGCCATCAAAGCTTTACTCGGCCTACTTATGGGCGGTTTTATTCCGTATGAGTCATCAATCGATACAGAAAGCATAATAGCTGACGTGATATAGTGATATTGTTCTTTGGCTTACATATTTCTACAAGTCGAATGAGCTTCCTGTCAGACTGGCTTGGTTCTGGACTGCTCTAAGTACAGTCAACATTGTCGGCTCATTGATTGCTTCGGGTGTTCTCCAAATGAGAGGAATTGCAGGCTGGGGAGGCTGGCGATGGCTGTAAGAGATCTTATGCGCATCCTGTCTCGACTTCTAGAGTAACAGCCATCACTGACACTGTCTCCAGATTTCTGATCGAGGGTATTTTGACACTTATTGTTGGCACGTTCTCTTGGGTTCTTATGCCTCCTGGACCGTGTCAGACCCGAAACTGGTTCCGTGGCAAAGACGGCTGGTTCACCGAACGAGAGGAGTTCATAATGGTCAACAGACTTTTGCGCGATGACCCAAGCAAAGGAGACATGAACAACCGGTATGACTATAATGGATCCCCTCACTTTATCCTTTCTTAAAGCTGACAAGAATACAGACAAGGTGTCGGCCCAAGCCTCTTGCTAAAGGTGCTTCACGACTGGGAACAGTGGCCGCTCTACCTTCTTGGTCTCGTCGTCTACATCCCACCAGGCCCTCCGAGTACATATTTGTCCTTTATCCTACGAAACATTGGCTTTTCGGTGTTCAAAGCCAACTTACTCACTATCCCGTCTCAATTCCTGTTTGCAGTCAATCTCATCATCATCTCCTGGGTGTCTGAACGATTCAAGGAACGCGCCATAATTTCGTCAATTTCCAACATTTGGATCTTTCCATGGCTCATCGCTCTGGTTACGCTCAAAGCAGATGCATCGCCCTGGATACGATATGCTCTTCTAACGGGTTTACTAAGCTACCCATACTGTCACGCTATTGTGGTCAGCTGGAATGCCAAGAATAGTAACGCAGTCCGTACACGAGCTGTCAGTGCTGCGCTGTATAACATGTTTGTGCAGAGTGGCAACATCATCTCCTCCAACATTTACCGAGACGACGACCAGCCTCTATACAGGCGGGGAAATAAGATCTTGCTCGCCATCAACTGCTTCAACATTGTTCTCTTCTATCTTGTCAAAATATTTTACATTTGGCGAAATAAAGTAAGAGACAGGCAATGGAACGCCATGACAAAAGAAGAGCAAGAGGACTACTCGCTCAACACCAAAGATGAAGGAATGAAGCGTCTAGACTTTAGATTCGTTCACTAGGCTGTCGAAATTAAATAGTTGGATAAAATAAACTATAAGTGCTCAAGCTTTGTCGAGCGAGCACTCTCTTCGAGGAATCTTTGTGGGATATCAACGTGAACTGCCCGAATAAATTCTGCGAATCCTTTGCCCAGGTTGTCCAACCGACTTGAGCTGGTAACGCCCCTTCCCAGCGACCCATAGATGACAAAATGCACGGCATAGATGTTTGTAAATTCTACCCTCTCAAGGAAATACCAATCCTTCCAATCCTTTCTCATCAAGGAGCGTAGCCTATCCTTGGTCATGAATGAGCGGAACCATTCCCACTGCTCGGGCGTCTGCACAAACAAGCCAATGTTTATGTTGCCTGCTTTGTCTCCAGAGCGGGCGAGGATGAGATCTCCCAGTGGCGCATTGACAGTTGGGCCAAACTTTTCGAGAGGCACTGGATTTGCTGTCTCGTAATTTTCTCGCCGTGCTAGCGGCTCTGTCTGTTTGGGTGGGTGGACAGCATGGCGAATACTCTGCTCCGTTAAGCTGTCGCCGAGTATGGTAACAGTCTCTTCAATCTCGGTTTGAGGTATTATAGCTGGATAATAGCCAAGAAATGGCTTCGGAGCTAGTAAGCGTGTATCCATCGAATAATGCATTCCTTAAGCACAGATTGTCAGCCTCTTTCGCATCACTGGAATACTGAGGAGAAAATACCTGGGAAGTGAGCCATGAACTGATAGTGCCACGCCTTGTGCATTTTGGTGAGCACATCTTTATCTTTAGACTGCGCAAAAATTCGCATGTATGTGGTAGAAGCGTGTTGCGAATCAGGGTCTTTCATGTCAGTGCCTATCCGTTGAAACTCCAAGACGTCAAACTTTTCGAGTATACCCCATTCTTTCAGTGTATCTTTTAACTGCAATTCCTGAATGTCCCATTTATGGTCTGTGGCATATCCGCTGGCATTGAGCAAATGCTCGCACTGATACCCTCCCCTGTAGAAGATGGCAAGTTTTGTTGTAGGCGGAGGGGGGTAGCCTTTGACGCCTGACACATGGACTCGATCCTTGGATTCCTTGACGATGGCTATGTTGGAAACATCTGCTTTCACATCACTGTTGAGATAGATGTTTCCTTGCAGTTCGTAGACAAATTGACATTTGACTGTGTCGGGGGTAACAAATCCGTTCAGGGAATCGTGCTTAGTGATGATGCATTCGCCGTTGGGGAGAATCTCCGCAATGCCCGGACCTAGACGCAAGAAATCGCTGGGAGGATGTTTAGATGCACCAGGAAAGTTGCCGCCTGTGACATAAGTCGAGCATTCGATTAGATGACCTGCAATCAGGGACCCGGCAAGTCGATCAAAGTCTGATTCAGACCAGTTATACCACGCTGCTGCCGCTCCAATGACGGGAGAAGCATCAGAAACACGGCCACAGATGAGAATATCCGCACCTTCATCTAAGCCTTTTTTAATGGCACGATAGCCGAGGTATGCGCTGGCGGCGACGACTGGCATCTCCTCTGGTGAATCGAGAAACGAGGTGGTGTCTTTGTCATACCGAACATCGGGATTTGCGCTGTCGAGATGGGGGAGGGGCTTTGAGAGTAGATGGTGGACTTTGTGCATCAGGTCGTCACCTTCGACGTAGCCTACACGAAGCTTATAGCCTCTGCTATGAACCTTGCCCAGCGTGTCAGCAATAAGGCATGGAAGTGAGATGAGCGCACAGCAACTTTACCATTTCGTGAATCTTTTCTGCCAACCCCTTTGGATTCATGGCGCCACCGTTGAGGATTACCTTGATTCGCTTTTCGTTGATGAGATCTAGGGACAGCTGGATTCCTTCCAATGCTGATCGAATCCAGCCAGCGCCATTTGACGCACGCTGCATCGCACTGCCAGCCATGCTCACTTCTGTAGAACATTGTTAGCGACTTCTTGTGAGTTATTTATTTATTATTTAGCGGTTTGAATCGGTTGCAAATGCTCAAAACATACCCGCCAGATAGTCGCCTGTAATGACGTCGACGGGGCCATATTTGGCCTGGTTGTACATTAAGATGCCCGGATCAGCTGTTGTAAGATGTGAGTGAGCGTCTATGTGTGAAAAAGTGTCATGGACGTAGATTTGATCATACTGAGAGCGCCTGAGCAGTTGGCGATGCGGATCGGCCTGGATGGTGGCACAGCTGATGAGGCCATCGCGTAGGTGCTGCTGTACAGGCAAGTATACACCAGTTAGTAGGTCATGTAGTCTATGAAGAGAGCATGAAACAATACCAACGGGATCTGAATGATATATACATACCTTGTCAAGATTCTCCCAGACAACGACGGCATAAGCTAGAGCCGAGCCCGAGCGGCGTCTCTCTCCACGCAGTCTCAGTCTTTACTGTATGCATCAAAGCATCAAATCATCCCGTGCCAGATCCAAGCACTAACACGAGCCGCGGATGCAACCTCCAGATAACTCACCCCCAGACCCCGCTTCTCTCTTCTGTCTTGCAGCCCCTCTTCGGCCCGCTCCATGTGACGAACTGGCATGAAAAGCATCGCATCGCGGACTCTGCCAACCGCATCCGGAACCGGAAACCTTGAACCTTGGTAAAGTGACGATTGTGCTGGAATCGGCCGGAAAAAAGAAGCATCACGTGCAGGAGCCCCCTTTTCTACATCGAGTACGTCACTGAAGGTAAACAAGCGGTCGGACCACCAACCAAAACTGCTGACATAGCAAGAACCAGAAAATTGGTATAACCACGGCAAATTGATATAGCCACCGAAAAACACCGAAAGTAAACAAAACATTTTGACAGCCACAAAGACGAGCTTCATTTTGCCATTGTAATTTCAGTTTCAATCACACGTCCAATTCCAGTTACAACACAAGAAGAGCGCGTCACCATGCAGTCCATCATGGCTGCCATTCCTCTTTTTACACCCTCTAAGCCACCTCCAACTCGATCCTCACCACGGACTTCGCTAGGCACAACTCCAGGTAGTGGCACACCGCGACTTAAAAAGAGCACACCGAGATTAAAGAGCACGCCTGGATCAAAGAGCACGCCTGGATCAGGGGGACGGCAGTCGTATGCGAAAAGACAGGCCGCAGAGGCAGCAGCTTTACAGAGAGGGACCACGGATGACAGCGAGATTCACAACGTCAGTGATTCCGTGCAACTTGAGCAGGACGAGGTGGCATCAGCATCTACTCCCCGTGCGACTGCACGCTCCCTCAGCAGCAAAAAGGCAGCAGAAACAACAAGACCATTCCGACTCACTGGGCGTATCTCGGAGATTCTAGATCAGCCAGATATTGGAGAAGAGGAGCCAGCACAGCCAGCACAGCCAGAGAGGTCAGAGAAGCCAGAAAGGTCGGCGAAGCCAAGGAAACCAGAAGAAGAAGAAACGAAATACGTTTTCGAGGGCTTCGCTGGGTATCGCTGGGCAGGGGACTCCATCGAGCTACAGGTACAATGGAAGAGAGATGACGAACACGATGATAGCGAGGAATGGGCAGACGCCGAAGAATGGGAGGGTGGCAAGATGACTTGGGAGCCCGAAAGAAAGCTGCACGAAGACGATCCCGAGTTCCTGTTTGAGTATTGGCGCACACAAGGTGGACGGCCTGAGAACCCAACAGACCCTGGACTCTATGAGATCTTTGGCGTTCTCAAGCACAACAAGAACCGTACCAAATTGCTCATTGAATGGGTTGGGTACGAGCGCTCAGAGGCTACGTGGATGCTTCGAAAGGATATCCCAAAATCGGCACAGGATATCGTAGACGACTACTTTGCCAGTGTAAAGACTAAGGGCAAGAAGAAATGAGGAACCAGCAACCGACAGAAGTGTCTTTCCTTTTATCTATATCATTTTTCCAGCGTCGGAGTGTCAATTACGGAGATTGCAAGCTTGAAACGGAATACCAGCTGAGAATTAGTACATTATTATGATGGGGGAGTCAAGGGCTCTTGATTGTTATAGACATTATATGAAGCATGAGAGACAAAACGGTCTATCCAGTGTATAGGTAAACGAGTTAATGCTGGCTACACTGCAAATTCACACCTCTGAATAAGGTAGATGTCAAGACGATAAGGTTTACAAAAAATATAATACAACGAGGAATGAAAGCAAAAAGTTATCGAGAACCTCTGAATGAGATTCCATCCAAATCATACAGGGTCTGGCCGGGGATTGAACCCGGGACCTCTCGCAAACAAGCTGTAGGGTTATCCCTAAGCGAGAATCATACCACTAGACCACCAGACCAATGAGTAGTTGTGATGTCTGTCTCGGCGACCGTAATCGGCTCATCAAGATATCGTCGTCTCGGTGAGCAGAAAAAAAGAGATTCGATTGGAACTAAGAAAAAGAAGGGTCTGGCCGGGGATTGAACCCGGGACCTCTCGCATATAAGCTGTAGGGTTTTCCCTAAGCGAGAATCATACCACTAGACCACCAGACCTATCACGTGATGAGTTGAAAGAAGATCTTGTGAAATCGACCTATGATCGTTATGCTGAGTGAGTTGAGGAAGAGAAAACATTGAAGTTTCGCAACGGGTCACCGATGGTTCTATATCCCTCCAATCAAAGGTCTAAAATTGATGTTTGTGTGAAAATATTAAGAAAAGTTGGGTGTAGGCTATCAGCATCACCTGGATATCAGGCCGGTTGTGAGCATTGCTACATGTAGATGTTACATCTCGGGTCTAGTACGTACGTCCTCTAAAACGGAGTAGATGGCACAAGAATCCCTCGCTATAAGAAGGATCGTGCATCTGAGATGGCCAGATCTGCGTAGCCTTAAATGATATTAACATCACCAAGTTTCAGTTGGAAAGAAAGCGATCGTACCTGTAGCACATTTGCCAAAGCATGTGCTATGTGGATGCGATAAGATAGATGCTTGGTGACGCAAAATGAAGCAAGTCGCAAGCTTCTGCACAATGCCATCCTGATAATATGGATAAAAGCATATTGTGGGAAAGATCACAGATACCACAAGCGACCAGTTGCTGCTTTGTGAGTACCGTCTGGATAGAGAACCCTCAATCCTATGGATCATGGGCTGAGAAGATACCGCGCATCTCTCTCAGCTAAAACCTTGCAGTACTCCAGCGGCCATTCGGTGTACTCTTTATATGAAGACGGTAATCTGCGGGCTAAATCCCTCGTCCAGTTGATGATGACGAATTTCCTCCCGGGATATTCAGGCTCGTCAGATTTGGAGAGGCAGGCATTGCCAAGTACGTAGTCCAAAAGGAACATGTGGATGATCAAGAGATGACCTGTGTGATTCTCGTAATCAACAAATTCCATAAAGTCTTGATTGTTGAACGTAGTCGGCATGATGAATAAGATCACAAACTCCCTCCAAGCTAAACGAAGCCTTGTCAGCGCATACCCAAAATGAGAGTGTATGTAATATGATGGCATGAGCGATGCGCCATACCTTCTAGACATGAAGTGCGTAAATTATTGATGCATCTGAGCATACATTCACAATATGATACCTCGGTAGGCTTCTGGCACAACGGCATTATTCGCAGTGCGGATGCGTGAAAGCCCTCGATGGCTTCAAAATTTCTTGGCTGCTCGCTGATGAGCTTCTCTAGGGATCGATCATGTTCCATGGGCGTAAAATACTTGAAGATAGACTTTTCATAGTCTGTAATGATCCTTGATGCGACCAAGTTGCCGCCTCTTGTTGTTGTAATATAGTCAATCATGCTATCCGGCATTAAAGACGACTGGGTAACGAGGCATATCACTGCCGCGAACAGCGCATCCTGATCGGCAGGCTTTGTTGGCGGATGGTCCAGTTGTTCATTAACAAGCTTCATGGCAGTGACGCGATGCTGCAAGGCTTGCGACGTATAGTCGACGTTGCCATGTTGCGATAGATGTGAGGCTCCAAGGCCTAGAACAGCATGTGCAAGATAGTCATACTAAGTCATACAAGCACGCCCTTGTTAGTCATGCATGTAAGAACGCCATAGGGCTGAAGGCGAGTTTCAACGGAGGTAATCTCACCTGGTGTGACATAGCGGCAGCATCCATCCAGACATCTTTGGCTTTTAACGGCAGTGTTGGAAAGGCAGCCAGAAGAAACTGGTGGTAGAAGCGCAAATCTTCCAGCGCGATACCTGATAAAGCGGCACGCGGAGCAAGTGAAGACGACGAGGATGTGGACGACGACGAAGCGGACGATGATGAAGTCGGTGTCGGATAGCTGCAATTCAAGCCGAGACGACAGCACGGCGAACAGGACGGCCGCAATTCATTGCACTTGACTCTTCTACGCTTGCAATTGAAGCATCCCAGACGTGATTTGAAGTGGCCCCGTCGACTAAGTGGCTTGTTGGATTTGCGGACCACAGCATCTGACGAGCCTTGCTCTGACGGCGATTCATGTAAGTCTACTGATGAATCATCCGACGGATTTGGACTTCTGCTGTGCTGTGGCGGAGGCATAGTAGATATCGTGGTATCCGTTGAGCCAAGTAAAAGAATGATGAGGGGAAAGGGGGAAAAGGAGAATTAACAGCGACTCTTGGTGTTATCGCGATTCAAGAGGCTGAATCGATCGTTTGCTTGGCGGCGAGCGCAAAGGACGCATCACGCCGTTATCGCAATCGGCTCAATGACCCGATCGCTTCGCTCAATGCCAACAGCTAAAGAGCCCCCGGCAGTGGATACAGCCGGGCTGCAGTCTCTCTGAAATATCGGCAATCTCAAGGCGATTTACGCGCAACAAAACGCCGGCAGAACGCGCTCCTGAAGGCCCTGGGAATCTCCTGCTTACGGGATATGACTCTGTCCACGTTCCGATGCTCAAGCTGCGAGAGCCGCTTTCTATTAATGTCCAGCTGCAACCAACAACAATCGCGACCCAATGGGATCTGCTTCACGTGATGAAGCCCGACGCCTTGCATTCTCCAAGAATAGAGCGTGGCCCCCTCATTGAGCAGGACATTCTCTGATAGGTGGATTAAACCCAGGGGGAGCGCATCCTGCCAGCTATAGTGCTACCCTGGAAATGAGAGACATGGGACGGGATGAAGCAGGCCAAGGCGCGTTCAGCCGTCCTGAGGGGTCAGCTGCATCTGTACTCGTACCTTTTGCATTGTTGTCCGCATAGGCGAGGAAGCTTGCAACTGTTGTATGAAGTAACCTCAAGTGTAATGGCGCCAGTTGACGAGGAAGTTGACGGCTTCGTTCTTATATCACATGGCAATGACGCTATTAAAGATGGCCGTCTAATAGGTGATGCGGGTCCCAGCAACGTGCTGTCGGAACTGCGGTACCTCAATGATATCAGTGAGGCGGTGGACAGTCTCGATGAGGTCTTTTGGCCAATTAACAAAAAGATCCACGACAACCCAGAGCGAGGATTCAAGGAATTCATCGCCCACGATGCCTTGACCGGCTTCATAAAATCGCAGAGGGGCTGGGTTGTTACGCCGTCTGCCTATGGCATGGACACAGCCTGGGTCGCAGTCTTTGACACAGGAAGACGCGGTCCTGTCGTATCATTTAATGCAGAGATGGGTAAGACTTGCTTGCGCCACGAGATTCTTTGAGGCGGAGCAGATACCGATGTTGACCTTTATCTTCTGCGACAGATTGTCTCCCAGGCATTGGCCATGCATGCGGCCATAACCTCATAGCCACAGCCTCGGTCCTTGGCGCTGTTGCGACTGCTCGCGTTATGGAGCTGCGCCGAGCGCCCGGAAAGGTTGTCTTGTTCGGCACACCAGCAGAAGAAGGCGGCGGAGGGAAGATCAGGCTTCTCGATGCTGGCGCCTACTCTGACCACAAGGTCGATGTGAGCCTGATTTCGCATCCTGGCATCACCCCAAACGCGGCTTTAATGCGAACGACATCGTATTTGCAGTTCAAGGTTGAGTATTTTGGTCGAGAGGCTCATGCTGCGGCGAATCCATGGCTTGGAATCAATGCTTTAGACGCACTGATTGCAGGATACAACAACGTCTCAGCACTTCGACAGCAGATCATGCCTGAAGACAGAGTTCAAGGGTACATCACTGATGGCGGAATTGCTCCTAATATCATCCATGCCTACGCCGCAGGCCTGTTTGTTGTTAGATCCGATACGCAGAAACGTCTTGATGAGCTCAAAGAGAAAGTGTACGACTGCTTCAAAGCCGGAGCTCTAGCAACAGGAGCCAAAGTGACCATTACTGAAAAATGGGGATACAAAAACCACATGCCCAACCGTACAATGGCGCAATCGTATACACGATACTTTAATGCGCTCGATCCTCCGGGCGAGATTGCAGAGGATCAGGATATTGATGAAACGCGAGGCAAGACACAGGCAAGTACAGATCAGGGCGATATTAGCCACGCGATGCCGAGCTTGAGTCCGGCGTTCCGCCTACAGCCTGGGCCGAAAGGTCAAGGTCCGCATAATCCGGAATTTGCTGAGGCTGCTGGGACACGAGATGCTTATGTGAGGACACTGAGAGTGGCCAAAGGGCTGGCTGGAGTTGCATTGGATGTCTTGTTGACAGAGGGCCTTCTTGATGAGATTAAGAGAGACTGGGAGAGCATGATTGCAATGTATAACAGTTTGTGAGCTAACTTATATTGTTTGGTTTAATTTACATTCCTCGATGCTGTCAGGCTATATGAACCGAGATGGCTTGGAGAGGACCTTTCATGGGCTGTTGATTTCACTACCAATCTAGAGAAATAGGCATTTAGAATGCATCCCATCATCTCAACAGCTCGCCTATGCCGGAGATTTTATCCTACTACCCGTCTTCGCTCCGTATTGTTGGAGGGCCATAGGTGCACGACTGATATGGGCCTGATGCGCCTAACCTTTGGTAGCATTGCAAGGCCTGTTTGGGGGGCCAACATCCACATCCCTGCAGTGTTGCCTACAAGCTTTCGTGTCTCCGCGATAAAATGCTTTGGTTAAAATGTAGGATAAATAGGTACAGCCCCAGAAATTATGCGAAATAATTTATGATTCCCATTCTTATACTGTAAGAGGGCCCAGGGGCATTATATCAGCACTCACCGTTGCCGAGATGGCTCAACAAACACGAGGCGTCGTTCTTAATCAAGTCAACGTAAATGATACACGCGATGGTAGACCAGATGTCGACATCATTGCCGTTCACGGCCTGGACACAAGGTCACCCGACACGTGGACATGGCGATCCAAAGACCGAAACAAGCCTGACGTGAATTGGCTTGTCGACCGTGATATGCTTCCACACAAGATGAAAAGAGTTCGAATCTTCACTTGCAATTGGCCAGCCGACTTATTTCAAGAGTCAGACTCAATTCCTTGGACAGTCGGAGAATTTGCTAGGCGTCTACTGGCTGGAATCCACAATATAAGACTTCCCTTGGCAGCAGATGGTCGGGATAGAGACCGGCCAATTGTTTTTATCGCGTCGTGCCTTGGAGGTATCATTTTAATGGAAGCTCTTATAATGGCTAACAATCCACAAAGCGACTATATTTCTATCAGAAAAGCTACGCGTGGTATCATCTTTCTTGCTACACCATTCAGAGGAACTGCGTTTCAAGATATAGCCTCATGGGCAGATCCGTTGCTGAAAACATGGGCCTCGCTTGGAAACCGATCGGTGACACAGCTACTCGAAAGTGTAAAGGGATCTAACTTCTATCTTGAAGAACTTGTGCGCAGCTTCACTCGGCTATGCCAGGATACATGCGACCCTTGCAAAGTCCACACTTTCTATGAAACACGTGGGACGGTTCTTCCGGGAAAGTTTTTGCCGTCTTATTTCCTTACCTTTTTTGACCAATCGAAGCCTGTACGTAGGTAAACTGGCTATACAACCGTTTTCCTTTACAATATTCCCAATAGCCTGGGACATTGAAATGGGCTAACACCTGGTAGCTGGTCAATAGCGCCTCGGCAACTCTGGATATCGATTCAAACCCACTGCCGCTCGAACGACGTCATGTAATGATGAACAAATTCTCTGGGCCTGATGATCTTGACTACATTACTGTTGTTGGAAGGCTCGAGGCACTTCTTCAACTAGTTCGAGATAGACCACCGCGGCAGGCGGATATTTGGATCCACCACAAGCACTATACAGCAGATAGGCTCCAGATTGAAAGACTCTCTGGTGACAGGTTGCCGATGGAGCAGTGCTATATCAACCTTGTTATTGTGGCGCGGCCAGGAGAAAAGGCATATAAGCCAACTTCAGCTCAGTCCTTTCCATTTTCACTACTCGCCCGACAGAAAGCTGAAGCTGCAGATGATGTAAGTGAAAGAAAGAGTCGGGTTGATTTGTCAACACTCTTCAATGCACGCAAAGATGAAGATGGCGGCGTGGTCAATCCCAGAAGAGTCTTCATCCGAGGATCCGCGGGAGTGGGGAAAACTACACTGTGCAAAAAGATTATCCATGAGTTTTATCAAGGCACATGGAGCGACTGGAATAAGATCTTTGATCGCATCCTTTGGGTGCCTTTACGGAATTTGAAGTTGAAAGAAAGAACGAGACCAGGATACAACTATGAATGTCTCTTCAGCGACGAGTATTTCTCATTGCCAGAGAGCAAGCCGGAGCTGGCTCAAGAACTGTCTAAAGCATTAGTGGCCGATAATAGCAGGACTCTCTTTCTACTTGATGGTCTGGACGAGGTGTCACAGTATTTGAGAGGCGAAGATGCAATGTCCCTCTTCCTCGAAGACCTTCTGAAACAAGCAAACGTTATTATTACGTCTCGGCCGTCAATCAATTTCCAGCCCAAAATAGACCTGGAATTAGAGACGATCGGATTCGATCCAAAGCAGGTGAAAGAATACCTCTACGCTGACCCAGACACAAAGCCGAAAGTTAACGAGATTGAGACTTTCCTTCGAGACCATTGGCTGCTTCAGAGTCTCGTGCGAATCCCAATTCAGCTGGATGCACTCTGTTACGCTTGGAATGACATCAGCGCCGGGGTATCCTTGGACACTATGACCGATATCTACCATGCCATCGAGCAAAGGCTATGGAGGAAGGATATCGTGCGACTGGAGCGAATCTCAGGCAGGGTCCAATCGCCTCTTCCTACGGAGATAAACAATCGAATCAAATCCGAGGCTGAGATTCTGCAGTTTCTTGCCTTCAGTGGAATGTATAGTGACGTAATATATTTCACCGCCGCACATCGAGACAAGATAGTTCAGGTATTCTCTTCAGTTGGGTTACTACTGGACGAAACACTTGGACGACTTTCTTTCCTACGCACATCTGATTCGTCATCCAAAATCAAGGACAGAAGTTATCACTTTCTTCATTTGACCTTTCAAGAGTATTTTGCGGCAAAATATTTTGTTCAGAGCTGGACAAATAGAGAGGATTTATGCATATTAGAACTTGATAACCACCAAAAGAGAGCTAATGTTATAAAAGTTGATCCCAACAGTTTCCTGCGAGAAAGAAAATACGACGCACGATTTGACATCTTTTGGCGCTTTGTTGCAGGTTTGCTCCACACAGAATACGATGAAGACCAGCTGTGCCGCTTCTTCTTAACGATCGAGGACCAGCCACGCGACCTCTTGGGTCCAGTACATCAGCGATTGACCATGCATTGCTTGAGTGAAGTGGTACCGTCGGATGAGATGAGACTGTTTGTTCCTTTGAGGAAAGAGCTGGAAGATCAACTGTCTCAATGGTTGGAATTCGAATGTAACTTCCGAGAGACGTCACGACTGGCCAGTGAAATTGAGTTTCCAGAACGCAGCTTGAACAGTGTCTTACTACGAGCATCTGAAGATGTAAAGATAAAAGTTATAAAATCGCTAGAAAGGCGGTCACAGTTGCCACAGGGTACAATAGAGCTGATAACTGACTGGTTGAAGGGCAATCCTTCGCGGCTCTTAACATCTACTACGCTTGAGATGCTCTGGTCACATAATTATTTGCCACCCCAGTCACTCAAAGTTGTGGTAAAATGGTTATATGACGACAATTATGAGATCGCAAGAAAAGCGGCAACGCTGCTTGATATCCAACGGACTGTACCTGAGTATATCTGTATGGCTATAATAGCACATATCGAGAACCAACAACGCAGCGCTTATCGATGGTTATTATTTACCGCGATTAAGTATAAATTGCCTAGGAACATCCTCGAGACTCTAGCAGCGCAACTTGAGGATCAAGATCCACTTGTTCGACGAAAAGCCTTGGCCAAGCTTGGGGGGTCACTCCCTGAAAATATTCTAAAGGCCGTAGCAGCACAGCTGAAAGACCAAGATCCTGAGATTCGATTATTCGCTTTGAGGGCGCTTAGAAGTCCAAAATCCCCCCCAGATGATATACAGGTCGCAATAGCGGCACACCTGCAAGACGAAGATAAAAATATACAGAATGAGGCATGCAGAATACTCAAACATCTACCAGTTTACTCAAAGAACTGCCCACAGGCTATAGCAACCTGGCTAGTAACTCAGGATGAGGATATTAAGAAAGTTCGGTCACTGCGTTCAAACAAACGACTAGCCCTTTCCGATGCGATAGCAGCGCAGCTGGAAAATGAAAACCAAGATCATCAATTTACAGCAATGCAACTGCTCGGTGCTGAAGATGAACTAACTGATGATACTTTAAATGCTGTAGCAGCGCAGCTTCAGAATCAAGATGAAGATATTAAGGATATCGCCATACGGATTCTTTTACGCTATACGTATACCTTCCCAGAACAGTCCACAATACCAAGAGATCTCTTCAAGATTGCATCAGAACAACTCGAGAGCCAAGACAACGACGTAAAAATACAGGCATTACGTACTCTGGCAGTTCTTCGATGCCAACAAGGAATTCCTGGCGAAATTCTTTATAAGCTTGCCATGAAGTGCAAAGACGAAGATAAAGATGTTAGGGAGGCAATACTACAACTATTCCCGCAGTATTTGGTACCAGATGCTATCTTAGATTTCATCGTAAGCCAATTTAAGGATCAAGATCCGGATATTAGGTACTACACTCTCTTTGCTCTGAAAGATCACCCAGGGCTGTCTACAAACATCCTCAACCAAATAGCAGAACAACTGGAAGATCAGGATGAACAAGTTCGAAGCATGGCAGCATCTACACTTGGAAACCAGTCAGAATTATCTCATGAGCTCCTTAAAGCTCTGGCATTACGACTGGAGGATAAAGATGTTAATGTTAGAATCTCCGCAACAGAGGCGCTCTGCCGTCGGTCCTTACCTGAAGACATTATTGAAGCGATAGCAGGACGTCTTACAGATAAGATGCGAAGTGTTCAAAGGATGGCGTTAAGAGCCCTCC
Source organism: Trichoderma harzianum CBS 226.95 (assembly GCF_003025095.1). Taxonomy (NCBI): domain Eukaryota; kingdom Fungi; phylum Ascomycota; class Sordariomycetes; order Hypocreales; family Hypocreaceae; genus Trichoderma; species Trichoderma harzianum. The sequence continues at coordinate 516,787 of NW_020209264.1, forward strand.
AAGCGCAGTTGACTTTACCGGCGAGGATCCTTGAAGCCGTAACGCAAAAAATTAATCTTGAAGATGAATACATTATGAGGGAGGCGGTTCGAGTACCCGGAATTCATTCGACGCTACCTGAAAACGCAGTTCAAGCTATGACGGCATGGCTAGAACATAAAGATGAGGATTTTAAACAGATAATGGTGGAAGCTCTTCGAAAGCAACCGAAATTGCCTGCTACTATTCTACAAACAACAGCCTTATATCGAGGCTTACTTGCAAGAAGCTTTGAGGCGCATGTCAGCTGCTATGTTATGGATGGAATCTCTTATATCGACATGCCAGGGGATCTTGGAAAAGTTCGTTTGGAAGGCCAGCTAAATGGATTCATGGACGCAGTCGCGGAAACTCAAAGGGAAGTCGAAATCCCGCCTCAGCTTGAACATGTACATAGATATAGCACTTAGACCGATGGAGCGCATATGTCTCGGGCCGCCCTGGAGAATTGCCAGCACCTTTCTGTTTGCGACCAATTCCAATGTTGGATCATCGCAGGCTGTCAAGGACTTACAAGTGCAAATCCGTGGAGAATTGACGTCAAAATAGCATCACGGCAGAGAAATCAGATGACTCGTCTACTGCGTTTACCAAATGTGGCATCATTGATCATTTTAATACACACATCATATTGGGCAGTTCCAAGATAGTGAGACTTTGCACAGAAACAAGAATGTAGCATACTTATATCAGTGCTACTCAAAACGACTTGCCCTGATGCCAAGTTCAACCCTTGATAGTTGTAAAATACATATACTCATCATTTAAATGCTAAAGTAAAATATTACAACTCAGCAATGTGTCCTTATGAAGCACATCTCGTAGATCAAGTCAGATCGTCAGTAAAGCTGTATTCGTCCTCGTACAATTATTACTTAGACTAAATAACATCATCATGTAACCAATGTCAAATGTCTTGTCGTATGAAGAAAGGGAAGGCACCGCAATCTACAAAGATAGCATAAAAGAATGAGATCGAAAATGTGGGTCAAATTCGCCTGTGATATTCTCTATATAGGCAGGCAATGCAGAGGCTTTCTAAGACGTCGGCATATTTTTTAAGAGGAAACTCTGTGAAGTCAGGGAAGATCACGAGAATTCGACAAATAATTTGTCCTTTGGAAATCTCAAAACATGTTTTTCCACTAGCCTATATTGTTAACGGTATAGCCCCAATTGAGACCGTTTTCACAACCATACATGCCCCTTGGGGACCATGAATGGATGACGCGCTATAGCTGACTTAGATCATACAAATAATCCACTATACTAGGAATTGCATGTCAGCCGGCATTTCAGTCCAGTTCCCTCGGCAAAGTCAGAGTATAAGCTTAATCCAAGCCACTAACGCGTAATGCGAAACTCCGAAGGACTTTGGAATCAACATCCCACCGGATGGCTCCATGGGCAATCCGTCAGCACAAGATACCCAGCTAACTATTGTCCACTTTTTCTGATATGAAGACTTTCACGGAAGTCTGTGGGAGAACAGTCTATGAACAATTTCATTTAATCTGCAAACGCGCGCGTAACACGCAACTGGAACCATATCCCACCGGATGGCTAATTGCATGATCTGCATCAGCTTTAAACCAGTCCTATGGGTCTACTTCAGCATTACGGTGAGGATAACCTTGCCGATACTATACTCTTTCCTTCCTTTCCTTTCTTTTCCAGTACGAGTAAAGAATCCACAGTTGTCTATCCACAGTTGCCTAAGGGGTGATGTCTTGTCCGACTATAAGAACGACCTACTTCTCCTTCTCTACGACTTGGATTCCATTCTGCTTTACCCTATCAAGTGGTTTCCCAGTTTCTGAGACTTAAAACCAAGCATATTTCATCAGTTCTTCTCTAAATTCTATCTTCTCAACAGAGAGACAATCTCAATGGCGAAGAATTTGGTTGTTGCCACACTTATGTGGCTCGCTTCGGCCCATCCACATGAACCCCGAGGCACTGCCAAACTTCCCAGTCCCCTCAAAATCATTGATGATTCTATTGAGGCTCTTGGTGGCCAAAATGTTCTCCGTGGACTGAAAGGGGTTATATACGAATCGGCAGAGTATGTATTCGCCGCCTATTACTTGATATGTCAACATGCTAATACCTAGAAAGCATCTTCCATACCAGCACTTTAATGCAAAACTACAAGCTATTCACGACCGATCGCTATATTGTCAACTTGGGTTCTCAGAACCTGTCATTCTCTTTCTCCGAAGATGCTTTTCAACACAGGATTGACAGGGTTTTTCAGCACTCAGGTTAGTAACTATTTCACAACTCCCTATGTTTTGGCCAAGACTAATGCTCTGGAAGACTACTTCTTCTTCGCCAATCCAACTCTCCCGCCCGGTCACTTCTCACTTGTCATGCAAAACGGAACGGAAAACGGGTATGCTTGCTACATCGATGGAAACAATAATGCATTCATTGCACCTGATCAAGTTGCTGGTTATGCCGACTGTAAGTAACTTTACGGATATAACAAGGCTATTCACTAACCCTCTACAGCTGCACTTACAGAGTATCTGTTATTCCAGGCCAACAAGTTTTCCCCCAAACTTCTCCTAGATGTTTGTTACGCACCCTTCAGGTATCATTTCTGCCGTGACTAATCAGAGAATAGATCCGAAGCCATAAGCTTGCCACACAGATTGTGGAGTTGAACAGAGTTGAGAATCTTGCCGTCCACGACTTCGACCTTGATATCACCGTAATCTTCGATGCTTATACACATTACCCGAAAATTATAAGATCATTTGAAGATCATGCGATATTTGGAAATACCACACAGGATCTCGAACTCTCAAACTATGCTGAGGTTTCGGGCATTCAGTTTCCCCATCGTCGAATGGTGTTATACAATGGAAGCGCAATTCTTGAAGACACAACCGTATCGCGAGTTTCCGTAAACCCGACATTCTCCCCAGGCTTTTTCGATGGTCTCGCAGCGAACGAAACCGAAACTCGCTCAGCTCCCCCAAAGAGAATTGCTGGGTATACACATGCGGAAATTGGAGAATACTGGTACAACACTTTCTGGGGAGGCGAGTACACGGGGACATACAACAACCTGAGTGTCGTTCAGCCAGCCGCTGATCTGCCCCGCGTTCACAAGTTGTTGTTCTTGGACCAGACAAATTTGGAGCAGCTTGTGCTTGAGTTTGATGATTCTATCATTGTTTTCGAAGCACCTCCCCACCAGACTGATTTGGTGATCCAATGGGTCAACGAGACGCTAAAGAGGCCTATCACCCATTTTTGGGTAGGTTGTTGCAATCACATACCGTTAACAGAGACAATTCCTAACCAAGATATATATATAGCCTTCGCATCATCACCATGACCACAACTACGAAGTTCGCAAATATGTTGAGTTGGGTGCAAAAATTATTGTTCCCGAAGTCTCTGCGCCTTACTGGAAACAAATCCCGAATGCCAAGTTGATAACTTTCAAGTATGTACTTGCCAGCTTTTTATATACAATATTTATTAATTCGGTGTGCAGCGAAAACAAGCCTTACATCCACTCGGACGGTAAAATGCAAGCTCGCTTCTTGTGGAGGCCCGAGGCCGCTCACTCGGTTGATTGGACCTATTCCGTCATCACAACTGCTTGTCCGTCAGCTAACAGCACGATCTTGACTTATGTTGCCGATGCCTGGTCCACAGCCTTTCCGTACGATAGTGCATTCGCTAGAAGTTGGCTGGTACAAGCCAGTGCCGACGGATTGAGTCGCAATGCTTTGTATGCAGAGGCCCTCAATTTCCCCTTCCAATAGATTGAAGCTGACGTTTTCTATAGGGCAGTTCCAGCACACGGCCAACCGACGCCGTTGGTAGAACTTATTGATGCATTGGCATTCGATTACCCCGACCTTAAGACGACTGATTTCAAGACGGGAGGAAACATCTGCCTAAAAGCTCATTATTGATAGCCTCATATAGCCTCATACAGGCTGGCCCATAGTATCGGCGCAGCTATGGACGGCGCAATTGGAGTGGCAAAGGCATAGAGGATTACACACTAATGATGCGTGTATCTAGTTTCAGGTTAATAGCTAGATTATAAACATGCAGGCTGATAGAAATGGATTCGCTATATCTCTAACGCGATGCCCTGTATTTTTATTCGGGAACTTGCTAACCAAGCACCCCAGGCCGCACAGCTTATAGCCTTCTGCGTGCCAAGTTTCGCAGCGAATGAGCAGATATCACTAGATGTTGTGCAGAATTGAGATATATATAGCATATCTTCTATGATAATGATGGAGACTATGGACATTTTGACCATCAATAAGGGCATCGATCACCAATTGCAAATGCGAAGAAACTTGGTATCGACATATGCATAGCCACAACTTTATAGTCAGTCTGCTCCTAACCCTTGTCTAGGCTGCAAGCGAAATCCGCCTAGTTAAGGAGGGGTTTTTGTAAAATCCTGGCCCTCACAGCATCATCATATTTCGTGCAATTGAACAAGAAAGACGACAAGCCCATAACGTTGTCCATGATGGACAACGGAATTCAAAAGACTGTCGTCGATTACCAGTATGACCCTCTAAAGGATGGCGCATCAATCCGACTGCTGTATCTACATCCGGACTCATTTCGTCAGCTACCTATTAAGGTCTCCCTCCAGGAATTTCCAATCAATGCGTGTCCGAGTTTTATGGCGCTGTCTTATACATGGGCGACTGAAGAAGGAGTCGCCTCTCTGTCCCGTGAATTACTCTGTAACGGTGCTTCCCTCAAGATAACCGAAAACTGCGAGGCTGCGCTGAAAAGGCTGCGACGACCGACGGAAGACCAAGTCCTTTGGGTTGACGCAGTCTGTATCGATCAATCTAATATTGGGGAAAGGAGTCTCCAGATTGGCTTGATGCGTCAGATCTACAGCCAGGCATCCTGGGTGGCCCTGTGGGTGGGCGAGTCATCTTCGGTTGTTGACGAAGAAACCGGTAAACCACTTTCGGACCTCGGCATGGACTATATTCACGACTTTGCCGTTGAGATTGCGGAAAGAAAAAATTCGGGCCAGGATCCTTGTGAAGGGCCACTCTATCAAGAGTTCATCAAAGATCGACAGGCGTTCCAGCATTTTAATAGCGAAGTCTTCACGCCTCGAGTGCGCGGCTTATGGGACGTATTCCACCGTAAGTGGTGGGACAGGCTATGGGTTATCCAAGAGGTCGCCCTATCAAAGGAGCCTACACTCGTCTGCGGCGGCAAGGCAGAGACCTTCCACAACCTCAAGATTGTCATTGAGGCCCTCATTAGTTCAGAGCAGCCTGTCGAAGTGATGGAGTTTAACACGCTATTCATCGCATCTACCTTTCATCAGTTTCATGTACGTCATATGATTGAAACTGGCGGAATGGGCCAGATATCGACTCCCGGGGCCAAGGCACTCCGAATCCTAAATGCCACTCGGAACGCCAAAGCTTCGGATCCGCGAGACAAGATATATGGCATCCTTGGCTTCTTTGGTGCCCCGGCAAAGGACCCCGAAAACATATTTCCAGAGCCAGATTATAAAAAGACAGCTGCTGAGCTGTATGCAGATGTATCGCGAGCCATAATCATCAATACCGGAAAGTTGGACGTCTTGAGCTCGTGTTATGGCTTCATTAAGTCGAGTGTGCCTAACCTACCGTCATGGGCGGTTTCTTGGAACGACACTCCGCTGAAATATTTTGATGATGAAATTTTCGATGCAGCAGGTGCTTCCTCCGTTATTTATGAAGACTCTGACGACAAATTGCTCTTGCGGATTAAAGGCAACAAAGTTGACTCCGTGAAAGTCACAGGCCAGTTGCCTGACTCTATAGGGTATAGTAACGGGGCCTACATCGAGTTATGGCGCTACTGGTGGAAATTTGTGTCAGATCTAAAGACATACCCAACTGGAGACACTGTTTCGGATGCATTTCAAGATACACTCTGCTGGGGTTCCACTCTCCACTATCACAGAGCATCATTGGAGGAATACAAGGAGACCTTTAAGGCCTGGCTTAAGGTTTTGACAGGATCGGACGACACTGATACTGCTGCCAAAAACATCTTTGATAGCAAAGAGCCATACAAGTACGCTCATAGAGCCAGTTCAATCACCTGGGGGCGCAACATGGGAATAACGGATAAAGGGTATCTAGCCATGGTGCCCATAACGACCAAAGTAGGAGATGAAATCGTGATTTTTGAAGGAGCCAAACTACCCTTTGTCGTACGAACTGAGGGTGGCAAATCCAAGCTTGGGGGGCCTTGTTACATACGCGGCATGATGGATGGAGAGTTTTTTACCAAGCAAGGCACACAAGCGACAGACGAACTAGAATGGTTCACATTACAGTAATGAATTTTCTATATACAAGCGTATATACAAGCGCAGGACATAAATCAGCGCTTCAATCTTTTATGCAAGCTCAAACACGACAGTGTCCACAGCAAGATCAGTGTTGATGGTTGGGCCTTCGCCAATGGGCTCAATGGCAAGAGCCTCAATAAGAACGGAAGTAGCAGGGGTGCCACTAGTTTCGATGTGATACGGGCCGAATCCATCCTCAAGGGTGTGGAAAACATAGAGGTCTTGCTCTCCTCCGGACAGAGTAGTCTGAATCTCCACAGTGGTGTTCAGTTGGAGCTCGCTGTCGTAGAAGATAAGATCAACGTCGAAGGCAGCCTTGGTAATCTTTTGTGTTCCTTGAACTGTGAACTTGAGCTTTCCGTTGCTGTTGTAGACAACGTTGGAGCCAGAGGTAGACCACGAGGGATAAGGGCGAGTTTCCTCTTCAGTTGGGCAGTTGGGAGTCGCCGTGCTGTTCAGAATGCCGACTCCGCCACCACCAGTAATGAGGAAGCCCTGAATTTCGACAATTAGCTCATGAATAGATGCAGCGAGCGGTTGTCAGTGTTGGCAACTTACGTTATAGGCTGTCTTCTGGTTCAAAGCAGTCTGACCACACTGTTTGTTGTTGGAGACGGCAATATCGTCAAACTATGGAAATTTAGCCATCTTATTCCTAGAAGTTACATGTACATCCGCGACTCACGTTCAAAGTGACTGTGGCAGCAGAAACACCCAGAGCGGCGGCGGCAGCGGCCAGCATGACACGAGACAGAACAGCCATTGTGAATGTTATTGGAGTCGCAAACGTTGGAGTATCTGTGAGATTGAGTTGTTGAACTGTTGAGTAATTTTGTTCATCAAGAGAGAGAGCATCGTTTTATAGAAGTTTTCTATCAACAAGCTTTCTCTCAGCTTCAACATCTTCTTCTTGGATCGGCACAATATACAATCCGATGCATCAATGTGGAGTCCGATTCATGCAAGGGGTCTTTTTCTTAAAGAAGCAATGATCTGTTGCTGTCTTACTGTATTTCTCTTCAATTATGCTACGGAATAGAATGAACAAATGCTAATCCTAGCAACTATAGGTGAGAGTGGCAATAGGTATACCAATGACAAATAGTTCCTCCGCATACAACCTTTTCCCTCACCTTTTGATCGGATTAATTACCCCCTAAGGAATGGCTGGCAGGAGAGGAGATGGTTGACAGTAGCATGGGCGTCAGTCGTGTCAGCTTAACGCCAGGGGACCCCATTCCTCCATGGAAACGGAGAAATAAGACACAGGCCAACTCCACTAGGCAGCTTACTTTTGCAGTTTTCAGCTACGTTGATGCCATTTCCGACGGATATGCAAGTATAAGGTTAATATTAATGTTTTTGACATCCTATTGTGGGCCGAGGCGCCTAGAGGTACGTTTTCTATTTGTTTAATTGTGGCTAACTGATTGACAACTGCGCTTTTTGTGTTTGGGCTGAATAGTTTGGGAAGCTTCTCATTCAGCTTTTCCGAGTTGCGCTGTTTCTTTAAATGCGCTGCACTGTCATATACATTAAGTAAAACAAACCGTGGTGCGTGAGGCTAGGGATGTCCGAAGTTGTACTCAAATATGCAGGTCAATTAGGCTCCGTTCGGACTGGGGTCACTTTGACAGAACACTTACCGTATTGAGTAGCCGATTGTAACTGCTACCCTTGCGATCCAAGACTATACTTCTTCAATCTATTACGCCTGCTATTAGAAGGTGGTACTAATAGGTGTCAAGTTCCGGCGACGTGTTCCGCCGCCCACCTCACCGCACTTCTTGAAGGTTAACTTTTCTCGTATCAACGAGGTTGAATCTGGTATACAATACGCCATATTCTCGGACCTAGAGTTGCACCGATTGAAGCACGCGATAGAGCTTCTCTTGATGCAAAGTCCCAAAGACTCAATTGTGGGCTTTTCAGGGTTATAGCTGTTAAAGAAAGGCCACTTTCTTCTTTGGTGAACAAATTTTTCAATGCAAAGGGGAGAAAAGACTATAACCGAAGCAAATCAGTTGCAAGATGTTCTATAGCTGCTAAAAAGGTATACCAAAAGTCAGTTCTATTTCGTTCTAATCCACTACTGTACTGCACCCAGGAAAGGATGCCTCAAAAGATCTAGTGCTGATGGACGCTCCTCGGGATCGATCTTCATTAATAAGTTCATAAATGAAACGAAAGCCTCTCTTAGGCTCTGGCCCATACCAGTTGTGATAGTTTCAGACATTAAGCCAGGACCCTCCAAGGGTTCTGCGTCTTTGATACGCCCCTCGTCGTCAAACAGATCACGTACTAGATCCTGGTTCCCCTTCTCAAGTAGCTTCTTGGGGAACGGCCCGAAGAAGTCAATGATCTCAATCAGGTGCTCTCTGGTCTCGTAATGTCCGTCCGGGGGAACTCCGCCATCAAACATTCGAACAGCGCGAAAAACCTCAAGCAGCACGGCACCAAAGTTCCACCAATCTGTGGAGGCGTCCCAAGGAGCTCCAATAATGACCTCGGGAGCGCGAAGAAGTACTGGTTGGATGACCTCAGTAAGGTGCTTCGTAGTCCAGCTAGAGACTCCCCAATCTCCCAAAGTAATATCAAAGTCAGCTGAATACTTGGCTTTATAGTCAAAGTAGAACCAGCGAAGCGGCTGAGACGGGACTGGGCGATATTCCGTCTCTTCACGATCCTGTTGTGGGACGGGGATTTCTTTGAGATAGCCAGATTCAATAAATGAGTAATCACGGAACTTTACAAAGATATTGTTCGGTTTGATGTCTATTTGAGAAATTTGATAAGCTTTGACAGAAGCCATGAGGCTGATGGTGCATGCTAGGGTACCACTCATACCTGTATGAATAACGTCATGATCATGGGCGTACCATAGCGCAAGGACAAGTTGAATTGCAAATCTGAGCATGATCTCGTATGGGATCTTGCCATCAAGGGGAAACCAAGTACCAAAGCTGCGAAGGGTTTCACCCATAAGTTCAAAGATGAAGCATACGTGGGTGCCGTTGGGGCCTTGATGCTCAAAATCATCTATCAGGTGGCAGACATAAGGATAGCCTGGATGCTCGCGACTTCCATCGCGAAGACATCTCAAGATTTCCCTTTCAAATGTGTCGGTCCCATGGCCGTAGCAATCAGCTCTCAACACCTTGAGTGCGCGGTACACATTTGATGCATCGCCATCGACGCTGCAATTGAGAATGTCAGCCCACGGTGTAAAGGATGTATCATGCAACTGTTCACTCACGTAGCTTGTAAGTCTTTGACCAGCCAGACTGTCGAATACCGACCGTAGCCAATCTTATTGAGAACCTTGTATCTGTCGTTGAAAATGTCACCGATATATACGGGATGAAACCCGCCCGGTCGGTATGCAGCTTTGCCCTCTTCTTCATCTTCAGACGTAGCATCAGGCTGAAGTGCGGAATCTTCTGCGAGTTCCACTACCTTTTCAGGCTCTTCAATACTTTCGAGGCCATTGGTTTCTTCATATTCAACCACAAGCTCAGGCATAGATACGATCTTGGACGCTAAAGCATCTGAAGGTGCTTCATCTGGATTGTCAGCCATGTTTATGCATGTCAATTGTCAAGGAATCTTGTGCCAGTTCGGCCTGTATATGTAGGGAATTGCTCCCGGCGTTGGATTGATGGCAGTGATGACATGCCGGCAGCCTTGAACTTGAGACTAATCCGACCAACACCATCACCGGATAGCGAATAGCAATTCCAAGTGTAAAACAATCACCAGGGTTAGTCGGCTTTCAGCCCCCAAGTTCCAAGCCCCCAGGTTGTATCGATTCCTGCCGCGCGGCAGTTTCGGTGGATACTTTTCTTTTTCGCTTTTTTTCTTTCTTCTCGCAGCGCTTACAGCAATCAACACAAAGCGTACGCATTTTATCACCCGGGCGGTAGCATTATCTGTCTGATACGTACTAACCATCAACGTTACATGCGGCAGCTTTAACAGCGGGAACAAGAGTCTTTGGCGAGCTTAGTTCCGCAACTAACAATGCTGCTCAAAATGCAGTAACAGGTCTGTAGAATTTTAATAGACTTTTCCTGGTTTATATTACCTTCAATTATATCAGATTTCGTATTTTTCATGACTTCCGTGGTATTTGCCGTTCAAACCCAAGATTTGTGTGGCAGAGCATTGCGTATAGTTGAATGTGCGCACATTACAGGAAAAATAGTATTTGATACATAGTTTGTGTTCCTTTCGTTTTACTCCTTCTTTTTTTTCTTTTGCTGACTTTAATTCTCTGAGGATAGGGGCCTTAATTGCTTTCCCCCTCTAATCTAGCTTTGTCTCTCGTATCTTCTGAAAGCGTCTCATCACAGTTGAGCAGAGAGTGGAGTGTCCCTCTCCTACGGCTATAATTTTTGGGGGATGTTTCGCCGGAACCCTCTGTGCCCATGGCATCTCAAACCATATCAGTAACCCTAAGACAAATCGCGTTTTATAAATCTCTGGGGATATTTCTAAATCTTGAGGATTCGATACACCTCGGGAGCGCCGTATTGGTGCGGTTTACTACGAAATCGGCCGCCCACTTAGTGTACTGTCGGCGGCGAGATTGACCGCAGCTAGCGGAGAGTTACTGAGCTTGGGCTAACAAACTGAGAGTCTGCAAAAGGCCGGCATCGCGTGCGTGCGGGTTAGTTTGCGGGCTAGCGCAGGTTGTCGGCTCGACTGTCGGGCGACCAAGATCCCGTTGCTAGGCCTGTACCTAGATGCAGCTGGCAGCTTAGAACTTTCATGGCGTTTTGCAGCAACCGGTTGAGCATGCGCCGAGCTCTTCTACTATTGAACTTTGTGCTGGACTAACAAAAATCAACTTCTCAGACTCCTTTCACTGTTGTAGGTATATGACTTCGTAAAGAAGGGTATATAACTATATCATTTAGTAGGAATTGAGAGTTGCGTATAAGTTCCGATAGCTTTTATGGTGCGTCTACACTGTATGAGCCAATATTTTTAACAACTTTTTGACACATGCCCTGTATTTGAACTAATAATATTATTATCTAGAAACAATGATCTGGCTATCTTGGAACAGTCTATTATGAAAGAAAAGTCTAATATTCTAATTTGAGCACTATAGCCCGACTCCAAAGTCCCGATCCTCATGCCCGGTCCCAGTAGTTGCCAATCTCTCTCAAGTCTTGAATAAGAGCCGGTGGGTTATCAAGTCCTGGGAAGTGACCTCCGAATTCATGATCTAAGAAACGTCAGATTCGCATTCCTAGGCTGAATAAAAAGACAAACTCACTGTTATACATGACCAAGTTTCCAACCTTTGCTACCAGTGCTTGAGGCCAAAACGCAACGTTATACTGGAAAGCACTGAATAGAAGAGGTGCATCCGTTTTAGCCTTGGTATACACAGACTTGAATCCGTTCGGGTTCTGAAAGTAAACGTATACAGAAGAGAGGAAGGACCGTGTGAGGTAGTAAAGTGACGTAGATAGTAAGATTTGGTTGTGGTTCAGAACCGAGGGAGCTGTTCCCGCTTTCGGATCGGACCCTATCCCCTCTATCAGTGCTCAATTCTTCAGAAACATCAAATTGACAACACCTTAGTATTAAAGTCGACTTACAAGATATGAACTTTTCGCCCATCCACGCCAGCTGTCCAATTGGGTTATCCTGAAGCGCAAGTCCGATCGTATTGGGCTGTCTCAATGTCAATAAAGTCAAATGACGTTTTTGCTTTGGAAAGGGTTACCTTGGTCGCTTGTTCAGAAAAATATGCGTTTCCAGTGGTTGACCAGGTTACAAAGTTCTGTTCCTCTGACTGCTCCAATTTCGAAAGCGTAATATTCTCTGCCGCCAATTGATCTGGGGGGAGTGGAAAAAACGGTAGGAAGGCAAAGTGTGCGGCGCGTGTTGACGAATTAAAGTTATCGTAGAGACTGTACGCTGGTCCGGCGCCAAAATCGGTTCCAAAGGTTGCGAATGTCTCATAGCCCAAAACTTTGGTCATCAGGGTGTTGAAGACGCGTGCCGTATCGTCAACGGTCCAATTCGCCGGCGGGGCCGATGAGAAAGCGAATCCTGGCATCGACGGTACAATAACGTGAAACGAAATAGGTTTACCGGTTGAAGTGGTTGCTTTCTGCGTCAAATTGTTTATCACTGGCAAAAACTCCAGAAACGATCCCGGCCAGCCATGGTTAAGTAGAAGCGGAATCGCTTCTGCGTCGTGAGACTTTTCGTGGATAAAATGGATTGACAAATTCTCGATATCGGCCGTATAATGATGATACCTGAATGAGTCGTTAGGCTGTAAAACGAAGGCTCTGATATTGTGTCACTTACTTATTCAACTTGGCTTCTTCTTTGTGCCAGTCAAAGTCAACAGTCCATTCTCTCTGCAGACTTTTAACAACGTCAAGACCAATGCCAGCCGATGATCCAACCCCCGGATACTCCTCTTTGTCTGGAAGCTTTGTGTCCTTGATAAGTTCAAGCATTCGAGGAACTCCTCTCGAGAGATTGATAGAGAAGGGCCTCAAGTCAAAATGGTTGGCATGCTCAATAGGAGTAGCAAGGGAGATGGATACCAGAGCACTGAGCCCCGCCAGGTTCAGAGTAAGCGCGCGTGAAGAGACCATGTTGAGTCGTAATATTTTCTTTCTCCTTGTTTTGACCGTGTTTGCCAATCGAAGAAGGGATTTCGGTTGCTGACTTGGCCTTTATATGTTGTCTAAGACTATTCAACGACTTCAACTTTGTGATGCATCTTTTAACTCCGAAAACCTGAACGTCATCCACGTCCATTCAGCCATGTTAAAGAAGTTTCCACTTATCCAACTATCCAAAGCCATCATGTTATGCATTCCCCCTGAGAGTCGACTTCTCGCGCTAGCCCGCGCCCGCATCAATCGTGATATCTCTCAACCGTGAGCTAGACCGCAACGAAAATGTTTAGTTAGAGCTCGGCAAACTGAAACAAGTAATCAACAAATACCTAATTGATATCGCGCTGTCCGTTGCAATCATTCTTGCCTCTGATTATGGAACCTCATGAGAATGGAATTACCACACTTTAATTTATAATTCATGCTGACAAACAATAAGCTCGGAATTACAATTTTCTCTCCGGTGCCAACATTAGTTGTTCGATTTCGTACTAAAGATCAGTCTATTGCCTACTACAAAACCAGCAACCACTGTTGATTAATGTAGCTTCCTCCCTAGGATGCCTGTTTGTGCCTTCGACTTAGTTTCATCGGAAATATCCTCCATCCATAGCGTCCGAACACTACGGTGAGTATAATCCATATAGGAACCAAGTGTAGCCCATGCTTGTGATGGGTCCGCCACATGAACCCTCCAGTTGGTACCCATTGGTGATCCTTCTACGCCAAAGTTATGCCATGCCCTGACGGTCACCTTTCGCTCATCTGCAGAAACAATGATTCCGATATCTGTAGGGCAGCGCAAACAGGAGTTGTATATCCAATTGCCGGGGAATCGGAAAGCAAAGGCAATCCCATCTTCGATTAGGGTCATCTCTTTAAATAAAGTCAATTCTTCAAGCTCAGTCATCTTGTGGCGCAGTTGCAGACGTTCCGCATCCCATTTCTTTCGCATGCGAGAGGATGCGAGTCCACTAGACGTTAGGCCCAGGTGTGGGCACACCGGCATATGAAATGTTCCGTTTTCTGGGAAAAGCGGAAGTGTTGTACTGGTATCATTGCTAATATTCCACTCTTCACGTAGAATAAATTGTTTCGTGATGATATTAGGCTCTGCTGTATAAGAATCTGTAAGTGGATTCAGCAATGATATCCTGGTATCCGTATAAGGCTTCATTAATGCTCCAAGGTATTGTTGATGTTTGCATAGCCGGGAGAGCTTTAATGCAAATTGTATGTGATGGTGGTGGATAGAATACATTTCTGTACCGATTCCTCGAGAAATGTCAGCCTGGCATGGAATCAACTGCTGTCTATATAGGGTTGCTGGTACGTCCGAGGTATTGATAAGATGCAGTTTGCAGCATTTGGGACAAGCCCAGTAATCGGGCAGAGTGTAAGCCAACCCTGCCCAGAATCCAACTCTATCGCTAGAGGAGAGCCGCGAGATCTCACTATCCCAGTCATGATATGTACTATGTCGAAATGCTTTACAGGTGTGTGAAAGAAGAAATTTATCATGTAGAGCTAGGTGTTTAAGGATGAGAAGAAAAATGTCGGGGGACAATTGGAAAATAGCGGCATTGGGGTCCATTTGACTATGGCCCATGTGATGGTGATTGCATTTGCGATGTACACTATATAATTAGTGCATGGATTTTGGGACACTGTAAACATGTTTGGAGATTAGCGAAGAATTTTTGGAATCGCTGAAGGGGGATTGGCCCTTTTTATATTTTATGAAAGCTACGTAACTATGCGCAAATGGCGTTCTCCCACATCCCATCCATTTCAGATCCCGTCACCTGGAAGAGGGTGTATGACACCAAGCAATTGCTTATATAAAATTTGATGCAACTAAAAAAAAAATAGGTAGATCAAAGGGCTTATATTAGGAAATTATTATATCGTGATTACTTGAGCTGCCGCATCCTCAAACACTGAAGTCGCAGTCGGCAGCCAATACTGGCATAGTATTCGCTCTGTATATTTCTCTTCACGGATCATTTTGGATGAAGCATTGATGAATGCCCCTAATTTGCCCTGCAAATTGACAATAATTATATTTTCGGGGGCCTATGATTCATTATTAGCGACGCCGGCTTACAGCGTCGAGAGAATGTTGTCAGTTACCTTTCCTCGTAAACTGGTAGTTGAGGTTAGGGTGATTGAGGGCAGGTTAGTCGAAGCAAGGACCTGACTTTCAAGATTACTGTGTCAATTGTTGCCGTAATCCTCTGCAGCGATATTTTCCGCGTCGTTTCCCGGCTCTATCAGCAATATTATAAGCCAGATTGCCCGATTAATCGCACGATGCCAACATTTCTGCAATCACCAGGCCGGGGGTTGGACCAATCAAAATCTAGGAAGTTCTCATGCGACCGGCCAGCCAACAGCAACACACTGAGATATTTTCTTTCAAGTTGTGTAGTGCATCTTCATATCGATTCGCCGTAAAAATGATTGACCGTTTTCAATACAACATCGGCGTTCCTGCAGAAGATTTGGCCAAGTATTGCCACGGAGGCTACCATCCAGTTCATCTCAACGACCTACTATGTGACGGACGATACCGAATTCTTGATAAGCTTGGCTTCGGGTCATTTTCTACCGTCTGGCTTGCTCGGGATGAGGTGTAAGCAGTATCTTCTCCGTTAGGCTGATTCCCGCTTACGGATCGACTAGAAAGGAAATATATGTTTCTATAAAAATTGTAGTCGCAGAACAGTCGCACAATCACAACGGCGAGTTGCAAATCCTGCAGACCATCACACGAACCGGCGACACTACCCATCCAGGCCACAAACATGTGTCTCATCTTATAGACTCTTTCTACCATGAAGGGCCAAATGGGCGCCACCTCTGTATGGTCCTTGAGCTACTGGGTCCTAAGATATCTTCAGTTGTCAATAGAAGGCCAAACTACCGCCTGGACGGTAGACTTGCTCGTCGAATCTCTTCACAGCTCCTTTTGGGAGTAGACTATATCCGTTCATGTGGCGTGACACACGGAGGTAGGCCTAGAATGAACTCACCTTGTTCCTTCTCTCGTTAACCGTCATTATTAGATATACACTTGGGCAACGTGTTGTTTCGAGTCTCTGGTCTCAACAGGATACCAACTTTTGACGACTCTCGAATAGGAAAGGTGTCAAGGAAGGATGGGGCACCGAGTGAAAAAGGTGTTCCGGAATACCTGGTAGAGCCTGTGGAATATAAGTTTGACAAAAGCGAGATTCTCGATGAAATTCAGCTTGTTGACTTTGGCGAGTGTTTGTCTCCCCTCACATGATGGAGTCAACTGTATATTAACTACTGTTGGGTCTAGCGTTCCTCATCGGCAATCCACCTAAATCAATATGTACGCCTACGTCTCTCCACCCGCCTGAGCTGGTATTCAGGCACCCCTTGACAGAAGTAGTTGACATCTGGAACCTTGGATGCACGGTAAGGATAGACAAGCTATATTTGTACACTAACTAATGACATCAAAGACATATGAGCTTGTCACTGGGCGCACGCTATTCGAAGCATGGATGGATGATCGCGAGCTGGTACCGCAGTTTCAGAAGGTGCTTGGTGGTGTCCCTGATCAATGGATCCAGGACGCTCTAAAAACTGGAGTCCTTACAGAGGAACCAAACAATTAGTCCTCATAATGTAACTCAAGACCTAGCTAACTCTAGAAAAGGCTCGGCTGCAGACGGCTTTCTATCCCTCGAGGAGGATATACAAGCGTCATACGCTAATGGCTATGACAAAGAGACACTCGATCTTGATGAAGAGGATCTCACGACATTAGGAAGCTATCTTCGCAGGATGTGCATAGTCGAGCCAACCCAACGAGCGAATTTGACAGAATTGATGTCACATCCATGGGTTCAGGTAGACAAAGGAACCCAAAAAGAACAGTGAGGGGAAGCCTAGAGGCACTGCTCATTTAGCTGTAACTCGCGGCAAGACCAGCGCCAATCGCCAGTTGAAACAGCGGGAATGGCAACCAGGCATTAAGGTCGCATAAGACACGACCAACTGTAAGGCTCGTCACATGCAGCCTCTTGCAGAACACACGCCCAACAGCCCTGAGGGGCGAATTTCACAGCTGTTCAAGGACATGAACCTATGCGCAATAAGCAGGGTACTACAGCGGACTTTTCGGGCCTCGGACGGTGGATCAGGAGGACAATACTCCGTCTGCCGCGGTTTTGTATCCATGTTATTGCCGAGGAGTGACATTTACGTATCGATTATCCCAATCAAACAGTTTCTTGCACATTAGAGAGAGATACGTGTCATTTATACTACCAATTGATCATGTGTGGAAGATATTACTGCTATACTTGGAAGCTATCTTCGGAGGATACTACTGGACTTATTAAAGGAGCGAAATTGATAGAGCTAATGCCATACATATGGTCCAAGTGGATAAAGGGATCGGAAATGAAAAGAGAAAGAAGAATGATCGGCATCAACTCCGTATATCCACCGGTTGCGCGTATTTTGTTAGCTTCAAGGCTTTGATACCTTCCTTCACCGCTTTATACTATAATTATCTCATGGTCCGACCCGTGGCTCTTATTTCCTGGATTTAGCTTGATATTTTTTCTCCGTAGCCTTCAAGGGTTCATCGGGAAGCATACAATTACTCCACTCTATACACGGGTTCACGGGATGGAGCGGATGACCCCGGCACCCCTTTCTTAAATTCCATGGGAAAATGGAGGAAGCCGCTGCGGCAATGCAGAAGGGAACTCTGCCGCAGTCGATCCACGGCTCACATCCTTCCGACCCCGCAAATATTGCAGCCCCTAGGTACGAACGGTCCACGATGAAACATCGTCTTCACTTGGAGGAGAGGACACATAAAGCCCTTTCTCCCGCAATGAGGCAATTGACCTCGGGATCGGCATTCTAACAAATGTTCTGGAGACATATTCGGATACATCCTCGGAACACGACTCCGTGACACGGAGTCGGCATTCATCGCGTTATGATCGCGAGGCCATCAGAGCGATTTAACCGGATGCCATCATCGGCTTCGTAGTGGCGAATGAGTCGGCCGAGATAGAACTAGCATTTTGACGAGGCTTGAGCAAAATCGATGAAATAGTTGTCAAATATTATACCTACCCGAGTTGACTACATGTATGTAAGCGGTCACTTATAGAGAGAGACAGGGGCATAAGTGGCCGCTTAGTCAATACGCGGAGTAGCATGTTTTATACTTCATTGGACTTGATGGTCTGTATAAGATCATTAAATGCTTTTGCATTACATCTTCAAATTAGAGAAAACTCCAACAACAGTGGAAAACATATCCCTACGGACACTAGTTTCTACTTTCTGTAATGATCTCAAGCCTAGTATACGCAAAGTATTTAAAAATCCGTATTGCCTACAGCAAAATCCAAGCCAATTGGGGTAAGATGTCGCAAATCGAGGGGCAAGCAAAGACATGAAACCCTCCAAGTGAGTAGTGTAACATTGATACAAATTTGATGCATGATTGGCCCAATATCCATCAAGTGGATGTATCACATGGGCATGAACGATCATGCCAATTTAAGCAAACAGTATCCCCGGTATGCAGCTCAACCCCTCAAGGCCCACCATGTATTAAACACGATGCTACCTTGTATAAACGACGGTCTTCGCGAGCCCCGACATTGTGTCATTGAGTCCATGCTGCCTACAAAGCTTGAATTATGTCTCCGCGGAGGCTCCGGCATGGAAACCCCATCTCTACTATTTCGTTTACTCCTTATACATTTCGATTGTGATATAAGAGGTAGCCGTCTTCTCGCTCAGTGAACTTATATTGAACTCGGATATCACTATCAAGTTATACAATAAGGCTTCACTATGCTGTTAACTGCAGAATCCCTACTCTTCTCACTACGGCCTGGAGTCGCTCTAGTGCTCTGGGCTGTAATTCTTGTGCGTATATCTCAGCGATGATTTTCTTCCAGCTGCTCACCCTGCCTATCTCGTGGAACCTGCAATGGAACTAACATAGTCAATACAGGGGTTTGTTTACCTGATCTCAATACCAATCTATAATGTCTGGTTCCATCCGCTTCGCAAGTACCCCGGCCCCCGGCTGTGGGCCGCAACTCGAATCCCATACGCCCGCATGATCTTTTCTGGAAAGTCCCATCGAAAGATTCTCGAACTTCATCAGATTTATGGAGACGTTGTGCGAGTGGCACCTGATGAGCTAGCTTACATTGATGGCACTGCTTGGAATGACATCATGGGCCATCGAAAACGAGGCCAGGGGGAGAACGGCAAAGATCCCGTATTCTGGAAGTCCCAACAGCACAGCGTCATCAGTGCTGACCGCGAAAATCATACTCGAATGAGAAGGACCCTGGCTCATGGATTTTCAGCACAGGCAATGATGGATCAGCAGCCTCTTATCCAAGGTTACGTCGACATGTTGATAAGCCGACTGCGAGACAACTGTGCCGATGGCACTCGGCCTCTGGAGATGACATCTTGGTATAACTGGGCAACGTTTGACATCATCGGCGACTTGGCCTTTGGGGAGCCATTTGGTTGCCTTGAAAACTCGGACTATCATCCTTGGGTATCTCTACTATTCACCAGAATTCGTACAAGTGCGGCAAACAATGTTTTACGCCGCTTTCCATTTGGTGAAAAACTTATCCAGCTTCTTGTCTCAAAGCAAGACCGCCAAAAGTTTCAGGAACATTACCAACTTACCCAGGAAAAGGTTAACAAGAGGCTGGCTGAAACCAATCCGCGAGCAGACTTCATGGATGTCATGACTAAAAGGGAGGGTGCCATGGTATGACTTTGCATAAAAAACAGCACCTCTGGATGTTTTTTGTCGCTTACATGATCCACAGAAATTCTCCTATCCTGAGCTTTTGGACAATGCAAGTCTGCTTATCATCGCCGGATCAGAGACAACTGCTACCACCCTATCTGGAGTCACCTATCTGCTATTGACCCACCCAGACGTTTTACAAAAGACAACGGATGAAGTGAGATCAAGCTTTTCAAATGAAAGCGAGATTGATCTTCTCAGCGTGCAGAAGCTGAACTATATGATGGCTGCGCTGCAAGAGACACTTCGAATGTACCCTCCTGTCCCAACTGCCATACCACGCAAGGCACAGCCAGGCGGCGACGTAATTTGTGGGCAGTACGTTCCAGAAAACGTAAGTACTATTTCACTTCCAGGACAAATCTCAGTCGGCTCTAACAAGATAACAGACTGTCTTGGGGATTTGGCAATGGCCAATGTACCACAACGCGAAGAACTTTACTTTGCCTGATTCCTATATTCCAGAACGATGGCTCGGTGATGCCCGATTTTCGAGTGACCCTCAAGATGTCCTTCAAGCATTTTCCTTTGGTCCTCGAAACTGTATCGGAAAGAAGTTAGTGGTTACTCTCCAAAACGTTTTATCATCGACATTCTAACATCTTTTTAGTCTTGCATATGCCGAAATGCGCCTGATTCTAGCAAAGATTTTATGGAATTTTGACATCAGTCTGCATCCTGACAGCAAAGATTGGCTTCAGGATAACAGAGCTTTTACACTCTGGCAAAAGCCAGACCTCAATATCTATATCAAGCCAAAAGAGATCTCGTAAATTGAGCCGTCATGATCTAGGATATTGGCTACTTAGCGAGCGAGCGGAAATTGTACACCTTATGTTATCATTGCCTACTTATTGTATTACCACTGTATCTAGTTTTAGTTGAATTCTTGCAGAAAAATGAGCTATAGCCGACGTCGCACCTATAAGTTGCAACATCTTTTATACCACATCACAATTAAATAACATGGCTGTTTTACTTGCTCAAGTCCCCCAAAATAAACGTTCCAGAAGGAGTATGTTAGAAGTTGCTTCATCGTGAACAACGATTCGTTCATCATAACCATCAAATAGATAGCTGGCTCAATTAGAGGACAGAAGAATAGCTAGGTCAATTCTCTCTACACACCTCGGCAAACAAATTAAGGCTATCCAAGAGAAGCAGCTACTGCAGTCTCTATATCCCTAGGCCCGCACAAGAAGATGATCATAATCCTTACAAGTTGTTCAACCAGGATGACATCTCTGTCCCAATGCGATGAGGGTGATCCTCTTGCAAGAAATGCATGCCTTTTCCAACAAAAACACCCTTGACATTTTTTAGATGATCCAAGTACCATTGAGCCTTCTCTGCAGACACAATTCTACCAGGGACAGCCCAAAAGAACAACTTGGGAACCTGCGTCTCCAGAAGCCATTCATGATAGTTTGATGCTCGCTCATATACATCAGGCGGGTGGCCTTCAATGGGAATCTCATTGGGCCACCGAAACAAAGGCTCCTTCTCGTATGGCTTTGCGTAGAAGGCCTTTTCCTCGGCAGTTAGTTTGCGCACCAAGCCTCGGTCAAGCATAACATTGATGAAGGCGTTCTGTTCAATGATGAGCTTCCGCCCAGTGGGCTCGTCCCGAAAAGCGCGAAACGTCTCTTGCGCCTTGCTGTGCGCGGCATCATCCCAGGTAGGAAATGGCCGTATAAATTCCATAAAAACAAGGCCGGCCACACGGTCTTGATGACGAAAGGCCCAATCAAATCCAAGAGCCGAGCCCCAGTCTTGAATTACGAGTATCAACTTGCCTTCAGGTATGACTTGGTCGATGAAGCCGCCCAGATATTGAGCATGCTCGGCGAAGCGGTAGGAAATGGACGGCTTAGATGAGGCGCCCATGCCGACAAGATCGGGAGCAACGCAGCGCACCTGTTCAGACACATGCGGAATGATGTTGCGCCATGAATAAGACGATGTTGGGTTACCATGGAGGAACAGGCAGTTGTTTTTGAATGGCGGCTGTCGGCTGGCGCGCCTGTATCCACGTATGCCATTTGAGCATCTTCAACACTGACAAACTTGAGATCAAAAGGGAATTCGCTCGAGACATCGGTCTCGGGGTCCCGTGGGGAGTCTGTAGAAAATGACATGTTGAGCTTTGCCGTATAGCTTGTTGGTATTAGAGGTAGTTTCAAGGTGGTTCTATGTTTTGCTACGAGTTGATCTATAAAGATTACGAGAGTCTTTCGATCCTTTATCCTTAGTTTATAGGTTGAGATTGTATTGTTCACAGCATCGCCATTCCAGGCAGGCTACGACAAAGGGTTGTACCAGAACCTCGCACTGTCCCTGCAGGTTCACTTCGACTGCTGCCCCGAGTTAGTTTAGGCTTGAAGTTAGATTTACCAGTTCTCACGGGGGCGCAACAAAACTGGAGTCTATCACTTTGCTGTCGTCTCATCAGCTTTTCTCAGTCCGGCAATAGCGACAGTACCAGTGTTTGTAAGCTCAATTCACTCTGTATTGCTAATGCTAAAAGGGCCATTATCAAGACGACACGAGAATCGACATCGAGATCACCAGTTCCAACTGGCTCCATTTCTTGCCAACTCGCCCTCCGCGGGATAGCGAGGCTTCGTAAGCAGCATTATTAACTAACATTTGCTGGACTATTACCCACCATCTCCACGACTGATCAGGCTTGTCGCATTTGCAAAATTTGATCAAGAGATACCCTTATCACCATATCCTGCGTACTAAATTGGACTCCTTACCCAACGCAAGTTTACATGATATTGCAATTTAGCCAAGATTAGTAGTATACAGCGACTTATAACAGTGAATAATATTTTTTGCTTCATTTAAGAATGTTTCTATAGTCGTTTATACTACTCAGCCTCATCAATGGGAGACCATGAGCAAAAAATGGATTTGCGAGGGTAAGAATGCACCTAAACAACCACCGGTGCCTAGACGAATATTTTGAAAGGCATGCAAGTGTCCAAATAGAATCCACGGCAAATTTCGCCGGTCCAAGTGACCCAGCGTCAATAAGCGCTCACGCTGTAGTCACCAGTTTTTGCCTTTTGGGCATGATTACCAGACCCGTGGATTGGTATTGAGCGCCCGCCATGGAGCCAAGCTCCAGCTCTAGTCTAATAGGCAGCTATCATCAGCAAGGCAGTGAGCACTTCTAATAGGCCATATTATGTCTGCTTATATCTATCTATTAAATGCGTGTAATTAGTGAATACCGAGACGCTGATAGGGCGCCTAGACGTCCCACCGACGTCCCACCTAGAAGTACAACTAGCTCGAACAGCCCATAACTTGTTTATACTCTCTCAACGTGTCATTCTTATCGTTTAGCTCGAGAAAACAAGAAGATGCAGAAAGGATCAGACACAACCGCCATGTTCCGGACAGAAGTTTTACCCGTGACCGACAAAAGAGACTTGGAGAAGATTGTCGATATCGAGGAAAGGGCATTCGGAGCGGCCTCACCTTTATTACGACTGATTTACCCCATATCGCCCTCTCCATCTTCGGCCATTCTTCGAAGTTCAAAAATCGCCAGACATGAGCATGTCTGGCAATCGGACCCAACGGTACATTACATCAAAGCGGTTACATACGAAACATCTCCCGAGGGTGCAACATCTGAACGCATAATTGGCGCAGCCGTATATAACGTCTATGAGTCCTCCCATACAGCTTCTGAACGAAATCCATGGCCTCACACTTCAGACGAAGTTCCCGAAGGAGCAAACGCGCCTCTTTGTCTTCATTACTTCGGGACATTGACTAAAGCTCGACTGGACTTTACCAATGGCGAACCACATGCATTCTTGGAGAATTTGGCTGTTGATCCCAACTTCCAGAGACGCGGAGTTGGGACAAAGCTTCTCGAGTTCATGATTTCCGATATATCTTCCAGATACGCAGATGAAGGCCTCGATAATGTCGGTTGCTGGCTGGACTCCTCCCCTTCCGGACTAAAGATGTATCAAAATCTTGGGTGGGAGGAAGTTGGTTCCAAGTCTTTTGATTTGGAGCCGTGGGGTGGTGCAAAGGGCCAAGTGCACAAAAATGTACATATGCTGAAGTCGATATCAGTTTCTGAATCTTGAGGGCAGAATCGTCATTCTCTCACAATTATCAACTCACTCAATCCTCTAATCAGATGGTGTTGCCGTTCTCAAGGTTGCCTGCCTTTAATATCACGGTGATAAGTGAGGTGTCCTCATCCTAGCAGCTTATAATTTTGTTGACTTACCATACGCTGTTGCTGAGAGTTCTTACGACGTTATTCTCCTTGGTGATACCGGGGCCTTGGATCAGCCCGTGACATTTCAAGTCCAACTACGTGAAACGCTTGTAGCTCACTACGAGAGACAGCAAGGTTATGAAGTTGCTCAAGGGAATGGAACGGCGTGCGATCTACTCCCGGATTACTTCAGGGTGCGTATATAAAGAAGTTATTATGAAAAGAGCTGCCATTTTCCAAGTTGGGGAGGCCGGGAGCAATTGAAGAGAAGTGAAATGTACAGAGGTTGAGAAGTAAACACAGCCAATCAAAACATGACCAAAGAGTTCACAGTCAAATATAAATATAAAATCTCCTGGAGCAGGATTCAACGGTCACGTCTACTCAAGTTATAGTAAGATGAATATTTCAATTAGCATTATTCCACCTTAAAGCTATTATACAATCGTCAAGAGTCTATGTTTTGGTGTATATCTTGGGTGCAGTTTATGCCCCTACACATCTGAGCATCTCTAAGTTACCAGATATAGGGATGTAGCTACTTACATAAATGAATGGTAGGATCTAACACAGTGCCATCTATTAAGGATAGGATGGGAGAACGTCGTGGGGTTCCGGCATAGTCCCCTCGCGAGAGCAATATGATTAGGCACATCACGCACTTATTTGATGGTATGATTGAAGTCGACTTCGGGTATTCATTTGCGTCGCTAGCCTATTGCGAGTATTTTAAGCCTGAGGGTAGTATTCCATTAACCTAACAGGTAAATGCCAATTTCCGCTTGTTTCGACTAATGTATTGCCACTTTAGCTCATGCTTTAGCCCATGCTACCATGTAAGCCCTATCTTTACTTCGGATGTAGACCATGCTTCGGACACAGATGTCCAATTGAGCTCCCGGTAGGATCACCTACATCGATACTAATCTATCCTTCATCTTGAGGTCTAGACTAACAGTCTAGTGTAGGATCAAGTAAGCCCGAGAACACTAAAACACACGTCAGCACCATATAAGAGACACGTACATCTCCAATATGGTCTTTGCCAACATCGCATGCATTTACTACGCGATGAATTTTTTCCGTGGATCATTCGATTCCAGATCTTTATAGCATTCAATTGAACATTATGTCTTTATCTGAAAAGTACACGCTGTTGCGAGAGTCTAGTATGCCAGCGCCACCGACACGCCATCAGCAAACTAACATTTAGCATCACAGGCCTCTACGACCGCATGTTTTACTGTTTTCATCGCCTAGGCATCCAATCGAACATCCTTGTCTCAGCAGAATATTCCTCACATGGTAGAACCCTATCGGATGATAACGTTTACGCAGCTCTTGCAACTGTGATCAAGGCACACCCACCACTATGTGCCGTCGGCGTGAGATTGCCATCTTCCAGCACCGGAAAGCATAGCCTCCATCTCGCGTTACTCCACAAAATTGATCTGCATAAATGTGTGGTGTTCATGGATGGTGACGAAGACTCGGAAGTTGGCCCAGCTCTCCTTGAGAATGCGCACAACACGTGGGACTGGACCGACGATGAACCAGACGCTCCTTGGTGGAAAGTGCTTGTTGTTGGAAGGAAACACGTCGTGTTTGTGTACCATCATTTCGTTGGCGATGGCATGTCAGGCACAGTATTCCATCGCGCGTTTCTCGCCGCCCTCATCTCCTTACCTCTCGATTCGAAACCGGTGTCAACTCAACTCTCACTCACTTACCCTTCCCCCATCCAATACCCACTTGAGCCTACCGAGCATTCAAACGTTACGCCATCTATTCCTAGACTACTCTGGAAGATGCTTGTTTGGTATCTGCTTCGCCTCTTCTTTGGTGGGAAGCTTGTCTTTGGTGATCTTCCCCGGCCTCGACCATACGCTCAATCAGTAGTGGCAAAGACTGTTTACACAAACCGAACAATCACCGGAGTTTCGAGTTACCGCATTCCCTCGCATAAAATGCGTGCTGTGCTCTCTGCCTGCCGTGCGAATCAGACGACATTCACACCTCTGCTGTGTACGTTGCTGAATCTCACTCTCGCAACTGATTTCTATCCTCAAGCGATGTTTGGCGCGTCACGATTTGCCTTTGATCTTCGGCCGTATCTCCCAGCAGCCCAATTCGGCGACCTGGTTCGCAGCAATGTGATTATGAATGCCGCCGCAGGTTCGGCACATCTTCACTACTTGGAGCCATTCCGCAAGGCTGTTGCAAAATACAGCGGCTCAAATGAGGAAGCCGTCAAAGCTTCCTTGTTTCGCAGTACTGTATGGCAACTGGTCCGAGAACACAAGTCAAAGATGGACGGTGATATCTACGGGTCTATCCGTGACTGGATGGCGGGTACACTAATAGGGAGTACTATCGAGGATTTCATGACCACCTCGATGCCAAGGATAGGACATTTTACTAGCGATACATATCTGGTCTCCAATCTCGGGCTGTTCTCGAGTATCCCAAAGGGAGTTACGACGACGGGTGATGCAAAAGAGACGTGGACTATCGAGGACATGCAATTCTCGGCTGCTGCGACGAACGGGAATGTAGGATCTCGCAGTCTTGTCCTAAACGTTGCTGGTGTGGCTGGTGGTGACACAGTCATCAATGTGTCATATGAGGATGGCATTATAGACCGAGAGACGGTGGACGCAATTCTTAGCAAGGCGATGGAAAAGCTAGATTGGCTTCTTGAGTAATGTACAGCGGCATGATATCCAAGTTTGATCGTCTACCCTTCGTATATTGCCTAGGGGCATCGTGGCCTCTCATATTTGCGATGCGATACGCCTCTTTGAGGCAGTCAGCTGCATTGCCTTGAGAAGATGAGTCCTCGCGGATCAAGTAGTTCGCTCTGAGGCCATCACCAAATTATTGCAACTTCGAGTTGAGTTCACTGCAAGCTCATTCATTCCCACACACGTATATCAGCGTCATCTCGGCAGGAGCCACTACCTACCTTTCAGAAAAACTGCCGAGAAATGTTTAGAGCTTCATTTAACTCTTCATGAAGGCAGATAGAGGCTTATAAATAGAAAGCGGATGTTTGTATTTCCATCCATAGCAGGTGAAGCTCATGGTGAGAGTAATGCAGTGGGTACCGGAGTTATATAATTAGGATATCCCAAAGGTTGAACAACAATTCGAGCGCTTCCGTAGCTCAGTTGGTTAGAGCTTCGTACTAATACTAGAGCCTCGGCTCAAATATTGGTAATGCGAAGGTCGCAGGTTCAAGCCCTGCCGGGAGCAAATGCCCCAGATGCGTTTCGAAAACTTCTTTTTTTGCAAATTTTTTGCTCTTAGTTTTTTTAGTACGTCGTCATATTTTGCTGTGGGAACAGCACAGCATGTGCCCCTCTATGAAGAAGACATGCCGTCAACAGATCCATGCGTCCATGCAAGGCTTGTCCGGATCAGGCCCTTGTTCCGGGATGTGCTCAGATGACAAGCCGCTGTATTTTAGTGAGCCCGCCGCGATATCACAGCAGTTGTTCCGCTAAACCAAGAATTGGCTACAGTGGTGGTCCAAAAGTGACGATGCACCCCACTTTAGTCGGAAACCCTCATCATGACCACGCAACTTCAAACGCGATTTTCTTAGCCAAATTGCGGTCAAATTTGTTTTAAATTAAAGATCTAGATTCTTTAGAGTGTATAGTTATATGCAGGCTATTTTAATACTTCGTATACCAGCCGTGGGCGGCGATAACGGCCGCTAGTCTCCGCGGCATCGATTCTACAAGCTGTTGTAATAGGTCTTCCGAAAAGTCCTCCTATACCTCGATCGCGGCCTTGCAAAGCCGTTGAATTGATCTCTTTGTCTTTGGTATTAATGAAAGTTTGGGATATCTTTTGTATATCTCTTCCTTTAGCAGTTTCCATAGGTTTTCGATGGGGTTAAGATCGGGCGAATACGGCGGCCAGTCGACGATCGTAAGGCTATTCTCTTGCGCCTAATTTCTTAACCAATCTTGCACTATTTGCGCTGTATGTGTAGAGGTATTATCTTAGGCGAATATTAAACCAGGTTCGACGATTGTAGGTAATTGATCTTAAAGGTATTTGAGTATTCTGCGATTTGTAATGCCGCTGCGGGCAGATTCGGGGTTTCTGAGTAATGGGTAAAGAGATATATAAGAACTAAATAAAAATATACCCTAGAATATCTGCGAATGGCGCGTTAGCTTGCCTCGAGGCTGTATGAAGACTGGATCTAGGCGTTCTCTCTGTAAAGAGGTTAAAAAAGAGTTAAAACGGCGCGCAAAATCACGTACTTTGCGGCAGAAAACCCAGGCCTGCCTCTTGCCTTAGCCTTTTGCGATTGTTGACTCGTTACTGAAGATCTAACGCCTCCAAAAGCTAGCTGGTTGATTATAGTGTGCTAGGGCAAATTCCAGGCGTTTTTGAGCAGCTTCTGGCGTTAGGAGCGGGCGCCGCAGGGTACGTTGGTGATAGACGCCTTCTGCCTGAAGGTATTGCGTTATGGTCTGCCTAGAGACCGCTAGACCGGCTGCGGCGATGAGATTAGGCATCTTGATGAAAGGATTTTGATGAATAACTCGGAAAATCGATCTTTTATCTCGTTCTGACAGCTTGGGTGGCCGCCCTGATCGACGTTGACTTTTTGCACTTTCTTGCGTCTTGTAGCGCTGGATGATACCAGACACGGACCCTGGTGACACTCCTTCTCTGACAGCGATACGGTGCTACGTTTCGCCTAATTTATATATTATTCGAATCCTCGTCCTTTTATGAGGACTATATTTAAGTCTGGGAGTAATTGGAGGCATATTCGTTAAGAAAATTCAATTTAAAGATTAATAGGTTATTTAATTGAAAATCAAAAACGCGACGCGGTCGCAAGGTAGGTGGGGCTTGCATCGATACTTTTGGACCACCACTGTACTAATAGATGGACGCCTAGCGATTGCTTGCCCAGAGAAAGAGCTCCAGTCCTTTTGACGGATATTCTAAAGCATCTACAACACATGCATCTTTTATAATGGCCAAATTCTGGTGTATCAACCATTACCCTCTTTACCCTTGATTCGGGCTATAAATATGTTTGTTCAATTTTGTGTAACGAAATCCCGCCAAGCTTGTGAACGCAACACACAAGACAATTTCCAAGACTTATATACAAGTCTCCAAGGCAATAATAATCCTCCTCAACACTGCAAAACTACATCACGAGTCTCAATATCCGTACTCTCACAAAGTAAAAGCCCAACAAACACGTTCCACTTGGGCCCTGACAAGCACATGCTCTCTGTTTCATATCCCCTCAATCAAACCCCCCCCCCCCCCCAAAAAAAATAAAAGGCACCCGTGCCAACGAACCTATGATATCTCCCTTCACACTCTCTCTTGTGCCACCTCGTCCGACAATGATGGCGTGTCCGCACTAACACCAGCTCGCCTTACCTGCCTCTTCCGCCTCTTGGACGAATGCTGGACAACTGACTGTCAAGCACCGCACTGGAAAAATGTAACATGTAACCGACGTCCGGAAAACGGATTTGCTTCGTTCTTTGCCCAACCGGACAATGAACAACGTCTGTTAAGGTTAAAGACAGAGCGAACTCCGGTTCTGCAGTGAGGCGAGTTGCAGCAAATGACCACATCTGTGGCCGTCTTGATTCATCTGCACGAGTTTCCTCTTTCAACATCCCTAGAGACAAGCAACAGGCATCTATATCGCAAATCTCCCACAACAATCATGGAAAATGTCTGCCGTGATTTCAGAGCGGCATCATGAACTCCTGCGGGCGAGAGGGGCGTCCTGACATGTACGGTCTGGGCATCCGCCTCGGAATCTATTTCCAGTGGTTTGGCGAAATTATCGTCGAGTTCTTTGACGACACAGACGTCTCGGATATACGACTACTAGGCCTCCTTCTCTCTGGCGCCGTTGTTCTGGCGCTGCTTGTCGAGATTGTGAACCACAATGTTCAGGCAGCCGACATTTACATCATGCTCCAACTTGCTGGTGGCTCATACATCTTTCTCATACCTATATATATCTGGAAGACGCTCACATGTTGTGACCGCAAATGGGATCCGTTGAAGTGGACGAGGGAAATCCATGTGCCGGTTTATGGCGTCTCGACCATGATAGTCATGGTCATCATTTCATCTCTTCAACTCTGGTTCTTTAGCACTTACATGCCGACCAGAGGGCACCAATGCGAATATTACGGCTTCTTCTTCACAAAGGTCAAACTCGACAACGTCGGATTCATTGTGGTCAATATCATCTTGCACATCATTGTTATTCTCGTTTGCGTTGGAATCGTCCTGTCGTATACGGGGTTTTGGAAAACACAGTTTCGAATACGCAGACATCGACGTCGAAAGAAGCATCGTACAAGACAGTCAGTCAGCCTCCCCTCCCAATGCCCATATGATCATCCAGTGCTGTATCTGACAGGAGAGCCCTAGGCCAGAACAAGATAACCAAGAGCGCATTGCCAGACGGGAGCGTGCCAGACAGGAACAAAAAGATCTCTTGCGCACCATGCGGAGCATATCCAACCTGGTTGTGTACGGACTTCACATCACTGCCATTGAACTGACGATCAAATGGAACCAGTTTGACAATGTCGACGGGGTCAACACCAGCGGACAGACAATTCCGCTGCTGGTTAGCCTCGGTATCCTGATTCGCCTCATTGTATCTCACTATGCAGTCCAGGGCGACGGCACATCGACAAGTGTTGGGTCTCGTCCTCGACCTGGGGGCTCCGGCGGAAGTCGAGGATCGAATCGCCAGACTCAAAATGAAGCTCAAGACGCGACTCCTCAGATGGGAGATTTAGATGAATTCATAGCTGGAATTACACTGGACAACGTGAGCGAGTATTTCGCCCACGGTTCTGAGGCTTACTGGTATGCTAGGACGGCGATCCAGAGGCGCGAGGCTGAGGAAGAAGCAGCGGCGAGGGCAAGATTGGCTGCAAGGGGAGTGTTTCCTCGGCCAGCGCGGATTTACTCGAGAGGCGTGGAGATTGTGCAGGAGGTGTAAGAAGACATGGAGAGCAAGAGTTTAATGACGAGTATGTAAGATGGGATGATGAGGTGAAGAGGCTATGGCGGAGAGAGATTGGTTGAATATGAGACGGCACGTGATTTCAATTGTGTGCAATCAAGATGAATCAAATTCAAGAATCTGGAATTCCAATTATTCTGATTTTAAATTATTGTCGCTCCAATATAACACTGCTTTTATACTGTAATATAGTCCCCAGCTTAACGTTTTCAGGCCATCAAGGTCATCTCCATCTGCCAGGCACAAAACAGCCTCTGATTCGACAAACCCCCCAGCTCGCCGCCCCGCAACCGCCCATCACCCAAAGTAAACAAAATCAGCTAGAGCCATCTTCTGTCCCAAGATCGGACCTGGAATCTTACCATCGTCATCATCATCTCTCCTCTTCCTCTCTTCCTCCATTCAACTCCAAGTCCGCCCTCCGCCATGGACAAGGAAGCCAGAAAACCATCTTCCAAGTCCGCGTCGTCCAAAGACAAACGGCCCAAGGACAAGGAGAAAGACAAGGCAAAGGACGACTCCAAGGTGCACAAGCTGTCGCTCAAGGGCAGCTCTAGGCTGGTTGCTGAATTTGTATGTCTGGCTTGAGGCCTTCATCTCCCTTGTCAATTGGTACCAGCGATAGTTTTTCTAACAGCTTTTTCTTCTCGTCTCTAGTTCCAATACTCGATACACACAATCCTGTACGAAACACGATCTCTCAAACCTACCGGAATTCCTCCTCGGTGTCGAACGAAGAACTGACGGTGCTTCTCCCATGACAGATTCCAACGAGGCGTCTACCCAGCCGAAGACTTTACAGCGTACGACACACTCACCTCCCCAGAGCCCCCAAACCACCCGATCGATAAAAAACACCATCCGCTAACACATCTCCAAACCACAGCGTCAAGAAATATGGCCTCAACATGCTCGGTACTATCACCTCCCTCCTAAGACATCGACAGCCAAACACGAAACTAACCTTGCGATCCCGTACTCTCTAGTCTCCGCCGATGACCAAGTCAAAGCCTACATCAAGAAAATCATGAGCCAGCTCGACAAGTGGATGATTGGCGGCAAAATCTCCAAGCTCGTCATCGTCATCACCGACAAAGACACGGGCGAACACGTCGAGCGCTGGCAATTCGATGTACGACGCAAAATCTCCCCTTCACCACCACCACCATCCTACATCCACCCACAATCGAGAAGATAAAAGAAGAAGGAAAAAAAGCTAACATTCACCGCTCCCAACCACAAAAGGTCCAAATCTCAGCTCCTCCACCAAAATCCAAATCCAAACCCCCCACAGACCCTTCCACCACCACCACCGCCAACGAAGAACAACAACAGCAACAGCAGCAACAACAACAAGAAAACGCCGCCTCCTCAACAAACCCCCTCTTCGCCGAAAAAGACAAGCCCGAAGCCGAAATCCAGGCCGAAATCGCCGCCATCTTCCGCCAAATCACCGCCTCCGTCACCTTCCTCCCCCAGCTCAGCGGCGACTGCACCTTCAACGTCCTCGTCTACGCAGACGCCGACAGCGACGTCCCCGTCGAGTGGGGCGACTCGGACGCGAAAGAAATCGAGAACGGCGAGAGGGTCCAGCTCAGGGGCTTCAGCACCGCGAACCACCGCGTCGATACGCTCGTTAGCTACAG
Organism: Trichoderma harzianum CBS 226.95; assembly: GCF_003025095.1. Lineage (NCBI taxonomy): Eukaryota > Fungi > Ascomycota > Sordariomycetes > Hypocreales > Hypocreaceae > Trichoderma > Trichoderma harzianum. The sequence continues at coordinate 549,660 of NW_020209264.1, forward strand.
GTTGGGAGACTGAAAATGAATTTTGAATGATGAAAACTATATAATAATATGGAACTGATAGATGGAACGGGGGTTGGCCAGGTTGGGGTTACGGTTTACGAGGCTTTGTCCCTTGATTTGACTGGCCGTGTGCAAACGAGACAATGGGCTTTTTGGTACGGCGTTAGAACTGGAATAAATCGGTGCATCATGCAGCTTTTCACGAGATTTCGTCGCAGGCTAGGGAGATATATATTGATGAATATTCTCTTGTTGGTATCGATCTCTCTGCAGTATTTCATCTATATCGGATGCAAATGGGCAAACAAACCCCTTATTCATGACCCCTCAAACCAGCACCAATGACCAGGCTCACACCTCCAAACAGTCTCCAAGCGTTGCCATACGAACGAGGCAACGCATCAAACGCCGTCTCTCCGAATGCCCCGTCACCTATAAAAAAACGTATTGACCTCTTCTTCAAGTTCTCTTGAAAAAGTACACATATGCGAACTTGCGCATTTCCTCAACGTCGTGAGCTTCCACGACCTTTTCGTCGTTGAAGAGCACCCATGTGGGCGTCTCCCTGCCTTCCAAGGATTTGCGAATAAAGGCAACGTAATGACTGATGAGAAGCTGTTAGTCTACTGGCAAAGATGAGAGATACATTCAAAGAGATGTATACTTACCCGGCGTGAATGCTTGTGCCCTTGTGGCACACAATAGACTGCAGCTGGAACCTTGCCGGCAGTGTAGCGCTTCCAGCAGGCTCTTTAGGAGATGTATCTGCTGCTGCGCCCGAGTTCTCGTCCTCAGTGATGCCCTGGTCGTCAGGGTGGTTAAAGAGCCACTCAACAGCTCGCTCGACATCGCCACCCGTTTCTTTCAATGCCTTTTTAGCTTGAGGAGCACCAAATCCCATGGCGCCCAGCATCTCAATCTTTTCGGGGTCAGCGGTGCCAGCATCTCCCGACCCAGATCCTAAATCGAGCGGCGCATCAATATCGGCATCATCGAGGTGTGCAAATAGCCACTCCATGGCCGCATTTGCATCAGAGTTACCCGTCGCGTGCAAGGCCTTCTCAGCTCGGTTCAGCGGAAAGCCCATGGCCTCGAGCTGTGCAACTGCTGTTGCATCTGCCACAAATGCGGGAGCCTTGTTTTCAGGCTCTTCCGGCAGCAACTCTTCCGACGGCTGGAGTCCCTTGGAGAGGTAGTCGTCCAGCAAAAATGGTTCGTCTGGGACAATGACGGGGACATCAATCTTGATAGGGACCCAGTTGACAACGGCCATCTTTCGTGCATTGACGGCCAAAACGTTGGGGAATGTCTTGAAGAGCGACTGCTTGGTGAAGCCCGCCTTGCTACCGCACGATGAGCATGTCAACTCGACTTTCTCGGCGCCAGTAAAGTTGTCCAAACATTCCTTCAGAGTGACTGGCTTGTAGGCGTTGGCCGTCTCGCCACCCTCGCTTGTCTCGAGCTTCTCCAACGGCACGTCGATGAATATGTTGTCCTGTTCATTAGAGCTGTACCTAACCTTGTGGCATCCGAGACACTGCAGCCGCTGCTCTAGAACGAATCGGAATTCGGCTGTGGGATCCTTTTGGCCGTCTTCGTTGTGTGGTGATCGACTAATCAGCTTGAAGAGATGCTGGAAAAGTTCAAAGGCGTCTTGCTGTCGCATGGTGGAAAATTCCTCATGGCCTCTACCTATCAGATGCTTGAACATGGCTGGTGCCAATCCTCTCTGGTAGGCAATCTCCGATCCCGATCCTACAGAGGTATCAGGCTCTGAATACCGGCCGGATAACAGGCCGTGGGCAATCTTTCTCAACTGAGTCTCAAGATCGGCTGCAGGCTCCTGGATGATGGGCAAGTCGTTGTCAGCACTGTAGTAGCGCTGCTGGAACGAGGGCATGTCGAATAGGCACTGGATGATGCTGGCTAGGTAACAGCTATTGCCAAGATTCTTCAGTCCAGTGAGGCCGGGTCCAAACACAGGCTTCAGCTCTTGGCCATCTTCTGTGGTCATGCTAAAGTCCCATTTGAGGTTCTGCTCAATCTGCATCTCCGTCAAGCTCTTCTCCGTCTTTTGGCGCTCGGCTAGGATGATTCCCCAATGGGCCAGATGGTCGCCGAGAAGCTCGTCGATGCGCTCCTCGTCGCACCTATAGCAGTAAATATCGGCAGTGCCCTCTGGTGTAATAGATCCAAGCTTGACAGCCACGCCGTGGCCAGATTCGGTGGCATGGCCCAAGGCGTGCGAATTGCCGTCAACGCCACCCATCTGCTTCCGGCCACAACCCAGGTTTCCACATTCCAGGCAAAGCCAAAGGTTCTCTCTCAGATCACAGCCTGAGCAGTGGCCAAGCTCTCCCTGCTCGATTTTGCGGGAAGGATGCTGCTGCATGGTCAAGATGTGCTCGCACGTCGTGAGCTCTTGCTCCCACGCCTTGACCTCTTCCTTTCGGCAAAAGGTGTGCGCCTTGAGAATGCCATCGACGATGGGGGCTAGCTTCGCATTCGTCGTGTCCAGTTCGACTTGGCACTCGATGCATTTAGCGGCCAGAGCAGTGTCGTATCGATCTTCTTCCGTCTCGGCCGCGATGGCAAGCTTGGTCATCTTGGCGGGGGGTTCATCGCGATGGATCGCCTTTCGGGTGCGGCGGATATTGAGGGCAAGCGGGTGGCCCCAGACTGCGTTGTGAAGCAGAGAGTGCTCCCGATCACCGGTGCAGCCTCCGTTGAAACACTGAAGGCAGACATCGAGGCCTCCAGCGTTGTCCTACAAAGAAAAAAAATAGAACAAGATGGTGAGTTTTCGCGGGGCTGCAGCCTAGAGAGGGGGAGCTGGGCGGCTGTTTATGCACGTACAATCGAGTCAAAACATTGTGTGCAGTCTTCCTTGTACACAGACTGGACGGGAGTCGGCGGTTTGAGCTCTATGAAGACGAAAGATGAGCTTTCTTGAGCTTCAAGGCAGCTGGAAGAGCTGCGAAGCGCAAGCTGGCGGGGTAAGGATTTGACGTACCGATGGACTCGAGATGCGGGCACGACATGTCTTTGGGTGGCAGACAAGAGAGAGCAGAAGATCGTGACGAAGAGCTTAGTAGGACGGCGAAGCGAAAGGGAGCTGTAGAAGCAGGCGGTTGTCAAGTGAAAGAATCAACGACAAAGTTCTGTGATGGATGCTGTTTTGGAGTTGCTACAGGCACGCACTAGCTGTAGCGCAAGCCGAGGGCGCTATCGATTGGGCGATTAGTGGGTGCCGCAGTGAAGCTCAGTGACTGCAGCACCACCTAAGCGGCTGCTGCCAGGCACCCACCACTAATCCAGGCTGCCCCTCGATGACGGTATCGGGACTGGACAGACGGTGGAGGGGCAAAAGCTGAAGATTTTGTGTTGCATGATTCAACGGGCGCGCTGTCGAAGATTTGTCATTTCTTGAATACCTCGAATAAGAGAGGAGCTGGCCTCGATCGCTAGTATAATAATAGGGAATACTGCTTAACTGCTGTTATTCTGCCATATTGAATATGTAGATGCAGCGAGTTATGTGCCGGACAGCCTCTTTAATAAATGACATCATCCCGTCTTCTCACGTCCCATCCCATCCAACGCGGCGGCCCTCATGTCGATTTGCCCAGAACAGACAGATCTGGGACGGTCAGACTGCGGGGTTGCAGCGAATGCTTGGCTGACTGATATTTCCAGAGTGGGATCCAATACTGTGCCAACGCCGCAAATGTTCCGCAGCCCGTCCAAATTTTAGGTTACCAGTGCCGGAGTCGTGACAATGCCCGACAGAGTCAAAGTGCAATCAATCATTGTATCAGACATCAGACAAGCATCAACATCAATGCTCATCTTGTTCAAGCGGTGTCTAATACAGAATCGGCTCGGCGCAACTCTGCACTCAAAACCCCGAGCCAACCCCAGCTTGGCTTTATATGAGTACACATCAGGCACTCTTCTCCGTGCAGCTCGGGGAATTCAGCAGCCCCTTCGTTTCGCCTTCCACAGTCCAAATCCTTCCTCCATCCTCCCGCCTCTCAATTGTCAAGCTACTCTGCATCCAGTAAAACGCGTCACCCTCCAGGGTAATACGGAGCAAATGAGTTGCAGCCCCCCCTCGGAGGACGTGTCAAAGTCCGAACCGGCTTGTGAATTTCGCGTCCCTCTGTCGCCTGGCCACGTGACCTATCCCCGTCTCACGTGCATCTTATCAGATTGATTTCCAATCTTTTTGCGGAGCTTTTGCACGCATTTACGTATTTGCATCAGAATCTGATAGATGACTCAGCTGTTCCAGCAATCTAATTGGCTTCCAGCTCCGACAAGGACCGAGCTCCACAACTTTGCACAGACGTAATGGCCGAGAGGGGCGACGTCGCTGATTGGCCACCGGCGAGGCGCACTTGGCCGAAATCGCCATCCGCACCCGGGGCTGCTTTTCCTGCTGGATTTTCTTGGGGAATTGATTAAGCGGCTGCTCCTCATCTTTGGAACCTTCGTCATTTGCCCTCATTCTTACCATCTTCACTCTTCCACCATCTTATCAATCGCCTCACCTCAATTCCCAACGCAAATCTTCCCGCCGCAGCTCCTTAACCTGATCACAGCGCAGTATCGCTCATCATCAGCCGCATCACATTCGCATCCGAGCAGGTTCTCGATCATCTTGCTTGCAGCTTAACTCCGCCCGCCCACATCACAAGCACAGCGGCCTGCGAATTCAGATATTCGCCTCTCCCCATCCCAAATCAACAAAATCCACCCTTCACAACCGTTCAAAATGTTCTCCAGAGGCCTCCGCGTCATCTCACGGCAAGCTATCGCTGCCCCCCTCGTCAGACCAGCTCTCGCTGCTCGACAGCTCGCTCCCGTCGCATCCATCGAGGCCAAGCGATCCTACCACGAGAAGGTGCTGGATCACTATGCGCGGCCGCGAAATGTTGGCTCCATGAACAAGAGCGACGCTGACGTCGGCACCGGCCTTGTTGGCGCTCCTGCTTGTGGCGATGTCATGAAGCTGCAGATCCGAGTCGACCCGGAGACACAGAAAATCTCCGAGGTCAAGTTCAAGACTTTTGGCTGCGGCTCCGCCATCGCCTCCAGCAGCTACCTGACTGAGCTTGTCCGCGGCATGAGCCTCGACGATGCCGGCAAGGTCAAGAACACTGAGATTGCCAAGGAACTCTGCCTGCCCCCCGTCAAGCGTATGTATTTCCATTACCATATACCAACCAAGTCTTTCGTTATGCGACAACGTCTTACTGACTCTATGTCTACAGTGCACTGCTCCATGCTTGCTGAGGACGCCATCAAGTCCGCCATTTCTGACTACTACACCAAGAACCCCTCACGGAAACCCACCGACCTGAGCGGCACCGGCATGAAAATGCCGGCTGCCGAGGCTGTCGCCGCCTAAGCGCATCCTCGACATCGGTGAGATTGAAGACGACGAGAAAAACACAAAAAAAGAAAATGTCTACTCTCTGTTTCCTACGAATTTCTTTTTTCGCCAGCGATGGTATGGGATGAAGATCGAGCAATACATATAACTCAAATTGTATGTGGGAGTAGGCCACAAAAAAAAAACAGAAAATGAGAAAAGACTCATATTGAGAGGCTTCTTCCATCGGGATACTATTCTGATTCAACTTCTTTTTCCCCCATTCACTTTTTTTTTTTTTTTCCACGGTTAAAACGGTATCGGAGATGAATAATGGAGCGTGTCCACTACCAGAAATCGAGTAGTGAAGGGGCTGGGCAAAGAACAAAACAATGTATGTACTTTACTTGCGGCTTTTCAACAGTCGCTGAGAGGAATTTACGATGGGCCAGGATGAAACTGTAAAAGTAGAGACGCAAAAGCTACTCTTAAAAACATTTGATAACCAACCACTTGACAATATTCGCTGCTTCTTCCCAACCGTGTCTTGCCCTGCTTTATCTATCTCCTCCGTACAGCTTCACTCATCCTCTCCAACTTCAACTTAGTAAACTCACTCATTTCACATTCACCGGCCTCTTACTCGTTCTTACTCTTACCCCGGGAATCTTGCGCGCTATTGCTTTTCTTAGTCTCCAATTCGCCGCAAGCGCCGCACGCGCATAGACCCGGGCCGCCAGCAAGGGCCAAAAAGAGAAGAAGAAAAAAAATCTCGCATTTCTTCCCCGAAAAGTCCGAGCTTGTTGCCGACAGCATGCCGAGTTTGGGATCTGTATCCACATGATTCAAGATGCCGGGATCGAGCTGAAGATGAATGTTTGTCTTGTTACGGGTTGTTTACTTTCATGTACCTAACTTGTATTCAAGTTTCTCAGGTTTCTCTTTTCTGTTATCAGATGGCTTCTTACGGTCACAGAGGTAGACTTGCGAAATGAGTCTGTCACATATGAGCTACACTGTTCCAGTCTTGATTGCTCAGCTAAACACTACATAGGGAAACTTGTACTAAATGAATGAATCTCAATAAGTTGACACCCAATTCCCAGAACCTTGTTTCATATCGTAACCGTGCCGTCAATAATCAATAACCGTCGATCCAGATCACGTCGCCCGTCTCTTGCACCGAAGCCGGCCAGAAGACGCTCGCGTTATCACCCTCGTTGCCCGCAGCGGCAAAGATAATGATGCCGCCATTATTGGCATTGAGAACAGCTCTACTAATCGGTTCAAGTTCGTTGTCGTACCTGGGAAAGCCAAACGACAGAGTTAGGATGTCAACGCGGTCTTTGCCCTCCTGGGAGAAGTGGGTGATTGCTTGATACCAGACTGGTCAACGAAATTGCTACAGTCAAACAGCCGCTGTTGTCTTCAGCAGCTGGAGGTGCAGCTACAAATTGCTCACTACGCTTCGGACTGAAGGTAGCGTCAGAGCGGTCACCTTTGGTCATCATGGAGATATCACAGCTTTCTCATCGATCGCCGTGGTACTTGGAATCCCCCGTGCCAGCCTAGGCACTATCTGGGATATAATGTACTTGTATTCTCATCAACATTCTGAAACTCAACGAGCACTGCATTATCACGTGGTTGCCTTTTCTTCCATTGGCCATATAGGCGCCATGTACGACAGTATACGCGCCGTGTACGACAAGCATCCAGTCGTTATAAACTCCTCTCTTCTACAGCTCCATTTCCCACTGAAATCAAATCTATCACAAAAATCTGTTATGTTCATCTACCCCAACCTGTGGCCATAAAGTGATCTTTATCCTTGCACCGGGACAGAAGCGTCGCAAGAATGCAAGTACCAGCTAAATCCATGAGCAACGAAGCCTTGTGGAAACATTGTACACTTTGCAAACCCAGACGTGAATCATGGCACTAACTTTTTGTTTTTACCAGAGCTACTCAATACTCATTCTAATATGAATTTTTTCAAGAAAAGCTACTTCTTAGCCCCAACATGGGATCTAGACCCATCGGAAATTGCCCTCGGAAGCGTCATTGCGGATATTACAACCCCTCAAATGTTTATATCTAATAAGGACCTGCCAACTGAAATCGACAAGAAAATACACAGTTGGGAAGTTAAAGGATGCTCGGGCGGTATGAAGCATTGGCGTAAAGGGGGTATTGGACTGTTCACGACCTTGTTACAAGCTATAAAATCTTACTTCGCGATATCTTACGTTTCGACGTTATCGTCGGAATTTAAGTATACTTGTGAGTTGATTGAGACACGAACATTCGCGCTCTCACCGCAGTTTGTTGCAAAGGCTGCAGCCGATCCAGCTGTTGCGACTTTTCTTAAAACGGGAGATAAGGTTTTTATCATCACCGGCGTCAAGATCGCCAAAACGTTGGACATTATTACAATAAAAGTAATGGAGAACAGCACAATCGTCCAAGCGAGCGCTGGAATTCCAATACCTGACTTGCAGATCAAGGCCGAGGCTGGGCAAGATCATGGAAGATATCACACACACACGCAAAGGATTGACGGCCCCATCCTATTTGCCTTCCAAGTCGCCAGACTTCGCCTTAATCGGAAAAATGTGCCAACTATCGAGGACTATGCAGGCATGGAAATACATCCATAGAGGGATAATGGGACTGGGTTACGAAGGTATAGTTGATTTAAGAGACTTGTGGAGGGTTTGAGGAGACGACGAGAAATATTAAATCATTGCTCCACATATGAACTAGATACGCATTATGTCGAATTGAATACGGCAAATGTGAAACTCTACAGTCACCTCTGAGATAATAGAGGCAGTACACGAAGTTATTTTGCCATGAAAATAGATTGGTAAACCATGTGGCCTCCCTTCCACGGACTTCTACGGAGATCTTTCATACAATGACAACAGATCAATTTTGATAAGACCAGCCAGGCTTGTTGCCATTCTGTCACCGAAACATGAGTTTGATGTTAGATGCTAGGATCGAAACGAAGACGAATGTATTACAGCGATAAATCTTCTGGATATCAAATTTGGTTCACAAATTAAGAGCAATACTCATGGTATATCCATTCCCAGAGCATAAGGAAAAAAGAGAGGGAGAACAAAAATAAGAGCCAGACTAGTGTAACAAGTAACATGAATCGAAAGAGTCAGATACATAATGAGAATCAATAGTATTCAATACTACATGGATATCAAAACCGCAAATAGCAAAACCCCCATCCCCTCACAAAACATACTATACAATAAAAAAAGCCCATCTCTCCTCAAAGATGCCCCTTAGCTTGATGCGCTCCATGCAAACTAAGCGGAATCGCAAAATCCGCCTCCGCCCTGCCCACCTCCTCCATCGTCCTCGCATCCAAACACAGCAAATACGACTTCTCCAGCGTCCCATCCAACACCACCGACAGCAGCACTCCATCATCCTCCTCCGTGCCTCCCGGCCGAGGAACGAAAATCGCCTCTCCGGGTGAATGCCCCTTGGGGCCGCTCCATATCAGAGCCCCCTGGGTGTGGGTGTCCGTCTTGGCGATAGAGTCTGCAAAGAGGTAGAGACCTCTGTTGGCTACTGTGTAGACGTATCTATATGGCTTTCCGGCACGTTTAGGGTGGATAGTTGGAAGCTCGCCGACGTGAGGTGAGGGAATGGAGAGTACCTCTTCCGCCACGGCAGACGCCTTTTCCTTAGCCGACTGTGGCTCCGACGGGATCCTAAAGCGATATCGCGAGAGACGGTTTGCAGTGGTTTTGTAAAACTTCTTGTCAAGCATAGTCTTCTTCGTGGCACCGTCTCGGTCGAGGAGGATGTCGTAGTAAAACATATGCAGGATGTCAGTGTTGTTGTACGAGATGGCATCCATGTTAATCTCTGTATGCTTATTCCCGCTTTCATCCGTCACCACCTCTTCAAAGGCATTGGCCGAGTGAAAGAAGAAACCAGCTGGAGTAGAAAACTCCGCGACAACACCCTTTCCGTGTCTCCTGTCCACAACCACCCACGTGCACGGGATGGAGGGATCAAAGGGCTTGATGGCGTCGAGAATATTCCTCTGCCAGGGAATCTTCAAGCCTGACCACGCGTACTGCGTCGATTGGACACAAAACACAATGTAGTTTTCCGTCATGAAGAAGCTGTGCATGTATGCCGCTGGGTACTTTTTGTCTGAAAAGGTCGCGAGAATGTCGACGCTTCCATCCTTGGCATTAACGCGAAAGATGCGATAGGTTGGATGAGAAGAAAGCTCCAGGTTAAAGTTGAACAAGTCTCTAGTTTCAGGATCACGCTGTGTATGAGCGCAAGAGATTGGACCTTTTAGGTCTGGGTGAAGCGACTTCTGCCTGGCATTCCCAATGGGCTCAAGAGTCTTTGGGTCAAGCTTGCTGACAGTAGCGCTATCAGTGAGGACATACAGGGCCTTGCCTTTGGACGCATCTCCTTCCTTCACGTCATCACCACCGGGCATGTCTGGTACGACGGTGACGTTGATGTTGGCTTTGCTAGGGAGAAAGATGGTCATGACTTTTGCGAATAGGCCAATACATGGGTCGGCGCGTTGAGCAAATGACAGGCTCGTTTGCCAGCCCTTTTCCTTAATTTCGGCAACGACAGCATCAGCATGTCGACGAGAGGAATACGTGACATTTGCGCTGCCCTCGGCCGATTCAGAGGAAGTGATGTCGAATCGATGGCTGTGGGCAATACCATCAAACCAATGGTGAATAAAATGAGTGCCTCTGGATGTGCCCTCTACTCTATCCAGGCCAGGCCCTGTTCGGAACAAAGAACCAGCAGCCCAAGATGGAATGGTGCCCTTGACTTTCAGCTGGACTGGTCCACGATGCTCCTCTAGCCCTTCAAACTACACAGCTCCGCTGTCAGCATCTTTGTCAAGTCTGAATAAGAAAGCAAAAGGAGAGTGAGCGAAAGTTTACCTGAGCCTTTGATGGCCATTCTTTCCACGATTCGTTTTCCCAATTGCTTAGTCTCAACTGCTCATCCTCACCTGCGTCTTGTGCCGTGCGAGAGATGATTCCCTCGCCGTTGAGTGCCATGGTTGATGCGAACTTTGAAAGAGAGAGAGGCTTGAGTGAACAGGCTTGTTTCCGCCCAGGATCGCTCAAACGTACGAGAGACAAGCGCAAATGGCTGTACAATGACGTTAGGCGGGGGCGAGTGTACATGGAAGACTCTCCTATATACTCGAATGGTATGAGAGAGTCGAGTGGATGGATAACGGCTGGTGATTCAATTGTTTGACCAAGGCAGACATGACTCCATCCTTCCATGAGAGGATCACCCTCGTTATATATGCGATGGCCGGGAGGGCACAGTCACAAGCCACCAGAGTGAATGCACTCGCACGCATGGCCAAACGCGTCACCTTTCTCCTCTTGACACCAAGAAGTAGGATCCTTCTGCCCCTCTCCTTGACCTCTGATCCTGCAAAGAACCTCGCATCGTTCATCTCGTTCATTGGAGGGGAGATGGCATCCAATCAGGAGACAGTGACAGGCCGGGGTAAGCCATGCAGGCATCGGCAGCCACAGGTTAATTTTGGCCCACATGGCGTCGATGCGCAAGCGAATGCGAGCTGAAAAGTGCCGAATAATAGTTACATTAAGTTGACAGTTAATCGATGAAGCATAATAATCCTGAGCTGTCCCGTTGGTAGTAATTCCAAGTGGCGATCCTGAACAGCCGTTGACGCCATACCTCGGGTTCTTTTTCGACAGAACGTTCAATGATCTGAAAGCGCAGTTATGGCATCTGAAGGGCCTTTGATTGCGTTCTCGTGTGTTTCTTGATAAAGATAGACAGCACCTAGGAGTTTGGCATCTACTACAGAGGACTCGCATGGACCGAGTTTCAAAGCCACGGCCTCCGTATTGAACTGCTTGTCAGAAGTTTTAAAATAACATTGCATTTGCTCTCAAGAACTCAAAGACTTGGTCAACCGCGCCCCGCCCGGAAATCAAATCTGTCAGAGTTTGGACCAACTCAACTTTCCGCTTTAGGCAATGAATTCGAGGTTGCAAGGATCAGTCACACTCATCAACGCGCGTATTCCACATATTGGGGTTGTTGGACACATTCATTCAATATTGTAAATGGTTCGTGTTCTGCTCTTGACTCCGCTGCGTCTGACTGGCTGCGGGGATTCCTGGTGTTCCCAATTCCAGGCTCAATCGAGCCTCTTCGGCTGTTGAAGTAAGATGTGCCTCCACTCGAAGATTGAGCTCGCATTCGCTTCGCTTGCCACTTTCTCTTTCGCTAGAATCGACAGCAAGAGGCTCGACTAATGCCAAGCTTTCATGGGGTATCTCCTCCTGCTATTTGCATCGGGAACTCCAAAGCCGAGTGGCTACAGGTGTAAGCTGAGAATCAGTTGCATGTGAACCATGCCGGCTAATCTCGACGTTGTCTGGACTGTCAGACATGCAATGCCCTTCTACGAAAGAAGGCAGGGCATGTAACTGCGACGGGTTTGGCTATGGCGTCCGGCACTGATGAGATTCGTAAGCCCTCGGGTAGTGGCTGCAAAAGTTACACGTCTGTAACTGCAGTCGCTGCGTCGGTGTCCGCATTGCCAGCTCCCGGGGAAATAGCTTTGTATGGAATCCTGTTTGGAATCCAGCCTCTCATGAATGATGTTATGACCTCGAGTTCAGGATGGGAAAACACGACCATCTGCCAAAAACTCTTCAATATGCCTTTTTCTTGCCTCAGTCAAGGCTTTGAGCTCTACTTGGCCCGAATCCTGAGTCGTATCGCTATCGGACAAATTGCTCACACGGCCAGCAACGCGCGCAAGGAGGAAGCGCATCTTCTCAAGCTCCTTCTCTACTGGACCATCGCGAGTCACCAGATTCTCTTGGATGCCGACGCCATCCGTGGTCCGAAACGATTCGACCGTCTTTTGTAGGCTGCGAAGACGCTCAACGCGCTGCCTCAGCTCTTTGCGCTGCTGGCTGAGGTCGGTGAGTTGACGAACTGTCTCGGCGTAGCGATTGGCCTCCATTGGATAGGCTTCGACATCTTTGTCTGAGGGCCAAGTCGCAGGCAGTGTTTCGATAGCGTTCTCGTCAACTGTGTAAAGAGGGTATTATGTCAGATACAGCGTCTTGATACATGGAGGCAGCAGCGGCAATTACCCAGATCAAGCTCTCGTCCAATCCCGCCCTCAGCATCGTCCGGATTCTCCATCCTGCGCTCAGCATCTCTCGAGTACACGGTGCTGATCTGCTCAGCTACGTTTCGGTTTGCCTGTGGCGCATAGACACGGCGACTGTGCTGCAGGATCGTGCGATTTACGCTTGCGACGGCATCTTCGACGAGGCGGTTCGGGATCGCATGTTCGGACGCGTCGTTGGAGGCGCGCCAGGCTCGAGACGGCACAATCGGCTGGGACAAGACGTTGGTCTGGGCAGCGACAAACGTCTGCTTGACGGAGGTGATTGTGGGAGCAGGAGGCATTTGGTCTCTGCAGCCAATCTAGGCGAATGTAGAAAAGGGCAGGTGATGTTTGGAGTTATCAACATTGAAGTTATCTCGATTAGAGCTTTGAAGCTCTAGAAGCTCCAGTCGCTGCCAGATCCCCCACTGACAGCGCTACAGGGGCCTAATTATGTCAACAGAGGGGCGCAATGGCGGGGTACGTCCGCGACAACTTCCTGCATTGAGCTATCTGGGCCTAACCTACAGTGGTCAATTTACATAGAGTCGATGATTCAATTTGCTCTGTTCTTCTCTTTAACGTGTTGGTCATTTATCTCTCTCTCTTTCGCAATACTTATCAGATCATGATAGATTATCCTACTGCTGTTGACTCACGTCGTAAGAACAGTTACATAATAAAGTTACGTGTACCCCGAGTCCTTGATCCCCATCATTGCTTATACTTCGACATCTATCATAGAAGGGGCCGAGTTTGCGAGAATCCAGCTGAACTAATGCCTTGATATACACTCTATTTGCGTTTTCAGTGATTTTTCAATAGTGCATCTGTAGTGTAAGAGCCATCTTCAGCATCGTTCAATACATCGGCTCTATGCCAGGTCTCCCTGAATAAAATACGGCATTCTTCCCATGGCAATCCCGGGTAGAGCGGCCACCAACTGGTCGGAGACAGCCTCATGCTGTGCCACGTTTTACATGGCCCCCAAATCCGATGTCCAGTGCGACTACTCTGTATACTTGAGCCAATTGTAAATCATGGTGAACATATGTCTGGCAATCTTCGACACAAGTGGCTGGCTGCATGCTGCATCTGCTGATCCGGAGCTGCGGAAATTTATGGGTGTCTCATGCTGGACAAGACAGCCGAAAGGGCCACCAGTATGAATAAAGGTAACACAGCATTGGCCAAACCTTTTCTATAGGCTTTACTTACAAAAGAAACAAATCCATCTGTACGCATGTAAAACCAAGGGCACACATTCTAGTTAAAAGAGGAGCGGTGGGAAAAGCGAGACTAACATCAGTATACGTGTATGCATACATGCATCCATAGCAAGAGGTGGGTTGGGCCCTGATTGGGTTGAAATGTGCCTTGTGCATTAGAAGACCTGCATGACATGCAGCCTCGCTGCCTGTTCTTCCCTCTAGCATTGTATTTTTTATTCTTCATCTACTCGATTTGTCTCTAATCTGGAGGAATAATTCCATTCAGATTGGTGAAAACCAGGGCCGCAGCTTGGTTCGATATCCGGATGCCCCATACTGCTTCAACAGCCGATTGCGAGACACCGACCCAGACCTGCAGTTTAGAGTCAAATACTTCACTCCGCGGGAAACCCGTACATCCGTTGTTCCGCGACAAGACTTTCTACTATAACCATAACTGCAATCGCGAGACAGTCTTGTCCCATCACCACCATCAAATGGCTCCAAGACGAGCAGCCGCCGATGCCTCACCGAGCCCGCTTCGCCGACTCCGGCTCCAGGCAGACCATCCTCTCCGACGCCACCGGATCTCCCGTCGCAAAGTCCATACGCTCTCCATAAGAGAAATTCGGCGCATTGAAATCCTCTCGGAAGGATATGTATCGGCAGCAAAGGAAGAGACTGATCATGAGGCCGAGACCGAGACGGAAACTGAGACACGGTGGGAAAGAAGCACTCGTGGAGATGCGAGGGCGTTGTGGGTGGAGCAGTTGTATCGTTACGAGGAGTTGTGATTGATGGTACCTACGGCACCAATTCCACGTGATGGCGGTTTTCTTTTTCTTTATTGTTATTTGTTTTCTTATCTTTATGATTTCTTTTTGGACCTGGAATTGGAATGCGAACGAGGTACAGTTGGATGTGGTTGAGTGGTGGGTGAAGAGAAAAGACCTGGCTGCCTGGTAGATGGTATCCGATCGCCTGGAGGTTAAATTGCTTCTGCTTCTTCATGATGTATAATGACTAACGAATATTAATGAATGGTTTCAATTTTAAATGTCAATAAGAATTGCTCCATTGTTAAGCCACAGTGTTGCCAAGGTCAGTCTCTCGTTGAGAAGTACTTGTGCAATGTGTTAGCATACTGATGACATGCTGATCATAATTGCACAGCCATGTGAGATACTTGACACAAGACCAAGGCAGATCTACACGCTGGAATCTATATAAACCTTCACCACGACTTCATTTCCAAACATCTCGCATACGACTACTTTGTCCATCTTGAACTAATCTTAAAACACATACCCATCCAAGGCTGTTGATATGATGAGCCCCCAATTATACGAGGGCGGGGCAACGGAACCCCTCCCCCACTCTAGAGGGGCAGCATTTCAGCCTTCGGAGTAATTCATTTCATCTTGAAGAGCTTTGTATCTTCATTTATTCAAAGATTCATTTCTATTGAAGAGAGCTGACTCATTGGCAACCACACATAGGCTGTACGATAACCAGTTGCCATCATGAAGCCCACTATGGGAGTTGCCATTATTGGAGGAGGCTTGTTCGTCAAGGGGTCACATCTGGTATCTATCACCACAAACATGACGTTTGCTGAGCCCCTTAGAAGAAACTGGCCAACTAATCACCCTCTCAGCCTGCTGTTCTCAAATGCGAGCTCTTCAGCCTCAAAGCCATCTACTCAAGGTCTCTCAAATCAGCTCAAGAAACGGCAAGCCTCATTCCCGACTCAGTCCCCAAGCCGGATCTTTACTCTGAGGATTCTGGCGCTGGCAAGTCGTATCAAGACATTCTTCAACGAGATGACATCTCCGCCGTCATTATTGCCCTCCCCATCCTCAGCCAGCCTTCCTTCATCGAGGCGGCTCTCTCTGCTGGCAAACACGTCCTTGCGGAGAAGCCCATTGCCAAAGACGTCACTGCTGCACGCGCCCTGATTGCCAACGCTCAACGTATTTGCTCGTCGACCAAAGCCACCTTGTCCATTGCTGAGAACATTCGTTTCTACCCCAGCTTTGCCTATGCCGCCAGCGAGGCTGCAAAACTCGGCAAGGTTCACAACTTTAGCGTTCGCGTCCTGTGGCGCATCGAGGCAGACAACAAGTGGTACAACACCTCGTGGCGCCAAAAGCCCGACTATCAGGGAGGTTTCCTGCTTGATGCCGGCGTCCATTGGGCCGCTGCCACGAGGCTGCTGCTGACAGGCGACGAGAACAAGCCGGAGACGGTGCAGGCATTCACCGCACAGATGTGTGAGCATTTGCCGCCCATCGACACCGTCAACGCCATCATCAAGACACAGTCTGGAGCAACGGGCGTGTTTCAAAACTCGGCTGGATCCCACCTCCAGGCTTTCGAGTGGAGCTTCTCGTATGAAAAGGGTGCGGTCAAGATCGCCGGCGAGACAGTCACAGTAGAGCCCGCCAATGGAGAGGCGTATGTCAAGGAGTTCACCAGGACGAATGGCGTGACGGAAGAGGTGGCCGCCTGGGCTCAGAGCATTCTCGACGGCAAGGTTAACCCCTTGCAGACGCCTGAACAGGCTCTCGCCGACTTGGAGTTTGTGGAGAAGATGTTTACCAGCGGAGATGAGAACGGGTCGACGCAAAAGTATGAGCTTCTATAGGAAGATGGACGGGTAGCGCTAATGCCAATATACACAATGTGAATCCATATACGAAGCGAGCCGCTGACAATAATATCCAATCGCTGACCAGAGATAAAGAAAAGTGAAATAGGCGGGAACGAGAAGAGAACCAATCGCAAAGGTCAGAGCTTGCTCGCCTCCTTGGGAGGAGTGACAGGCCCCAGATGAATCTTATCCAATGCCTCCTTCAGCCGGGGTTCCATTCCATCTTTCGGGGGTCTTCCTGTGGACCTCTCCACAAAGACATGTACGAAGCCTCCCACAGCCTTGACTTCATCACTGCCCCTTTCAAACAGGGCTACCTCGTAGGTGACGCTCGACTTGCCCAACTTGGTGACACGCACGCCCACCTCCGCCACGGCAGGATAGGCGATGGAGGCCAGAAAGTCTGTGTGGGAATGTACTGCTAAGCCATACTGAGGCGATGAAGGGGGGTGAATGCCACATCTTTCGACAAGATAACTGTTGACGGCGGAGTCGAATCTAGAATGTCACAGATCCGATGTAACCAACCAGTTAGCGAAGCCTTACAATGGGGTTCCGTAATACCGTTTGAGTTAAAGGATAAGCATCAACTCGAGTCAGGAACGGGGAGTGGAGAGGGAGGAGTGGATGTTGGATGTCCCCAGGCCAGAGGTTATCCGGATGGATCAACACCCGCATGAGGTACGAGTAAGTGAGTCTTACAGGAAGTTGTATACTGAGTTGTTCATATGATCATACATGTCATTGTCGTTCCTGTGGCGATAAAAGACACATTAACACAGCCTCTTGTTTATGTGAACGTCATATCATCCAGTAATCTCTCCGACTCTCAACATTGGTCGGCCCTCGGCATCTCAAAGACTGGCCAAGAGGAGGATTGGACTTGCATGATAGGTTGAAGGGCATCCTTTTGACACAAAAGTTCGCCCCGAAGCATTGGGACCGCGTCAAGGCCACAGTGGAGAGGGGGGTGAAGAAGAAAGAAACTAACTCACCATCTTGTCCTGTACTCCAGGAGGTACGGATAGTCCTGGCGTCGGCGTGTCTTGAGTGCAGCGAGGCTCATACTTGGAAAGCGTCTTGAGACGGCGAATCAGGAGTGCATATGCAAGGTCGCGAGTGAGTTCGAGAATGAACCAGGCACTAAAGGAACAGGCAACGAAGGATACGCCGTAGCCAAACCAGGGAGGCAAAAAAGAGACCACAAAGATACAAGCAGTGACAGTCTTGCAATTAACCACTGGATGTCCAGGTACGAGTATGTGGTGAGAATTCGACAGCAAGGGAGGCGTATATCGAGGCAGCCGAATCGGAGGTTTTTGGCGTTACTCGCAACGGCCCCAGCAGCCAACCGAGGTTCGGTATTCTCCCTGCTCCAGCTCCAGGGTAGGTAATCAACGGATCAATCTCAATAATACATGCCACAAGGTTCCGGTGCCTTCGGTCGGGCTGCCGGCCATCCCGGACCGGAGCCACGATTCCCCGCAAGTGCATAAGTGCAGCGTTCTGCCGCTCCCGACCGCCTTATTTTTTGCTGCCCCTCGTTTTTTTCTTGCATGGCGGTACGTCACTCCGCAGACGACACAAATCTCAAATACTTGCATTTCGCCGGGGAAGTCCGTCTGCCACCATCCACGGAAGAACACGGCGGGCGAGAGAGGCTGGTGCCTGGAATTGTTGCTGCGGGTAAACGCGCGGTCGAATTCGAAAAGACTATTCCCTATCTCCTTCTGCAGCGTTCGTCTGCTGATGCTGCGAGCCTGTTCGAGAAGCATCGGCAAGCTAGCAAGAACCGGAGCCTTCGCGATGACGACCTCTTCCACCCTCGCCACCAGCGCCGCAGCGCCCGCGACTAGCTCGACGGCTTTGCTCGATGATTCGATAGACGCAGCACTGCCCGGACCTGAAGCTGCAGCCGAAGTCACCACCGCGACCCAGAGGAGCAGGAATGGAGATGCAGAGGGGGGAAAGGGAAGCCCCCATGCGAATGCGAATGGAGACAAGGGCAGGCCACCCAAGCAGAAGAAGCCAAAGAAGCCAAGCCCCAGGGACCGCTCCGTGATCCCCGACGAAAACGCCGTCCTCATCACTCCCGCAGGTGACATCTGGCCGCGGCCATACGTCTTCGAGGACGACCTGCGCCGCGTGCAACCATACCACTTCACGTACAACACGTACTGCAAGGAGAGATGGCGCGGCCGGGCCCTCATCGACATCTTCGAGTCCGAATTTCGAGACCGGCCGCTCGAGTATTACCGAAGCTCCATGGTGCGAGGCGACATCTACGTCAACGGCAGAGTGGTTGGTCCAGACTACATCGTCCGCAATGGAGACATGATTTCGCACACGTTGCATCGACACGAGCCACCAGTCACGGCCGAGCCTATCGGCATCATTCACGAGGATGACGATATCATTGTCATCAACAAGCCCTCGGGTGTGCCTGTGCATCCTGCAGGCCGCTACAACTTCAACTCGGTTATCGAGATCATGATTGCGGATAGGGGCAGAGACTTTTTGCCACACCCATGCAATCGGTTGGACCGCCTGACCAGCGGCATCATGTTCATTGCCAAGAGCGTAAAGGCAGCTGAGGCCATGGCCATCAAGATCAGGGGCCGCACTGTGAGAAAGGAATATCTGGCGCGCGTGGTTGGCCACTTCCCGGACGGAGAGGTTGTCTGCGACCAGCCGATATTGCAGATATCGCCGAAGCTAGGTCTTAATCGCGTGCGTGCCAATGGTAAGGAGGCCAGGACCGTCTTTAAGCGGCTGGCGTACTATCCGCCACTGGATGGAGATGCAGATGAGCCGGCTATGCTGGCGGAGGATGGGCGACCACACACGCCCATGAATGGAGACGAGCACGTCGAAGATGCGACGCGTAAGCCTTGGCTGAAGAAGAAGGGCTACTCCATCGTGAGATGCTTGCCGGTGACTGGGCGGACGCATCAGCTGCGAGTGCACCTACAGTATCTGGGTCATCCAATCCAAAATGACCCCATCTATGCCAATCAGCGTGTCTGGGGACTCAACCTCGGACAGGCTGACGCGGATGGCTCACAAAACACCGACGAGGACATCATCAGCCGTCTGAATCGAATGGGAAAGGAAGAAGTAGCCGAGGCCGTGGTGTACTACGACGAAATGGTGGACAGATACGAAAAGCAGAGGGCAGAGAAGATGACAGGCGAGCTGTGCGATGTATGCCAGACGCCTCTGTACTCTGACCCGGGGAGTCACGAGTTGTCGCTCTGGCTACACAGTCTCCGATACGAGGACGCCGACGGGAGCTGGGCTTATACCAGCCCGCTGCCTAAATGGGCGCTTCCGCCAAAGGGCATGAGTGGCCCGACTACCGTGGGCGGAATGGAGGAGCTTGTGGAAGCCGTCAGGGACGAGAATCCTGAGATTTCATCAGAGGTGCAGGCCAAGGTCAGGGCAGAAGCCGATGCAAAAGCAAAAGCCGACACGACAGAGCCTGAGAATCAAGATGCTCAACTTCCCAATGGGACGTAATGATATCATGAGTTATGACACATGACAGTAGAACAAGTACAGTTCATAGACATGGAACCAAAAAGACAGAGAGCGAGAGAGAGGACGCGTAACCACCAAGTAGAGCTACGAAATCTAGAAAGATTCGAGCCGATTTCTATAGATGACGTGCCCATATCAGGCCAAAATCCTAGACTTACCATTTCACATCGTCGCATGCTTGACACCACTCAACAGTTACGGTAAAACAACCCTGGCTTACAATTGCGACGTCTATGCAAACAGCATAGGCACAGGCACATGCAACACAACACAACAACGATAGACTTGTGAACAATTACAAGTACGAGATCAGCCCTGGCACTACCTCATTCTCTTATTTAGAACACGCCCCCCCTGGTCCTGTCCCAGTCAAAAGGCATGGAGCGGAGATGATCCCTTTATCCATTTCCGGCGTTAGATTGGGCAACGCAACGATAGAGCTTGCGGGGGAAAGGGAAAAAGGAAATAAAAGAACAAAGAAAGAAAAAGAAAAAGCATGTGCTGCAAATTTATCCGAGATCGACCTCGAGTTGCCTCCCCCCTCAGCGCTGCAAGGGTCCAGGAACAATACATACATTACATTGAGCGGGCGAGATATGACGAGCGACGTATATTTGATTGACATGATTATGATGTGACTTGAGCGGCGACATCACCAAAAGCAGATGCTGCGCACGTGTATGTTATGTTATTTGGACATGCCCTAAAACATGGGGGTGGAAAAGAGATGGGGAAATGGGAAAATGGGGGAAATGCATGTGAAAAGTGAGCAGATGAATGAATGAATACTAGCATAAAACACGAGAAACAGAAACAGAAGAGCGAGAGAGAAGACCAGCGACGTGCGAAAAGTGGCCTGTTGCAGATCCGAATCTCTCTCTGTCCGTCTCTCTGTCTCTCTTCAGCTCACTGCTACCAAAAATTGCCACGACGAACGATGGATCGGCCAGCACTTTCATATGGGGGGGGATGGAGGGAGGTCAATGCTTTCAAACGCTCATCAAGTTCGTTCACGCTTCATGTTCCATGCTTCATGCCTTCATGCTTCGACAATCCTTGGCAGAACGAATATGCGGGCATGATTGAGTAATGCCCCGATAAATAGATTAAGTGCTGGGACAGCTTTCTCCGGCCTGCTGGTGCTGCTGGGTAGGGGGTGAGATTGGTTTAGCTAAACTGGGCCGGGCCACCGAGGCCAAAAACGGGGCCTCCCCGAAAAAGAGAGAGCCAGCAAGTGAGATTTCCATGGGATTTTGATGAGAATGAGAATGAGAAGAGAGGCTGAGAACTTGTACATCAGCAAAGCAATAAGAATGGCTTCAGCCCCCTCTCATCATCATCAGCTGCAGCTTGGACCTCTTCTTTATAGTAGCGAGCCCCGGTAGCTAAAAAAAGAAAAGTCCAAAACAGCGCGGCAAGGGAAATTTGCTGTGTGAAATGGCAACCCAAAAAATAGACACTTTGAGTAAGAAAACGAGAGAGAATGAAAAGGTGTCTAGCTTGAGAGACCGGTCCGGTCCGGTAATCCTATTCACGACCGAGATTTGGAATAGCCGGCGGTCTGAGCCAAAAAGACAGGACCAAGCTCACACAATCTACCACTCACCATCTGGACTAATTAACAAACCAACCGCCCCCGGACCCGTATTAGCAAAAAAATAATGAAAATCGGCGAGACATGCCCTTTTTGAAGAGACGGGGACCTTGATGAGAAGCGGCGGGCGGGCGGTGGTAAGTGCGGGTCCGTCCAATATCTGGAACCATGTCTCAGCCCGGTCTTAAGAAGAGCGGCACGAGCCTGTAGAAGGAATACAGTACGCCGTGTCGTTCTCTCAACGTTTTTTTTTTTGTCCCCTTTTCCCTTGTTTGGTGTGGAGTTTTTGTTGCATGTTGTTGCTGGTAAGTACATAGTGTAAGGTTGGTTGCACGATGCAAGGGGGGGGGAGAGGAATCCATAATATCGTGGAACTAGAACGAGTCAATCATCTGCATCGCCGTCGAATAGGGTGCCTCTCCGTGCAAGTCGCATGCAGTCCAAACATGCATGAGAGATGGATACATAGATGCCTAGAGGGAAAAAAAGATGGATACAACGGCATGGAACACAGATGATGATCGAGGTTTCCCCCCTGGCTTGTCGTCCTCTCACTTGTCAATCCCCCAAATGCCCCCAAGGGGGGGGTCACTCACCTTCAACGGTCCGATCATGTATAATGATGTTGTTTGGGGGGGCAGCCTGGCCGTTTCTCTCCCTGGGCTGGTCGCGAATCTGGCCAATTTCAATCCGGACAGATGGAAAAACCAAGGGGAATTTGTAATGCAGAAGAAGCAAAGAGACAGAGACAGAGAGACAGACGTCACTTCAAACGTCGCTTTTGGCAAGGGACCTGTTCTGCCGTCTGTCAATGCGCTTGATGCCGCGTCCAGGATACTTGAAATGACGACAGGAACAGACCAACAACAGCATCTCCTTTATCCGCCAACTAAACAGCGTCCAATGAGAGCTTCAAAGCCTTGCTAAAGGAGGCGACGAAAATTTTTTCGTTGGTGCTCTGCTTCTAAAAGAAGGGGGTCGCAGTATGGAGAATCTATTTTTTTCCCCGGCTCTGTGTGCTGCTTGCGATAGGTTCAGCCTTGGGAGACGAGATGCAGGTATGCAACCTCTTTTTTTTTTTTTGCCGTCTTCGACGCCTTCTCCCTTGCATTGTTACGACGGACTATTCCCGCTCTTCTGCACTTATTAGGATGACTCTACACTGTAGTCGGCTAGACGCACCTCGTGAGGTAAGCAGGAGAGCCTGCAGGATTGCAGCCGATACACACACAAACAGGCGGTATTAGATGCCTTTCCAAACTCGCCCATCTCTCTTCATGCAGGGGAATTGATTCATGGCTTGTCCATCTTGGAGAATCTCCAGCAAACCAGCAGTTGTGAGCGGTGTGGTTGGCCGAATTTACGATAGCCGCAGCCTTGACGACTGTCTGGGTTGCATCGTCAGGCGCTAGGTGCCGTCGCATCGGCACCATCTTGATGCTGAATTGTCAACGTTGAAGGACAAACAGAAAAGACGGCACGCGATGGACACAGTTGGTGCGTTGGTTTCGTCCGGTTGAGCTGAATGTTGCTTCAACACCCCTGATGTGTGGATCCATATGGGATGCCAGAGACATACAAGTCGATCCCGTCCGGTTGAATCTGCAGCACTTGCCATTTACTTGCCTTTCAGCAGCTTTGCCAACAACGCCAAACGACGCTATCACAAGGCTCCCCAATGAGCAACTTTGTGCAATTTGCCACTCATGACCGCACAGCAAATAGTCTCTCTAGACTGGTAAAAGCCTCTCTTTTCAATGGCCGAATTGGGCCGACGCAGTAATATAACTCTAGTTCAGCTGTAAAAGCTAGGCGTTGGTTTGGGATACAATCTGAGGAATCGTTGGAGAGCCGCCAAGATTCCATGCAGCTCGGGGGTGCCGTTGCTACCGATGAGCATGTTTCGACACCGAACGTTAGCAACACTCGCAACAAACAACGCAGAAAAAACTAAAGATTGACACAGTTGTCTTGTGTCTGTTTGCGCAACATGTTAGTCCAGATGACCATGGCAACAAACTGTCAACAGGTTGCCGTCGCCGGCCCTCGGCTATGACGCTCCCCAGTTGTCCGCCGGAATCCACGCGTAGATCTGGCGGCTAGTGAATAATTACGGAGCAGTTTCTTTGTTCTAGAAGAAAGTCAGAAAAATATGGCTTTTCCACTCTATCAAAAGCCGGCGTTCCGGCAGTGATACAGTTAGTTGTAAAATGATCTCCCGGGCGGTGCTCGGCTTTCACTGTCAGGCTACTTGGTACGATATGCCACATCCCCGAACGGAGAGCACTGTTAACGGCGTGTGTCGGTGCACTGTATGAGGGTGTTTCCGAACATCGAGCGGCCTCTGGAAAATGCACCATGCAGCGTCACCAGCGTCACCAGCGTTGTCCAGGACGGGCGTTAGGCCTGCTGCTTAGCGTCTCTCTTGGTCCATTAGCTCATCTAGGAAATTTATTCACAGACGAGGTGCAGGAGATTCCAGGAAGAGCCTCAGCTTCGAATCGTATTTCGCAAACGGGCACAGAGCAGAGGGTTGCTGATGCTGGGGCGGCGCACACCCTAATCGTTCTTCTGGCATTGCGTCTCCGCTCCTTGGGCTGCATGTCCTTGCCCTTTTTGAAGTCGAACAGTCTGCCAGGCACGGCCTTGTCTAGGCCACGGAGCACATGTCCGATGAAGAAAAGCCATGGAAGTGCTCCAGAAAAGTCGTTTGAGCCAAAGGACGGGCAGCCACTCAGAGGCGCCACCGACTGCAAGGGAGCCCCCCTGTGATTCCAAGGCTTCTAGTTCCCTTCTACTCCGTGCCTTGTGCTCCGTAATGAACAAGACCAGGACCAGGAGGCCGGAGCTGAGTTGTGATAAGCTGCACGCTAAATTGCCTTTATGACGACGAAACCGACACTCGAAGCGGCGAACAATTTGTGCTCGTACGGCCAAGTAATCGTATTAGCAAGGACAAACCAAGCCCTTCATCTCCTGCGAGACTTGGGGTACGGTGGAGGAATTCACAGCAAAACTGGGGGTGGGCAGGCGTGTGTGCCAGCCACGTTTCCCTTGGCCTTTCGTGGGGGACGTCAAGGACCGTTTTGCGCATCCAGGAATTACGTCCCGTTTCGACGGGTGACTGATAAGCGCATGGTGTCTTGCAAACGTTTGGAGTGAGTCCCCATGCAAACCACCAAAAGCCAGCATTTCCGCCAATCTCTGGATGGCAGAAGTCATGTTGCAGATGCCAGGGGCAATTAGTGCCAGTTAGGCAGATTGTTTTGGATGGATAGCATAATGGCGTTAGCAGGCTAGCATGAAGCCAGCCACGAGACAGCCTCCTTTGTGCGGTGGGCTCGCACGTTGGATAATATTGCGGGAAGTGCCGTCGGCTGTCTGTGCGAGTTGGACCGCTTGCAGCTCGGACCGTTGGATTCTCTTTTCTTGTTGCTTTGCACATCATCTGCACTCCAGGTGACCTGTATTGGCAGACCATAGATAGAGTTGCCGTCATCAAGGTTTTCTCGCGGCATCGAAGCTTGGTCAGCCGTGAGGAAGCCGTGATGAAGCCGTTCTGCGGCAAAATCCATCCGCACGAGCCGCACGAAACAATGTGAGCCATCCAAGCGCCTTTTTTCAGTCTTTGTCTTTTTCCACCCCCTTCACTCAATATTCCCGCCCAAATCATCTCCGCCAGTGGAGGCACTGGAGTCGCTTGGTAAATCGCCACGCGCCACGCGTTGCTCTAGCACGCAGCCTCTTTTTCTCTCATATTTGGATTCGCAGCACTAAGACGAACGAGCAAAACCCTAATGAGGCAACCAAAGAAACGCAGGGTTCGAAGCGATGAATAATACAGCCGGCCTGACAAAGCAAAGCCAGAACAAAGCAACGCCAGACACAGACACGGAACTGCAGAATGATGACATCGTCATACTGTAGACAAAGCGCTTTGGGGGGGCGTGCGTGACATGCCGACCGGTGCTAGAGCGTAATGCCACCAACCTAAATCTCTGGAGCCTGTCTGTCCATGTACAGAACTGTACTGTACTCGTACCATGCCGCTATCAGCGCCATTATATCGCGCCCAATCGCATCAAATCGCATCTACAGGCCTGCCGGGCCCTCGGTGAAAGATCGGTTGTGCGCTGTTCGGGGGAGTCTTGGCCGTTGGCTGGCAGAAATGCCATGCTGGATAATGATGACCGATCCGGTTTCTGGAAAGATTCGAAAGCTTCGCCAGCCCACTAATCCTGCGTACCGGATGCCGGGATTTGCGGCGGTTCCGGCTATGGTTGGGCGCTAAGGCCGATTTTGACAGATTTGACGGGTGTCAAGTGTCAAATACGAAGTGTTGATTCTCGATTGTGAGCATCTGATGAGATGGGAAGCCGTCGCTCTGGATCTTTGGCCGCGCTACGCCGGAAGTCGTCGGAACGTCATTGGCATCCCCCAGCGATGCGATTTCGGTTCCGTTTCCGCTGGTGCGTGGGAGTAGGATTTGGATGTCGAGGTACTTGTGCGTTGCGGTCGTAATTTGCTGACATTTTGCAGTGGCGAAATGCACGATGCTGCATGTGGAAGAAGCGATAGAGAGGGTGGTGATGCTAGATTAGCCGCTTTGTGGTCCCAAGCACACCTTTTGCCCATGAGAGAAAAAAAAAATTGATAATTTGCTGAGATGGAGTTGATGGAGTTGAGAGCGAGCGTATCGATTACCTCATTCTGATTAATGACGTCGTCTTGTATGTTTGCTTTTTCTGTCCCGTCTCGCCCCTGTACCTGCCTGCAGTGGCTTGTACGGTGCAGGTACTTGCTGGGTTCAAGGTTTGCTATTGCTGACACAGCAGAGCCTGAGCCTTAGGTAAATTCTTAGTACCTAGTAGTTTGTTTGTTACCTGTGAATTTCAGCAACAAACAAAAAAAAATGAATGAATGAAGCCAGCAAATTCTGCATCGCCACCACGATGGCTAATGATGTTGCTAATGATGATGATGATGTCTTGCCTTGACCGTAACTCCCGAACCGTCCAATCCCAAGTCTTGGAAATCTCGATCCAAGTACTTGTACCCGTAGTCTCTGCTGCGTTGCCGTACTGGCTCTTGTTCTTGTTCCTCTCTCTGGGCCTTGGGCTCTAAGGGTTTCTGGGGCTAGCGACTGGGCTGCTAAAGATTGAAGTTCTGGCGAGGCGGTCAGTGGCTCTAGGCCGCACATACCTGCCAATCTACACCGCGCTAGCGCACTAAAACTGCACATGCAGCGTGCTACAGTACAGTGGAGGTTGCCGCCTGAGTACCTGGACCCTGCCGCTGTATTGGCCTGGGTCCGTATACTCTGTACTCTTTTGCACGTTCAACCTCTCGAAATCTTCCATCCTAGTCCAACTAACTTGCTAGGCCTTCTTCAACATAACTCTTTTCGCCTGCCGTCAGCGGTATGCAAGTAGTCCTACACCAAGAACAGGGGCGCCAGCCGCAGACGCCATTCGCTCTCGATTGAAACGTGGGAAGCAACAGTCGAGAGGCAGAGGCGCACACCAGGCGGTTTTAGCTGCATCTGCCGTCTGCAGTGCATGGCCAATGGCCAGAATGCCGCAGACGCCGACGGGGGTTTTGGTCCACAAATCGCCGCCAGGCGAGAACGAGGAGGCTGTTGAAGAGAGAATATGAGAGAGGAAGAGAGAACGAGCCAGAATGAGACGGACGAAAAGCGAAAGCGAAGGTATGGGAGCAACAAAGAGAAACAGGAAACAGATCACAAGAGAGCGAACTGGTCCGAGGTGCCTTCTATTATGTCGGTTGAAGGGGAGGCCGAGGCATCAAATCAATTTATGTCATTTGGAATCCATGTCGGTCAACAGCAGAGTTTTGCTTGTTGGCCCTGGTGGTGAGTCCCATTCGTGTTCTGGAATATTGCCATATGGCGAGATGGGGGTCCAGGGCTCTCAGTTCTTTTTTTTTTTCGTGGGCTGGGACACTAACGAGGTAGCGGTGGATAGGCTTCCGTTCGCTCGATAGGCGTCCCATCATCAAATTTGACTCGTACTGTACGATACAGCACGTGCGATGATTTGGGCCAGGGCAGGCAGAGGCCATCACGGAGTAGGGTCGGAGGAGAGCTAAAGCAACTACGCCTGCTAGCATTGCGACCCTCCAGCCCAGATCGCGATCCAGTCCATCTGTGGAATACTGTGCGGACAGGACAGTACTTGCAAAACCCCGAACGTTTATTGCCGCCAGCTCGGCACTGCAGCATGTAACTCCTAACACCTACCAGGCACTGTATCGACAAGACAAAGCAAAGCCGGAGCGTCTGACCATGCCTGAAGCATCCTAGCAGGCGAGTGCCGTCTTGTCAGCGAGGGCCGCCAGCACCGTCAGTCTGGCCCGGCAGAACCACACGGGAACGTGCTCTTAAGCTCCATCAGTCAAAGTCAAGGCCGACGCGAGAGACAATAGTGTCACAGCAAGATCGGCCTGCAGGCCCCTCTGTGGCCTCTTGGTCTCCCTCCGCTGTTCCTCCCTTGCCGCGGCCTGGAGTGCCGAGAGACGAGAGCTGCTGAAGAGGCAAAAACGATCTGAGCTGTGCTTTGCAGTGCTGCGCTGCGTAGGGATGATTGTTTGGCTGTCATGTCCGATGCCTCCTGTATGGTGCATCATGGCTGGCCACCACTCTCCCCAGCTAGTCCCAGCGCCTCCCCCAACGTCCACACGTCCACGGCTCGCCTTTTCTTGCTTGCTTGCATCCCCCAGCTTGCGGCGGTGCGAGTACATGGAGTACGTGCGAATACATGCATGAGTTTCCTTCGACTGGCACTAAGGCAACGCGGTCCGAAGCAGCAGACGCTCTCTGGGCTCTCGTACTTGCACCCAAGCGTCCCTCCCAGTGGCGTCGATGCCCTCACCCCGCAGGCTGGCTGGCCATGCCGGACCAAGCATGAGCGAGCATGTACCGGGCCAGTACCAGCCAGGACCAAACTCGGAACGCTCAGATGCTGGTATCCAAGGTATCCTACGAGTATACGACGCCACGCCACAGCCCGCGTGCACGCTTCTTGGTGCCAGAGCCTGCAAGTCTCGACAGACCCGGTCGTCCGCTGGCTGCGCTGGATATACACTCACGCCCCCCCTGGCCCCCCTGGTCGCCTCCAAGTGCTTGGTCTGGTGCCTTGTATGCAGACACCCCCCGGCCTCTCCACCCAGTACAAGTACTTACCTGAGGTAAAGTACCGTCATCCCTGTCCGAAAGGTACGGAAACAGAGGAGACGCTGTTCGGGGTCCACACCACCGCCTTCTGGGATGGATGGCCTCAGAGGTGTGTAGCAGTATATTATTATAATACGGTACCTGACGGCTTCATATTCTGGGCTCGTTTTTTTTCTCTGTTTCCACTCATTCAAAAATCACGGTCCGGATCTCTTGCCATTCGCATCCGAAACGCAATTTCCCGCCTGCTTCTGACTCTCCGTTTGTCTCAGAGCAGCCCTTTCAAAGCCTTGTCTACAGACATTGTCGAACGTCTTTGTTCACAGCAATTGCTTCTTGACGTTGCGGCATCCGCATCTTGGCTCCAGCATTTGGCGCATTCACGGGCTTCTCTGTCGTGATTGCTCTGTTGACGCCGTTGAATCTCAACCATCGTCAACCAAAGCGAAGCGGGCCCTCGTCTCTTTTCGTAGCGCGACCCACGACAAGCTGCCTCGAGTCGTTGCTGCTGGTCCATCGCCTTTGATACCCTATTTATTGCGATAGCTCCCCCACTCGATCGCCTTTCCACGGCTCCTCTGCCCTCGTCGCCAACCAAAGCCGCCTAGACTGCGGCCAGCCTCATCCGATCTTTTTGTTTGCATGTCCCTCATATATAAAATCGAACACAACATGCCGCGATCATCTTCCGGAGAGCCAACTAAACCGTCCAAGCGAAAGGGTAAGTTTGAGTCTGAGATCCCGCCCTTTTGGCGCTTCACATGTCGACAATTCTTGCCCCAATGCCAACTCCACTGGCGACAATTGCCGTTTCCATTCTTTTCAATTGTCAATTCGTTTTCCATACCTCATTTCGAATAAAAATCAAAAGCTAATTGATACATGTCTCCGACCCCCTTAGGCACCAGAAGTGTTTCGACCCTGACGCCCTCACAGCTGGCACGCAAGCGGGCCAACGATCGTGAGGCTCAGAGAGCCATCAGAGCAAGGACCAAGGAGCACATTGAGCGTCTGGAGCGTGAACTGGCCGAGCTCAAGGGCGTCCAGAGCCGCGACAGAAAAGTCCAGGAGCTTCTCCGTCGGAACAAATTCCTCGAACAGGAGATTGCCCGGCTCCGGGAGCACATGGGCTACACCGCCACAGACTCGTCCTATTCCTCGAATTCCGCAGGTACGCCAGGTACCATGCCCAACAGCGCTCATGACCTTTACTTTGGACCGCTAACTCCAGGCCCATCAGTCTACGACGACAACCTCAGCTCGGGCAGCGGTGCTGTGCCGAGTCCGAGGGTGTCGCCTCTGCCATCCAGTGACTTCAACCAGATCCCCGACTACGCACAGCAGTCGTATGGCCACATCACAGGCGCTGGCGGCGAGGCGTGGCCAGCATCCGTTGCGCCAAACCCCGTCCTGGGCAACATTTCCAGCCCCTCATCTCCCGCCCATGGCGAGGAGTACAACGCGGCCTACATTCCCACAAGCGTGCCCTCGATGATTCCGGCCACTCTCAAGGACATCAAGCAGGACTACGACGAGATGGACCACGGCAGTATGTATCCCTATCCCTATGTATCCTTATCCTAATCCCTTCCGCCACGCACTCATTCACTGAGGGGCACATGGGCTGACTTGAATTGCTTCTCTCCCTCCAGGTGGGCTCAGGCTCAACACCTCAACTCTGCATAATTTGCCACAGGCATATATGCACCAGCAACAGCACCAACATCAGCACCCTCAACACCCGCAACACCACCACCAGCAGGCACCGCCGCCACCGCCGCTGCACGCATATGCTCAGCAACACCAGCAACAACCACCGCCTCACCCTGCGCACAGCGCATCGCCTCACACGCCGCTGCAGCAGCGAACTCCGCAGTGGAATGCCGCGTATTCTTTATACTACCCTCCAGAGATGGCCGATAGCCACGCCAACGCTGGCATTCCTCGATGAATCGACTCGCCATCGACTGCTGGTCGCGTGCGTCTTTTGTGGCAAGACGCCATCCAACCAAGCTCGCATCATTGGCAACACTAAATCTTGACATCACCGAACCTTGGGATTTCGGCCACGACAGCCCGCAAGAGGGACATGCCTGAACAGCGAATACAAAGTCCGCAGCGGCCTCCATGGCCCATCTGCACGCTTACGACCGTACAACCTTGAGGGGCAACAACCAATCGGCACAATCGTGGAAGGGAGAAAAAAAGAGATCCGACAAATAGCAAACGAATCTGGATTGTATACTGCATCGCAGCGGTGGGCACTCAGACCAAGAATCCAGCATTTGTCGCACCAAACAGCCACAAAAGCAGGGTTGCGTTGGACAAGGCCGACAAGGCAGAGTGGAGCTGGTTTTATTTACGTGGCATCAATGAGAAAGGGAGAACAACAACAACGAGCTATGATGAAGCGGATTGGTTTTTACAATTGCAACATGGAACGAACCAACGCAGCCAGGTCATTGAGACAGCGGTGACGGTGGGTGAAGAGGGGAAGGGGAAGAATAGGCAAGGCGATGCCTGTTTTTACGATTACAGAAGGGTGCTCAGGTCTGCTCTGGGACAAAAGAAAAGCCGACACCCGTACACATATAGCATTCATCGGCGTTTGGGTCTTGCATATGCATTTCAATCTTTGGGCGCACAAACAAACAACGGGACGACGGACACAGCACGATGCATCAAGCGGGGCAAATGGGATTCGGGCGGCTCAAGATGGAAGGGTGGTCTATTTTCTTTTTTTCTTTTTTATTCTATACTTTTTTTATTTTCTTGTCATCTCATCTCTTTCGCTTTTTTTTTTCTTTTTCTTCGCCTTGGGAGATACCATGAGGGGAGGATTTTACTCGGCTGGCAAGTCGACTGGACTGATATAGACGGATATATATTGTTTCTTGTTCTTTGGATTCTTCTCTTTTTCTGTTTTCTGGGTTTTGTTATCTTCGCTCTCCTCTTGAATGCTTTTTACGAACCCTTTTATCTTTTCTTTGTCTGTTCATGTATTGTTTCTACTATAGACTTGCGCTGTTACCACGGATTTTTTGGACAACTTCCTATAGAGGAACTATGAGACTATGAAAATTAGATCACTTTTTTCGCCAAGCTTTTATATGTGGTGCAAGTTCGATGTGGATTATTCTATGCCATTGGATTGGGTATCTTATTAGACCATCTCATATATGTATAATGCAGTAGTACAGAACCTAGTCAGCAGTTTATTGATGGGGTTGCGAAATAGGAAGCCCAAGTCTCACTCGCCTCCGCCAACCAACCCCAGATATCAACGGCCGACCTTCTTCCTCTATACCGCGACTTACCGCCTCCATCGCCTCGCCAAATCTAGACCCCCCAGCCTCGGCTGCATCAAAGCTGCCACATGGCGTGGTACCGGAAACGAAAAGCCAAAGTGCCGGTGGTTTTGCTGCTGCTCCTAGCTCGACCAGACTAAGTAAGCCAGGGGGGAGACAAACAGAGCTATTGCCCTTACTATAAGCTACTAGCAAACGGGGGGTTTTATTTTATTTTAGCAACAAAAAATGCAGAGCAACAAGCAAGAAGCTCAATTAGGGGGCCGTAAGCGCCGTTTTCTTTCCTCGAAAGAGGCTATGTTTGGTCGAAACCATGCCTTTTCCATGCGGACGTGCATTCGCGGGCGAGCTTGTACATTTTCCGGCCGCAATAGTTGGACTGGACTGGGGGGCGTGGGAAGGATTGGGACCTGTACTCGTACTAGCACCTTTTGCCTGTTATGTTGTTGGGGGGGGTCGGCACGGGATGCTTATATTAACTTCACACGAGGATCTGGTTGGCCCGAGGTGAGAGCGTGAGCGTGAGCTGAGCACATGGAGCAAGATCTGAGCTTGGGCTGAGCCCAGATGATGGGATGCTGGGGTTGAAGGGCTTGTTGTGAGCTAGATGGAGAAAGGCTGGTCAAATGTTCGTGTACGAATTAACCTGGTAGTTTTGATTAGCTGATCGTGTTCCATTTTCAGCTTCAGCTTCAGCCTCACTGGAAACCATGACCGCCGCCAAGGCAGCTTTCGCTTCTTGGCGCTTCCCTTCCCTGTAGCTGAGAGAATGAAGAGCAAGGCAAACAGCTGGGAAATTCTGTTAAGTACATGCATGCATACATACATACATACATGATTGAACGGTATGTGAGAGAAAGAGAGTGAGAGAGAAAGTGGAGTTTTGAACAAAGAGGGGAACAGGAGAGAAGAGGGGCGTCTAAGGGGGGGCGTGTGAACGAGAAGGGAAAAAAAGAGAGCATCCATTTCCACTCCGGGCGGTGATGGGTACAGTACAACCAATCTTGCTTGGGCTTGTACTATCCGTATGAGTAATATAGACGTGAAATAAAAAAAAAGAGAGGCACGTATCTCACCTCGTACAGTCTCCATTTTTAGACGCCCGCTCTGTGTCAAAGTCGATCCCATTCACGCATAGCTAATCAATGTACCCTCTTTTGACTTGGATTGGGAGATCAAGCAAGGGCTCGCGTCGAATACGCCCGAATAGCGCATATGCTTGCGTAACGATGGTTGGATGGGTGTGGTGAGTGCGAGTGATCTGCTAGTAGGAGCATTAGCTAGTACGGCATGTGTCTGATATGCGGTCTAGGTGACCCCCAACATAGATGGATCCGTCTCCTTATTCACGGAGTACATCGTGCTTGACACTACTGCAGGCAGGAAAATAGAAGGAAAGAAGGTGTAGTAGTGGGATTTGACAGATTCGGAAGAGAGTGCCGAACCCTTTCGCAGTGCATGATTCCGAGTAAAGAAAGGTGATGAGGAGCTGCCACTCCCAATCTCCTTCGGGCCGTGGTCTATGGATCAAAGAGCATGATGTTATTTCCCCTATGCCAGGTACAGTGGCCTCGCACGGAGAAACATGTATAAATAGAAAAAAAGAACGCGGCACTGCATCGCCGGAGGAATATCACGACGCTAAGGATGCAGCGAAAAGGCAATGACCGACCTGCAAGCCAACGCTAGCGGCTCTGTTCTATCGGTATTCACCTCAAAGCCCCAGAGAACATGGGTCCAGGCCTTGTCCTTATCTGCGCGGCGGGAATAAGGGCAGTTGCAGCATTGCTGTACCTTGTGCTAATCAACGGTTGCCCCGATCTGAAGTTTGCTTGAGTCGTTCTCCTCTCGTCTCCCCTCTCTTCTCTCTCTTCTCAACAGACCCCTTCCGTGGCCCATCGGCCTCACTGCGGCCGGTCTAATTCAGTTAGATCTGTGCTCTTCAAGGCACGGCGGCCGCCATTGTTCTCATGTCTGGGGTATCCAGGTTGTCTCGGGGATTATGACGGACGCGGCGCGTCTACAATCCCTACATAGTTAGCAAGGTGCATCATCTCGACACTCTAAACTCGTTGCAGAAACCGAGTCGCTTCTTAGCACGGCCGCTTCGATTTGGGGCATCGTGAAAGGAATAGCGGCATCACCGTATCGAAATAACCTGGGGAAAGGGGGAATGCATGAGGGAGTTTCGTACAACTGCTCTATCCATCCCAGCGCCCGTTGTAAACCAAGTCCTTTTGCACAAAGGAGATATGTATGATGCGTTGACTCTGCAGCAACTGAAACACCAGTGATAGTAGGAAGCCAATTCCAAGAACAGGTGACGCAATGCCTGCAGCAGACAAGAAAAGCAAAGGGCTTCACAGAGTGCACATGAGCCTCTACCATAGCTAAACAAGTTGACGTGCGCATAGCTGGCGATGGTGTCGTCGTATCAACTTCAGCCTCTTATCAGATGCTATGGACACCTATCGCCGCCATGTGTAAACAATTATTTGTCAGAGTAACATGGTTTAAGAGTAGACCCCAGAAGCAGATACCGATACAACGGGATCATCAGACACGGGACGTTGGACATGGCCGCCGCACCTGCAGGATAGCGTTTGAGACGGGACAGGGCCTCCTAATCTGAACACCGAACAGATTCCGGGCTTCTGCGAGCATTCGAAACGGCAGCAACTGGCAGCCGAGTTGATTCCGTAATGTGTGGCTTGCGTGTGCACAAACGAACATGGGCCCCAGTCTCATAGGAGTGAAAAGCGATTGCCGTGCCCTAAACCTCAAGGACTGAAGAGACAAGCTGCATGGTTTCCATCTGCTAGAGAAAATAGAACCAATAAAGAAGCACACAGCGGGTTCTAGCTGGGTAGCAATGGCCCAAAAAGGTATAAGCTGTCAAAAGAGAAGAAAAAACTTAAACAGCGGTATGGAGATGTCAAGCGGCACGGTACATGAGGGTACAAACGGTACAAGCAGGCACAACGACCCAGTTTTGAGCGTCTCATCATTTCTCAGAGGGAGGGGCGTACAAGTATCTTCTTTTTTGCTCTCACTCTCCTTTCGATCCGCCGCGTGCTTTGTTGAGGAGGACAAACCCACTGAAGAGCGCCGGGACTCCTGGTCCAGAGAGCAGAGCATATCCGCTTCCTGCATGCACCAACCTAGCAACGACCCTCCTGTCCCCTCCTAAAGGGCTGAAAAATAGAACAGCCCACCGGACCGCTCCAGACGCTGGTTGGACAGCTGTGCCTTATGCGGTGGGTTTATGGCAGCGGAGCAGCGAAAATAGCGAGTATCAAGTTTGAAGAAATTGGCCGAAGTTGACCGAGCCGTTTCGGTGGCTGACCAAGGGGGGAAGGGCGGGAGAAGCGCGCTAGAAGGACTATCGAAGCTTTGCTGTTGTTCTCTGGTAATCCTGGCCCCGCAGGGGAGGGGTGTGAGAATCTCAAGTTGAACAAGAGCCCTGACATCTCGTATGTACTCGTACTGTACTTCCAACAAGACTGCACTAGCACTTGTGCAGGCATGCACACCCCTCCCCACCCCTCCCTTTGTTGTAGAAATTTCCACGAGGAGACCCTGTTAGGCCAGTTTTGGCTTGGATGATGACATATGTTGAGAGAAAAGAGGGTGCGAGGGAAAAGGGATAGCGTTCGTTGTGGCGAAACAATGAAGAACGAAGAGAGGAAAAAGCGAGCATCCGAACGAATACCGGACAAAAGGGAAGAAGAAGAAAGAAAGAAAGAAAGAAACAAGTCCCCCAAGGAGAGCAAAAAAAAATGACAAAGCAAAGCGAGCCACCGGTGTCGATTCGCGTGGATCAACGCAGCCAAGCAGCGCTTGAGCTGAGGGCACCAGCTGGTGGCTGGAATCCGCCGCTGCCCGTAGCTCCGATCACAAATATCCTCCTCCATTCAGGTTGGGAGACATGGGGGTCAAATTGCTGGTGGCCTGCTGGGAGCTGAAGGGTTGCGACTCCATCGAAACCCACCTGATGTCCCCGTCCAGGCGCTTTAGTTTGTATGCATCAACGCTCATCTGCGGAGAGGAAGAACAGAGCACTAAACTGCATACCGTGGCACTTGCATCAATGACACAAATAGTTGTTGTAAGTTCCCAAACTCCCCCTCCCTCTCATGCGTGCTCCGTACTCGTACAGTACCCTTACTTGCAATCAATATGAGGTTGGTGAGTCCACTAAAAAGACGCATCGTGAGACTCGGGAACCAGCAACCCCGTGGCACCTCGATTCACCCCAAGACATCATCGCAGGAGAAGAGGGAGCGTCATGGTCCTCGGGGGACCCGAAAGGCGTCGCGTAGACAAATGAAATGAGATTGGAGCCTCTTCGTGAAATGCTTCGCACGTGCCCAAGGGAATGGCGTTTCCCATTTGTGGTCTATCACTCTTAGCCTTTGCTGCGATTTTCAAGCAGTAAAGACGGGATCAAGCGATCCAATCCAAAGAGGCCGCCTAACCAGCTGTGTTTCCCTAGCCGCCAAATCGAATACCACCGGCCTCGAGTCAAATCGACCACACAGAGACACACCCTTTGTGCATTCGTCTGTGTTTTCGAGGCGAGTGTGTACCTGTACTGTGCATGCTTCGTTGTCCATACTTCTTTGTACCTGTAGTGCTTCTACGGCGTGGTGCGTCGGCAGTTGGTTGAGAGCCAACAGCTGTGGATACGACGATCCAATGGAGAAAGGGGGTTCCGCCAAGCCTGTAACATCGGTTTCCTTTAGTGCCATCCCCATCCATCCAGACTATCGTGTCTAGATAACGGTGGGATAAAGCCATCAGAACCTAGACTGCTCGACTAGACGTTCTAGTGCCAGGCCGTTCAGGGGCTCTCGCGTCGATCAGCACCAATGGGCTCCCCTGCTTGAGCGGGAATCGCGCCTATGATGTGCTGCTGTAATTTCTCGCAAAAGCCGCTGAGCAGGGCATTCGTGCGTCAACTCGGCAATAGGCTTCATCAACAAAGGCGATTGAGCGGCGATAGCAGAGGCGTGAAGGTAGCTTGAGACATTGCGTAGCATCATGAGCTGAGAGTGCCCACCCAAATACCACTTCAATCCCCATTGGCTGCCTCCAATGAAGCACCGTGTTTGCAAATGCCAAAACCGGCGTCTTTACGCCTCTGCCTGGGGGAGGCGTTTCAACATGACATTCCATCGAAGCCACACTTGGCAGTACTCTTCGGACTCCGTAAACCACCATGCATATTCTTCAAGGAAGCGACAAGAGAAGGCGGTCTCAGGTCCATACGAGTGTAAAAGTGTATCCGCTCAGGTTTGCGCCCCGACTATCCAGCGGCATTCGCCTATGCCCGTCGCCACATGCCGCCGAGGTCGAGCTGATGTGCAAGACTAAGGAGGCGACAGGACCAGGTTCTCCGCATCTTGCAAGTGGTGTTGATGCCACAAAACAAAAGACATGCCGCATTGTATCAAAGTACAAGACTTGACACAAGTAAAACATCGACAATCCCTGTAGTTACTAGAATTAGCCATCATAACCTTGATTTAGTCCCTTTTCCTTGTACCAAATTTCATGGCTGGCTTTTTCTGTGGGCTTATTATTTCTTTTACAGTGACATGACACTCACATGGCTTCATGACTGGAATTTAATCCAGGCCGCATCTGCTTTCTTTCGTCTTTCCTGTGGCAATGCACTCGTAATCGAGCGGGGGTGCGAAGCGAGAAGACGAAACGACTACCACTGTCGCTGACAGCCCGTACGGTTGTATGTTTAGGCGATGCATTCCCCGTCGGCCAACCTTGATGACTCAACGCTCCGTGTGTAATCATCAAATCCCTTGCAGTCGACATCATCAGATTATGTGAATAACATTGGCTCACTGAACGTAGATTGTCGGCCGATCCCACAAGTGGGATATCCAAGCACGCCTGTCTCGGACTTTGGGCGGTTGAAATGGTGAGATTCACATCGCAGGGTCCCCGATCCAGGTACCGGCGCCCCACGCGGACCATCGCACATGTGATGGATGACGACGATCCATGATGAAAGACTAGCAGAGCCTCATACAAGGACCAACTGCATTGGCTTGTTCTGCTCAATCTTGCTTCTACCTCGTCTCTTGCTGCTGTGACGCCAACAGATCCGTGAGAGAGGTGCAGCAGACGTCGAATTGATGGCTCTCGGACAAGCACACCTCTAGTCGTAACAATTGCCGCAAGGAGTATTAGCAGACAGCCGCCGCAGTGAGAAATTCCCTGTCGGAATGTCATCGATACTACCGTTCAGCCGCGGGAAAAGGAGATAAGGCGATGATGTGTCGATTTAGCCCTTTTGAAATATCTCCGACATACAGGTCCCCTGATTAGGAGACCAAGGTAGCATTGGGCGGGATCTCCAGGATCCCACCGTAAGATCACGCATCGTCCAGCCTTACCGGCCCACAAGCCCCTGCGCGGTGCCCTTGGTGATAGTCCCGCTAGCCATGCAGCCCGTCCAACCCCAGATTGTCTGTAGTAGGTAATCCGTGATTTGACAGAGCGTGGAGCAGAAGGCGTGGAGCGGGAAGCCTGTCGCATTTAGATGCCAAACTTCTTCCCACTTCAGTCCGATGTTCGGCCATAAGGAACATTAGGGTCAGGAGAATAAGCATGGCGTCCTCTTGGCAAATTACCACATCTGAGACCATTGTTCGCGCCGTCCAGGCAGACACGCATTGCATGGCTGACCGTCGCCATCGTCAATGGCACTGTAGGAGGTCAGCTGCATGCAGGGAATGTTGTCCCAGGTCGAAACTGTTCGCTAAACCGGCCGGTCTGCTCTGTGGTACCGGTACTTGCGCGATGAGGATTCGGCATGATATGACGGCTCATATTTTCCAGTCTGACAGCGGCGTTGACATCAACCACGCCTCCCTGGAGAGACAAGCATCCAGATGCCTGGTAGGCGGCGGAATGAGGGCGTAAAATGCCATGGAGATGGTACTGCATATAAGAGCAAGGCCAGGACGGAGCAAGGAGTTGTATTCACACAGAGGTCTGCTGACATACACAAGGACCCTGAATGCCAAGCTGACTGGGGGTTGCGAACATGGTTGCTGGACATAGAGTAGTATGCCGAGAACCTGTAACTGCCAGGACACCATGCTGGTGACAGCGGAAGCACTGCCGCCGCGGCCGCGGAACACAGATTCAGCTGTGATGTTTATGCCATCCGTGCCGAAGGACAAGAATGTCACTTGTCTGACAGCATGAAGCAGACAATGTCCGAGTGAGCCGGTATGTCATGGCGGCGAAGTACTGGAGTAACAATGCTGTTAGCCTCCATCGTCAACTCCATCATCAACACCAAGGCCCGATCGTGACAAGTCAAGTGCCCACCTGTTCCCGTCCCCGTTCCCGTGTGGAACTGCCTGTGATCCGACAGCCGGGATCAGATCCACCGCGATCGCCTTTCCCGTGAGCGTCAGTAGATTCGATGGTGGAGTCTTCGTCGAGATAGATCGAATGCGATATCCGTTCCCACGGCGTTTACCCGAAGCCAGAGCAACGAACATCATCACCGCCCACATGACCAAGAGCATCTTCGGGGTCGGTCGGGGAATCTCGCTCGTAACTCACCGAGCCGACTCGGCCAAGCCTCTCCGCACCGGCTTTCGCTTGGGGATGGCGGAGTCCGATGTCGATGCTGTGTCCAATTATTTCGGCGGGCCTCGTACGGATGAATCTGACAGCCTCGACACCGATTGGCTGGAATTCAGCCTCATCTTCGGCGTATCCGCGGGTGTTCGGCTATAGCAAGGGTATACCACGGCTGAACATCCCTGCCCGCAGCTAATGGCGGGGAGCATCGCGGGGAAACTCGTCCAATATCCATCTCGTGATAAGAAAGTTGGGATGATGGCGCGGCTTCGGAGAATCCTGCTGTTGCTTTTCGTTCGACTCGAATTTGCCAAGCTGGGCGAGTAAGCCCGTTAGTGGCAGGAGGAGCTGTTTGCTTGCTGATTCTTTTACGTTTCTCCGAAGTTCTCACGACGAATTACCCACGGCCAATCCAATATGGCGAGCCCCCAGGGATTCCCATCTTTGTGACCGACGGCTATATAAGTTGCCTGGTCTGTTCCTGTTGCTGGTTGTTTTTTCGTTGACCTTTTCATCTTCATCCCTTTCCAGTGTCTTTGTGACAGACTCTGTTTTTCTCTCAGCTTCTTTTTTCTCTTATGATTTGATTGCTGCGGCATGCTTGAGGCTACCCTGCAGTCTTTGTGAATTCTATTGTTGCTATCGTTGAGCAATCTTTGTTTGACATAGAGCGGTGATACTGCTGTATTTTGTTGTGTGTCGAGGAAGAATTGCCTCGTCAGAAACCCAATTTTACACGACTTTTCCCATATCACTCCATATCACCCCCTCACATCTCCAAACATGGCCGATATCGACGTTGAAGCCGTGTTGAAAAAGCTCACTTTAGCCGAAAAGGTCGAGCTGCTGGCAGGTGAGTTATATTATAAGCATACCGACATATTCACCAGATCAACATGTCATGACGATTGAAACAAATGATTAACAAACCCCCAAAGGCATCGACTTCTGGCACACAAAGGCTCTCCCCAAGCATGGCGTCCCGTCACTGCGCTTCACAGACGGCCCCAACGGTGTAAGAGGCACAAAGTTCTTCAACGGAGTCCCTGCAGCTTGCTTCCCATGCGGCACTTCGCTCGGTTCCACATTCAACCAGCCGCTGCTCGAAGAGGCAGGTAAGATGATGGGCAAAGAGGCCATCGCCAAGAGTGCCCATGTGATCCTCGGCCCGACTATCAACATGCAACGCTCCCCTCTCGGTGGACGAGGATTCGAGTCCATTGGCGAAGATCCCTTCCTCGCTGGCCTTGGTGCCGCGGCTCTCGTCCGTGGCATCCAGAGCACCGGAGTCCAGGCCACCATCAAGCACTTCCTGTGCAATGATCAGGAGGACAGGCGCATGACGGTGCAGAGCATCGTCACTGAGCGGGCGCTGCGGGAGATTTACGCGCTGCCCTTCCAGATTGCCGTCCGAGACGCCCAACCCGGTGCGTTTATGACGGCGTACAATGGCATCAATGGCGTGCCGTGCAGCGAGAACCCCAAGTATCTCGACGAGATGCTCCGGAAGGAATGGGGCTGGAAGGGCCTTGTTATGAGCGACTGGTACGGCACTTACAGCACCACCGCCGCCGTCGTAGCAGGACTCGACCTCGAGATGCCCGGCCCCCCACGATTCCGAGGAGACACACTGAAATTCAACGTCTCCAACGGAAAGCCCTTTGTACACGTCATCGATCAGCGTGCCAGAGAAGTGCTCCAGTTCGTCAAGACGTGTGCTGCCTCCGGCGTCAAAGAGAATGGCCCCGAGACAACCGTCAACAACACCCCCGAGACGGCGGCCCTGCTCCGAAAGATTGGAAACGAGGGCATCGTCCTCCTCAAGAACGATAACAACGTCCTGCCCCTGAAAAAGGACAAGAAGACGCTGATCCTCGGCCCCAACGCCAAGCAGGCGACATACCACGGCGGAGGCTCTGCCGCCCTCAAGGCCTACTACGCAGTCACCCCCTTTGACGGCCTCAGCAAGCAGCTCACGACGCCGCCCTCGTACACCGTCGGCGCCTACACCCACCGCTTCCTCCCCGTGCTGGGCGAGCAGTGCTCAACGCCCGGCGACGGAGCTCAGGGCATGCGCTGGAGAGTTTTCAACCAGCCCCCCGGAACCCCTGGCCGCCAACACATCGACGAGCTCTTCTTCACCAAGACGGACATGCACCTGGTGGACTACTACAACCCCAACGCCGCGGACACGTGGTACGCCGACATGGAGGGCACTTACACCGCGGACGAGGACTGCACCTACGAGATCGGCCTCGTCGTGTGCGGCACCGCAAAGGCCTACGTCGACGACAAGCTCGTCGTCGACAACGCTACGCACCAGGTCGCCGGCGACGCCTTCTTCGGCTCGGCCACGCGCGAGGAGACGGGCCGCGTCAACCTCGTCAAGGGCAAGACGTACAAGTTCAAGGTCGAGTTCGGCTCTGCGCCAACATACACCCTCAAGGGCGACACCATCGTGCCGGGCCACGGATCCCTCCGCGTCGGCGGCTGCAAGGTCATTGACGACCAGGCCGAGATCAAGAAATCCGTAGCTCTCGCCAAGGAGCACGACCAAGTCGTCATCTGCGCCGGCCTCAACGCCGACTGGGAGACGGAGGGCGCCGACCGCGCCAGCATGAAGCTCCCCGGCGTGCTGGACCAGCTCATCGCCGAGGTCGCCGCCGCCAACCCCAACACCATCGTCGTCATGCAGACGGGCACCCCCGAGGAGATGCCCTGGCTCGATGCTACTCCTGCCGTCCTCCAGGCCTGGTACGGCGGCAACGAGACGGGCAACTCCATCGCCGACGTCGTCTTTGGCGACTACAACCCCTCGGGCAAGCTGCCGCTTAGCTTCCCTAAGCGCCTGCAGGACAACCCGGCCTTCCTCAACTACCGCACCGAGGCAGGGCGCACGCTCTACGGCGAGGACGTCTACGTGGGATACCGCTACTACGAGTTCGCCGACAAGGACGTCAACTTTCCCTTTGGCCACGGCCTGTCCTACACTACTTTTGCCTTTTCCAAGCTGGCCGTCTCTCATGCCGATGGTAAGCTCAGCGTCTCACTCGCTGTGACAAACACAGGTTCCCTCCCCGGTGCGCAGGTCGCCCAGCTGTACGTCCGCCCCCTGCAGCCCGCAAAGATCAACCGT
Organism: Trichoderma harzianum CBS 226.95; assembly: GCF_003025095.1. Classification (NCBI taxonomy): domain Eukaryota; kingdom Fungi; phylum Ascomycota; class Sordariomycetes; order Hypocreales; family Hypocreaceae; genus Trichoderma; species Trichoderma harzianum. The sequence goes on from NW_020209264.1 coordinate 592,495, forward strand.
CCCGTCAAGGAGCTCAAGGGCTTCGCAAAAGTCGACCTCCAGCCCGGCGAGACCAAGACGGTGACGATTGCCGAGCAGGAAAAGTACCTGGCCTCGTACTACGACGAAGAACGCAGCGAGTGGTGTGTCGAAAAGGGCGATTACGAAATCATTGTGAGTGACAGCAGTGCCGTGACGGAGGGGGCTGCTCTCAAGGGGAAGTTTACAGTGGAGGAGTCGTACTGGTGGTCTGGTCTATAAGAGATACGATATGATGTGTGGGAAATAATACCATTCACTGTTTGATATTCTGCTGGTTCTTCTTGTACCATAAAATGAACGACGTCATGGATGAAATTACGATGATAGCTTTTATCAAATTAAGAAGTCTTTTTTTTCTGTCTCAGATTCAGGTTTCCAAACAGCACATTAGAATGTTCGTATTGCATTAAAAATAGGTTTAAACACCAACAACTACTAATAATAATAACCCCCTTGGATACTTTCTTTACTCCGCCAAGTAAGCTTAAGATCCAACAGCAGTAGAAACATTTCATTCGCCAGATTTGTTTTCCCCTTTACTCCCAACATATCAATCAATCCCCCTGTCTCATCTCTTTTTTGTAAACTCAAAACTGGCCCTCACGAGGTAACCCCAAGAAAAAACACATCGCCTATAAAGATATACCCCAAGAAATAGTAGTAAGTCACCACTCCAAACAGAAACAAAAAAAAAATCAAGCTGGTTCGCGTTAGAGGCCGTTAGGTCGTCCCGCTCCCCCCCCCCCCGTGATGCGTCAGTCCCTGTACCATCTTAGTCCCGATACAGACTCTCACTCGGGCTTATCGGTACGCAAATCTACCGCGCTGCCTCCGTCTAACCCCAGTGTAAGTCGAGTTGTTTCCGATTATTGGCGATGCTGTGTGCTGATTGGAAACTCGCCGGGAGCGGCCGCATGTTTCGAATATCAAAGAAAACTCCCGCGAGTCTCTTGCAGGGGGCACATGTATATATCCTCTTGCCACGGAAGTCAAAATCGTCCGGTCTTCGTCTCTCTAGACATTCCCCATCAGTGCGTCACTTGCATGATAATAGCACCAAAAATACCACCCTCCCTCGATGGCCCCAGTCAAAAGCCGAACCCCCTGGCGCCGATTTATTCAATCAGCTCATGATCGTCATTGCACCGTACGTGGGCGACCACCTCCGGAATGCTGGCCTCTCGCAGAATAAACCCATGCTTCTCCACCACGATTTCACCTCCCAGAGGCCCTCTCTCATACACCATGCCTCCTTGCTGGGCATGTCCTCCCCGCAGCCACCGCTGTAGACTCAGGGCTGTATTCGCCGCGTTAATGGCAACATGCCAGTTTTCCAGCCCAATCGTCATCCAGCCGACAACAGACAAAGTCTTGATGAACCGTGCAGGTGGTGAATTGTGGCAGCTCGGCACCGCCGCCGCCATGACCCAGATGAAGACGCCGACCGCCGTCTTCCAAAACGGCACAGTCACCTCCCACACTAGCTCCCAAAGCTTCAAGAAATCAGTCTCTCCCAGGATCTCGGTAGTGGGGACCCGAGCAATGATGGCGCGGTAGTAGACAGAGGCAGTCACACGGATACAGCGATACATGGCGTCATTCTTGGTCCTGGCTAGCCGAGCACTCGCACTCTCTTCCACGGGGGCGGGCGGCGAGCCGTTGGAGGACGCTGCATCGTGGCTCCTTGGCGAGGATGTGTCGTAGTCGGAGCTGCTCGCTGGGGAAGTGCCCGCCCCCTCGTATCCGGTAGTCTCCCACATGCAGTCATCACCCTCGTCGGCCGGATGACCCGTCGCCTCCTCTTCTTCGTAGAGTGGGATGTTTTCCGGCATCCGATCCAGCCTGTTAAGCGCCCACAAAGCGGCGTCTGTCACATTCTGCAGGTCTTGCGCGGTTGGCGATGGAGGCAGGGATTGCACGGTCTGTATAATGAGTCTTACATCGTCCAGGATCTGGGCAGAGCTTCGATGAAGCTTTAATGCCGATCCCGGGTCGACAAAGTGTGGCCAGCCAGATAAAAAGGGGGAATTAAAGGCGGTTTGATAAGGGACCATGAAGTCATCACGAAATTCAAATTCACCCTGGCCGTAAATGTCAGGTTCGATATCATGAGCAATGGCAATGGCAATATCGTGACTAGATGGGTATGAAAAGTTAGCACCACAAAAAAATCAACCAGAGAGGACAGGCTCAATGGCTACGTAGTAGTGAAAATGGAACGACGGGGGGAGACGAGGTGAAACTACGCGTTGGCTCTTGCACATGCAGTAGCACGGCGACTGACAGGCCACGCTATCAAAATCAAGGGGTGGGTATGCAAAGGGGAAAAGGGCCATGATAGTACTACAAACTAGCGGGAGAGCAACACTCACATGAGCACGGTTTTGGCTAGAAAACCACCCATTCCAAGGTCTTGGAGACCGCCCCTCATTCTAATCATGGTCTTGAGGCCCGCCATGTGGGCACGCAGTTCTTCAGTGGTCCCCCAGTACCAGGAATCCATGACCATCTGGGCGGCTCCCATGATGGCAGCATCGCCGGTCTGTGTCGTGGTAGAGCTTAGGTGCTCATTGAGCATACGGTGAACCACGCCTTTGTAGGCCCAGACAAGCATCTTGGGCACTCGGCCCGTCTCCTTGAGGAAGCATACGGCCGTGTAGAGCACTATCTGAAGCAGAAGAGGGTCCTTGATGGACAACGGAACCCAGTGTTTCATAAATCGACTTTCAGGATCAGGGTTTCCGTCTATGGAAGCCTTGAAGCGAGATAGAAGTTGGAGATCTGTGAGGAAAAGATTCGTGTTAGTGTCAGTGGCCCGAATTTCATTACCTTGCTCCCCCCCCCCTGTTCGAGTCTAAGCTGGTTGCCCCCCTTCCAAGCTCTTTGAAAATGCAGCACGCTTAAAGACAGCACTAACACCAATGCTTGTCTCTGCGCCACCCTGATGAGGTATCAAGGGCGATTTTCTATGACTCCATGCACACAGGCATGCATACACATACTTACGGTAATAGGAAAGAGAGGAGGGGAGAAGGGGGAAGGGAGGGGGATTTGTCACGTACGTATTCGGACGAGCTCAATGTTTAACCTGGTTGGCTCCATAGGCAGGTTCCGCAGTTGATCATCCAAGCCTCCAATCATGGCCGGCGGTTGAGCTGCCTGCTGCAAGGCGCGCATAAGTTGAGGACCGTCGATGCTCCATTCGTCGTTGACGATGCGATTAGTGACCTTTAAGCGAGCCTGCAGGATTAGACGCAGCATGGCAAAGACAGACTTTGGCTTGAGCGTGCCCGTCTCGTCTGTGACTACGACGCGAAAAGGGTCCGAGGCAGACCCGGCAGACGACCTGTGCGAAGAGGCATCCTGGTCGTGTGAAGAGCGAGAAACGACCTCGCCTTGAGCAACTACCGGCGCAGCCGAGAGCCCATCCGCGATACCGCTGGCGGCGACGACGCCCTCGACCTGGAGAATGGCATCCTGGATGTCGGACAGGTTGAGATGGGCGTAGCCTCCTTCCAGCACAACCTTGACATTTTTAGAGGCGCTCCCTGGAGATCCGGCACTGGCAGGCCTATGAGAATTTGGCGGTGATGTCAGCTTATCATTCTAAACGGTCAACCTTTTGAAAAGACGGGCAAGTTGTGTGTGCGTCAGTGTGCTGTAAGAGGCAACGGCGTTATAAGCCAATCTCCTCCCCCTTCCTTTCTTTTTCTGGCTTTCCCTTGTCTATTCCTTTGTGTTTTTTTTCCCTTTTCTGTCTGGGTGCGTGCGTGCATTGGCACCCGATTGGGGAGAGACAGACAAGAGAGAGCATCTACCGGCGAAGCTCCAAACCAGGGGAGTGGGTTAGGCTGTTCGGCCTTGTGGGGGAGCTGAAGCCGTAGTCTGTCCATTCCCCACAAGAGCTGTCCTCCGAAGTCCCTGTCCTGTCTGGCCCCCCCAAGGAGATGGATAAGGGTGGGAGGGACGTGGGATGGTGGCAGACGAGTGGAGAGAGGATGATCGGTTCGGTTGTCGTCGTGTGGTTTGATGGGTGGTTGATGGGCAGGGCAAATACTAACCTCTTGTTGCTTCGTTTGATGTTATATTCGCACGTCGGCTGTGGGAATCGACGGACGCAGTTGCTACACGGTCGGCCTTGGTCGCACTACAAGCCATGCTTGAGTCAGTTTATGTCTTGTCCCAAGCATTCATTTTTTCTCTGCTTCCGTCTTTTCCTTCTTCTTCTTCTTGTTGATCATTATCATCATCTTTTCCGTCTAAACAGCCCACACCGGGTTTAGAGAGGATTTGCGGTCGCTTCGCTCTCACGCTGCCCATGTGCCACTGGTCGGTGACGAGGATTCGGAACATGCCCGTCCCTGCCAGCTCCAACCGCAGGGGGTTCGGACATTGAACTTTATATCTAGGACTGCTGGCGCCCCGGGAACTGGGAAATGGGAAAATGGAAAATCGCCCCCAAAAAAGCTCTGGGCAGCACCAGCAACAACTGCATCTACTAACCTTTTGCTTGCGACGTCGACACTCGGTGCACGAATTGCCCCTAGCCTTGATGGCCATGTTTGCGGCTAACCGGCGATGATGGGGCATCTGCCCCTGCACCTGCATTGTGTCGGACATTAAAACGTGAGCACCGGCGCGCGGCCGATGGTGTAGCGAAGCCAGAGAGGCGGAAAAAACAAAAAGTAGGTCAAAAAGGCCGGAAGCGAAGCTGATGGATGCGGTGAGGAGCAAAGTCGAGAAGGGGAGGGGAAAAAAGGAAATAAAGCGATGAGAAGTCTAATAAAGCGCACGCGCTGCTGCTCCCTTCCACACCAAGACGGACAGACGGAGCCCTCCAGCTATTGCAGCTATTGGTAACTCGAGTGGTCAGTTCTGCAGCGACCCGAAGATGACGGTTTTGACGGCTCGCGCCGCTCCCTCAGCCGCAGATTCGTCGAGATTCGGCAGCTGGGCCTATCGCGTCGGCAAATGCGTGCGAGTGTGGGATGGTGGTTTGGTTTTGGACAAATTGAGCCTTGGGCCCCTAGCGTGCGGCTGCAGGACTGACTGCAGGTTATGTGTGTGCAGTGCGTGCAGACTGCAGATTGGATTGGATCCAGGCTGCAGTGCAGTGCCGTGCCGCAGTGAGGTCGAGACTCTGTCGAGGCTGAGATCAGATGGCGCCAGAGAAGGGTCGCAGCGGTATGTATCGTGTGTGGGTGCGTGTGTCTGTCTGTCTCTCTACTGAAGCTCGCGTTGTGTCGCTGTCGCAATAGCCTGATGCACCGAGGAAGATGGTGGAAAAGGAAAGAAAAGAAAAGAAGAGATTAGGAGGATATCCGCCGGCCACAGGCAGCGAGGTGGGATGATGGGTGAGGAGGAAGAGGAAGTGGAAGAAAGAGGTTACAGAAGAGGGTCGCACAGAAGATGACAACGATGGCCGCCTGGAACAATGCAATGCATGCGTCTCGGACTTGTGTCGCTCTCCCTCTTTGCCACGCACAGACTTTCGAAAGGCCAGTCAAGCAAGTCAAGCAGAGCCGAATCAGAGAGAAAGGCTCTGTCTGTCGGATTGATTGATGCGAGTCTCACAAGGTCAGCGAGTACTGATTGTAGCGCTCCAGCAGGCGCACCGGGAAGCAACTCCAGCGATTCGGGGGATCAAAAGGGGGTTGTCGTTTCGTTTCGTCGTCGGCAGTCCAGGAGCAGGAGAGGAGACCAGGCGGTGGTGGTGGAAGATCTGTTTCCCCAATCGTCGTTTTTGTCTCTGTTTCAATCAATCCCTGTCTTCCCGCTTTCCCCTTCTTCTCTTTCTTTTTTTCTCTGCTTTTTCTATTTTTTTTTTTCCCTTCTGATTCTTCTTCCCTTCAGCACAATCCGCGCATATTCCTGGATCGAACAAGACGCGGGCGATTGCAGCGATTCGGATGAGGGCGAAATGATCGGGTGTAACGCCAATAGGGAGCAGGGCAAGGATGATGCGATGCACGAGACCCGGCAGCGGCAGCGGCAGCGCTGGTCAAATCTCGATTGCCCGGCCTGGTGATGTTGATTGGACGGCTCGACGGCATTCCAGGGAAGGGAGAGAGAATTGTGAATGGCCACGGCAAGGCAAGGCAAGGCAAGGCAAGGCTCTCTGGTTTCGGGTTCGGCGTCGGCCTCGTGGATTCTGTTTCGCTGTGTCTCTTTGTCCCGAATTGCGACGGAGAATTGTTCCGCCTTTTCCCCTTGTCTTTTCCCTGTCTCTTCCTATCCTCTGCTGTAGCTGTTTGACCCTGTGGATATCTCCTCCCTTTTTTTTATGAGTCTTCCCTCTGCTGTCTCTTCTAATTTTACCGTCTTGTCTGTCGCAGGTTTCAACGATCGCCGCCGCGCTGCAGAGAAATCAAATGGGATTTGCGAAAAGCGCAGCCAGCAAGTTCAAGCTGCCAAGCGGGTTAAAAGCCGGTGTGACAAGGGCGGCGCAGAGACTAAATGGCATGGTCTGATCTGGCCCGTGAGCCGGTGGCTGACGGCCCGTTTATTAAGTAAAGGCAGCTCGACAAGTTCAATAAGCCGCTGGAGCCCTGGAGCTCAGTTTGTCTGTATTCTGCAGGCTTTGGTTTTAGCGCCAGCAAGTGAGGGGAATGGAGGGTTACTCTTCTCTCTTCCATGGATCCTCCTTGGCTCCAGCAGAGGCTCCAGAGGGCTGCAGCCTTGAATCCGCTCGCCTTTATTCCCCAGAATGGCGCCGGACGGACCTTGATGAACCCTTCGATCCATTTCTATTCGTCTTCATTAACAGTATTACAGTGCATCTTCCATTGATGGCTGCTGACGCTCAATCCCGCATGTACTAACTAGACTATAATCTTCCACGCATTCTTCTGCGCATCCCATCGCATCACATCAGCATCAACGGATCCATCGATTCCAACGCCACCATCCCACTCTGCAACGCCAAAACAACCCCATCAATCTCGAACCTCAATTCATCCACAGACGATCCATCCATTCAAACAACCATCTCCTACGAACTATCCCGTGCCCATGTGGGGATACCCTTTCCCGCCCCTCCCCGCGCATCTCGGCAAACCCGTCCATCCTATTCGACCGAAAACTCTCGATTATTGTCTCGCCTCTTGGTTCGAGATGGAATCGTCTACCGAAACTGTGTGTTGGCGCTTATTCTTCATTAGCCTCCCTTTTTTTTTTTCCTCTGCTCGGACCCTTCGACCAACGACAGCCCACACAGCGCCGCCCATCCTATCGTTCCCCTCCCTCAACCAACAGCACTTTTTGCACAGTTCTGGAACTTTTGTCCGCCCAACCGGTCTATCGAATTTGCGTAGATGGAATGCCGTGGAGACCGCCTCGGTTAGCATCCAAGGCCGTACATAGAAACATCTTGATAACTCTCAGATTCCATGCATGTAAGAAGCCAAGCAAGCATAGCCTCGAAACCTCGATAAGCTACACGCTAGATCGACATTGTTAACAATCCTGGTGAGCTGGACCCTTTTGGTCGCGTTAATGGCCTCCGAGCAGGCAACCCTTTCATAAGCCCTTGAGAAGGATTCATCGACTTCTTGGGTAAGGCGCTAGCTAAACTCGTCCTCCATCAGACGTCCATCCATCCATCTTGTAAACCACGCCAAGTACCATGCATGTTGTGTTCTATGCAGAATCAAACACAAAACGTACTCATTCCAGGAGATATCACATACCAACACTGTAGTATCTTGGAATACTCTTCACATATTCAAGCACCAACAAAGACATGATCATCTCATCACGTTTAGGAAAATCAGAAGGGAAAAAAATGATAAAATATATGTCCATGAATAATGAATATGCGAGGGCAAAAATCGAAAAAAGGTGCCCCCCATCTAAATTTAGAGTACATGCATCTAATAAGTGGCGTCCAATACGGAACAGAACAATTGCCGTCTGACTACTGCTGACTCGTCGATCTGGATCCAAGCAACACATCATTTTTCCCATCCATCACAAAATGTTTCGCCTGCCTTTCCCTTGCAGCTCCCGTGGATCGCAGCAAGCCACCGTGGTGCACTATGCCAGATCCTCACTGGCCACCCGTTTTTATATCCCGCCTCTCTACCTCCCTCCCTCCACAGTCACATCTCATATTCCCAAAAGGAGTAACTGTTTTTGAGCCGGAGCCGCCGCCGCCGCCGTCCGTGGTATCGATCAAAGCAACATGTTAGTCGTAAGAACAAACAAAGATCCAACCCTTGCTCCGCTTCCTTCCTCCCAGAAAAGTAAAAAAAAAAAAAAAAATTATGGACAATGAAGAAAAAAAAGAAGAAGAAAAAATCATGGCATCGTCGTATCACAAGTCGTCATCCATAGCACCCGTAGTTTCTTCCCCTACTCCTCACCCACTAATACTGTAGATAGTCCGGCTTCCGTGCCATGTTGACCGGAGGCGGGCCTTCGTCGTCATCAACGGGATAAGGTGGAATCGACGTCTCCGAATCTCGCGGTCGATGGCCGTATTCGGACAACGGAGTCTTTGGTGGCAGAGGCGGCGCTGTTTTGGAGGGTATTGACAGCGGCTCAATCCGAGAGTACTGTTTGGGAGGCACCACGGGCAGCTGATACTTGGACTCTTCGTCGGGGCTCGTAATGGCAATCGGATCATCGGAATAGGCGACCCTGTACTGGCTCGGTGCCGGCGACATGTCCACAGTCTCCTTTTCAGATGCGGGACTGACGGTTCTGCCGTAACGCGAATGTCCGGTGCCTGGCCGGATATGATCGCCAGAAACTCTGGGGGAATTCAGAGTATTTGCCTGCAGGTGTAGGCTGTCTGCCCCTGATTCAAAGGACGAACGACTCGGGGGGCTTTGTGGGCTGTGGGAGAGGAAGCCAACCGGGGAGTCGCCGGGCAGCTCTACAGCAAATGGCTGCTCAAAGTTGTTCTCCGATGTCGACTTGACCAACTCGGGCACAATAGGATTGCTTCGTTGTTCCCACCGTATCTTTGCCCTGTGAATCTTGGCCAGCCTGGTCGAGATGCCGTGGATCATCTGCTGCTCGTCTGGGCGTTGCATGTATCGCCGAGTGCCAGTGCTGATATCGCTCAACCGGTTCCATTCGTTCATTCCGAACTCGCCGACTCCCACCTCGACATTGAGGCGGTAGTAGTTTTCGACATTGACTCCGCGCTTGGCCAGGTGCTCGTGGAGCATGTACTCGTGGATCTTCTCGCAGCCTTCGATTTTGGAAATCATCTTTCTCCGCGCCTCAGCAAACTCGCCCAGGAAGCCCTCATACCACACTTGCTGGTTTCCATCGCTTCCACGAGGGCGTTTTCCGGTGCCGACGCTGACAAACACTCCGACTTCTCGTCCTGGCCACTCGTTGATGACAGCCTCGTCCAGAGCCTCGGGGGAGGGGTTGAAGGTGCCGGCTCCGTCGTCGTGGAAGACTGACTGACCAATCTGGACGGGCTTGAAAGCAAGGCCGATGGAGCAAGTTGCTCGTCCAGCCTGCCAGATCTTGCAGTCGAATTCCGGCGGTGGCTCTTTGCGAGAATCGTAGGACCGTAGCAGTACGGGGGGTGTTCCTCGTCCGGATCCTTTGTACATTGCAGTCACGGCACTATATCATTTCACCAAGTTAGCCATGTATACAAAAAACAAATGGCGGGAAATTCGGGTTCTTACGTCTTAGTCCTATTCTCTCTTGCATCGTATAATCTTGCATTACCATTTCCGTATTTCATATTAATGGCTGGCCGCGTGGAGACATGGCCGGAAGTATGGCGTGCACTGAAGCTGACGGTGCTGGCGTTGCTGGAATGTCGCTTTGGGGATCCCGACGAGCGGCGGGAATCAAGCGGGTTGACGACTTCTGTCTCGGTGTCGTTTCCCTCCTTGTGGTACACGGTGTGCTCCCAAACTCCCTGCTTGATGGCGTCTTCCAGCCTGCTGGCCTTGAACAGCGTAGATCGGTATGGGATGCCGGCAATCGTCTTGTCGGTTTCGAACACCATCTTGGTCATGCGAACGTACAGCTCCTTGCAAGTCTCCAAGTCCAGACGCAGCCTGCCCAGCATGATGGCAATCAACCCGCCCGTGCCGGTACCGACGATTAGGTCGAAATGATCGCAGGGCTTCGGGATTTCATGTCTGCGAGGCGCGCGGCCTTCGATGTCGACAAATGCGCGGTGCATGAGTTCCTGGATGATGATGAGCATGGAGTAACCACGAACGCCTCCTCCGTCTGTGCGAGTTAAGCATTAGCAAAGTTATTCGACGACATAGCAAAATGAACGATGGGGGAGAGGGAGAAGGAGAGAACCATACCGAGAGACAGAATGCGCAGAGGCGGCCCTTTGGTGGTGTCCGACCTCCGGACTCCGTACGAGTCCATCATTCTCGATGCGAAACAGTCGCCGACCGGTGTGGATGTGTGTCGGGCTCTGAGATGCAAAGATTCGGATCGGAGAATGTCTTGTCGCGATGTGTGAGAGAGAAAGCGATGCTGCTTTGTTCGGGTCGAGATTTTGCGCTTTGAGCGTCTTATCAAAGAGGAACCACGTTTCTTGGGATGCGACCAATCAATATCCAGTACCGCCTAAATTCTTTTGGTGCTGATTCGCAGTCAAAGTCGCAAGTCGTAGTCGCAAATTCGGATGCGCTGGGTTTGTTTGCAATGTCCAGATTCCACAGGCTTCTGTTGCAATATGTCGCGCGGTCGGTGATGATCAGGTGAACAATAGAAGAACAGAGTCGGAAAGATAAGACAAAGAAGAAGCTAAGGTAAGGTGAGAGAACAAGCATGGAACCCTCGGGCAGTCATGATGAATGAATCATTTCTCTTATTACCTGCACACTTCTACCCAAACGGTGCCGTGACGCAATCGCCCGGACATAGCAAGTCTAGGGCTGCTAATAAGCATGGATGGAAAGCGGAGGGGTGAGGCGAGGGGCGAGAGGCGCAGCCGAAGAACCGCTAAGCAACGTCACAGGGCCGTTGGCGGGAACTGTCACGCCTGTGGGCCGCTACAGAATAGCGCTACAGACATCCATGCATTGATGGAGCTACAGTTATAGAACGCCCGAAGCACGAACGAACGGCTGTTTTGCTTTGCATGCGCGCTCAAAGGACGATCCGGTGCGCTGGTCAGGAACGGGCTTCCCGGGACACGCGAAGCTTCAAGTACCGAAGCTGCCGTTGGTCGGAAGATGGATAAACGGCAATAGATGCGGTCTTTTCTTCTTCTTTCTTTCTTTTCTTTTCGTTTCCTTGTTTTTTGAGGGAAAGGAGATTTTAATAAGTTCCGAAGGGAAGCGATTCCGAAGAGAAGCGGAGAGAAGGCCAGCCCGGAAAATGGCTGAGAGAGCCAAGAAGCTGCGAGAATCGAGGCCGGATGCCAAGTCTCACTTGTTGCCGTCACGAGGAGGCCGGGTGTGACGGCTTCAACACGATACGATATGACAGTATTCTATACACGTGATTTCATTCTCTCTCTCTCTCTCTCATCTCTGGAAGCCATAGTATCTGGCATTATTACAGATACAGCTTCTCGATGTCCATTTCGACCTGGAAAACCCTTGTTCCTGTCCTTCTCCAAAAATCCATATTGATCTTCCTTCTGTTTCTGTTCGTCACACCTCTACGGCGTAGAGTCAAACGCTAACGAACCCCCCCATGTCTGTGTGGGTGCTTTGTTTCGTGGGGGATGGAAGTTTTGCGAGCCTTTGGGGGCTGTGCAGGTTGGGATCCCATTGAAGGGTGCCTGGCGGGGCAGACAATGTGAGACACTGGACTGGATGAGTGGATGAGGATGGAATCCAGGCCACGTGATGGCTGCACATCATGATACCAAATTGGAACAGTCTGCTCGTCTCTTATTTCAGGTTCAAGGGTTGCAAGGTTACCATCAACAGAGTGTAGATGCCATCAGATCAACGCCACGGCTAGCCCTACACTGAAGGATGGGAGAACAGTAAGAGCTCTCAGCCGATGTAAGACTCCGATATTGAGGTCAACGTACTATCTACATCTCCCATTGGCACAGGTGGTAAGCTGAGAAAGCCCTTTGTCAGGAGGATGGAAAAGATTACACAATCTCTCAGACCGACTGCGCCCCGTATTCCGCAAGGCTTCACGGCTACGAGCACCCGTACTCGGGATGAGAATCTCATTGCCCCTTCTAGGACGTGCTGCATCGCATTGCATGTTTATTCCATCACGGCATTGACGCGGCGACTGACTAAGACGGCATCACCAGCACGGCCCAAAGTTAATATGATACGTGTAGGTCAGTCAATACTAGGCCTAGTACTAAGGCAAAGACACATGCACGTAGCGTCTTTACGTCAGGATTTCGTATTCATGCTACCACAAGTTCCATCGCCACTGTCGACATAAAGAGCATGAGGCCTCTTAGGAGGACGTTCATTTCATTTCACTTCAGAAAGCTGAGTTCAAGAGGCGAAGAATCGGTGAGAGGTGAGAGCAAGGGTGAGCGTGGATGACTTCGCTTCTCTAGCGCTGGCGGCTCGAGGCGCAGACGGCTGTCTTGTATATAATGCATGCCACGTATGGAATCCCTCGAATGTGTAATCCGGACGTGTACCTGCATCAAGCATTGTTATTGTTGATAAGGTTGTTAAGAGCTGATAACTTCAATCATGTTGACAGCTATGGACCTTTGTTTGCTTGGTTTCACGGCAGAACAATTGAAGACGCGCGAGACAAAAATAGAATGTGGCTGCAACGTTAAAAGCCTGTGGCTGACGATCAAGTCAAAGTCAATTACGCGTAGCTGCTAGCATTCGCAGGCACGGTGGCAAGTTCTTTGACGGATTAGCACCTATGAACTCTGCACAGCTCCCACTTCGTCACGGTAAACATACTGTATGTATACCTGAATGGGAGAGTCGCGAGATGATCTTTAACCACTACGAATTTGAAAAGCGTCCTACGGCTCCTGATTCGGCAGCGTGCATTGCCACGCTTGCTTTAGGAGACCTGAATCCCAGTCTTCTGCCGCCGACTCAGCCTCGCTGTACAACCTATCACGTCTCGTATACGATCCCAGAGTTAGTACTCCGTAGGTACAATAAAATCCCAAAACGCCTTGATGAGAGGAATTCAATATCTTGCGAACAAGAAAGCAGAAGGAAACGAGCTTCTGCAATTGAGTCTGTGAATGCCGCCGGAGTCTTTAGTAGCGACGCCACTTGGAGCTTTCAAGGTGCTGGAGGATGGAGCTGCATGTCGGCATGCATTGCATTGGCTGAGAGGCCAGCTTAGCTGACACTTTTATTAATCTTTTATTAATCTCTGCCCTACCGGGCAATTCAGCCCTTTCGTAGCATGCTGGTGGGCTGCAATATATGTAATAAAGTATTCATCATGAGTCGACGACGCCAAAGGATTTCATATACTAGCATTGATTGGTGTGTGTACGAAAAATAAGGGAAATGTGTGAGGTGCACCTATCAATGGGAGCAAGGCTAAGAGATTGGGTGCACAACACCATTACATACGTGTAGATGGTAGCTACGAGGCTGCTGTACGGTATGCGTGGTGATATGTGTGCCATCGTACTCACATGTATTGAGTGACGAGAGCATCCCCCTTCCCTCCCCCACTTCATGTGCCATGAATGCCTCGAAAATGGCGTTTCAATGCCAGCTGCGGCGATAATAACAGCCGCAAGGGCTATTGACATGTATTAAAATCCGCACGGGTCAGGCGCAATCCGACTCTGTGGCGCGTCAGAGGCAATCAAATGAAACCCAGGCTTGCCTGGACAAGCTGAACTGTGCCGCGGGTTTCGTCCGCATCATTGCGTCGGGCCAGGGCATGTCCCGTCCCGCAGGTTATTTGTGGATTTGAGCGCAAACAGTTGTCACTAGTAGCTCTTTGCCGACAAGACGTGAGATAGGCACAGCATGTACGAGTACTGTACAGGATGTATATCGTCATGTTGATAAGCTGCAAGCTGAAGCAAGCACATTAGCCGCCAAGTGTGTGAGCAGCACGGCGAAATGATAGGCGGCAGTGTGTCTGTGATGGACGTAGACTCGTGCGTGGTTTCAGGCGGCATGGCAGCCTCCCCATTTGCCAGGGACGATCCAATGACGTGCAGAGGACTCGTGCAATAGGTGCTGAGTGATGATGATATTACGAGCACTGTAGCATCCCAAAAGGACAAAAATATATTTGATCCTGGCTGGGAGGATAAATTTACTCACCTGCAGAAACGAGTACCCGCAAGTGCTCACAGACCAGGCCTACACTCGCGTACATACATGTACTCGGATGGACGCTACGAGTACAGTTGAATTGACGGCACTAGCAGTAGCAGCACCGAGCTTCTGCAGCTTTTCCCAAGTACCTGGTCGTGCTGAATTTGGGACTCCAATAAAGTCGCCACTGGCTCCAGGCACGGGACGAAGGCGTGTGTTGATGATGGAGCCCCCCCAAGAAAACGACTCAGCTCAGGAATCAATCCATCAATTCATCGAGAGCAAATCACCAGACGGTGAGCCTTGCCTCGCCCACCCACGGCCTCACGGCTTCCAAGACGAGACACGCTGATGCCGCCACATTGTTACCCCATGCGAGCTATGCCCGGCACAGCCTAGAGCAAGGACGCGACGTCGAAACGGTAAATTGGCAGCGAGTTTCGGCAGGCCGCTAGCTATGTAGTCCCCCAGGCGAGGGCGAGGTGCCCAATCCAATCAGACTTGGCCTGGTTCCATCTGGGTCTCTTTGCAACTTTTTGGTTTTTTTCGGGCGAGGCTGTGAGGTGATTCGCCCTGGGCTGATGGCCGAGGCTAGACAAAGACAAGACGAGAAGCAGCACTGAGGGCAGCGAATCAAGCAGCCTCTCAGGCAACGCGTCAGCCCACACACGGAGACAATCCGCTGCAGTTGGTCTAAGCCGAGTCGAGTCAGCTGCGTCTATAGAAACATGTACGAGTATGTACGAGTACCTATTCGTGCTGCACGGATGGATTACGAGGGAGGACGAGATTCGAGGTCCTTGGCCCGGGTGGCGTGGCGTGGGTGTGCCCGGGGCTGCGGTCCTGGGAGCCGGGCCTCGCTGCTGAAGAATTTCAGAAGTTTGGAAACAAGGCACGTTGGATTTGTGCATGTGTGTATGTACCTATGTACATCCAAGTACATGTATATGCGAAGTCGGACCAGTCACCATGTACAAAGGAATCAGTGCAAGTCAACATGACATGTCAGGTAGCGGACTTGACATGTTTGCTGGTCCCTTGCGCGAGACGAGATTGGGATGGACAAGGTCAAGGTGGCTTTCGATGTCTGGTGAGTTTAGTGCACAGGGCTATAATGGGATTCCTCACTTTCAGTGATTACAGTTGAATAGTACATCAATCCCGACTTGCATCTTCTGGGTACGTGTGTCATTGATATGACTGCTGGGGCCGGGCATCCTTCGGTGTCGGGGGTGCCAAGTTATGTGCGTATTGCCGTGAAGGGCACCCTTCAAGTTTAGTACGATACGGTACTGTCCTGTACAGGGCAACCAGTGGTTGGGCAGGAATACATTGAACCGATTGCATTGCATCAAGTGTCTCGAACGTTGTTCATCCTACAGGGAGTCAAGGATCAAGACTACATGTATTCATCACCTGAGAGTCTTTACGAATTGAACTATCAGCCCGTACGGTAGTGAGAGCTCTGTGGAGCGCCGTCATTGACCATTGATTCAATATATCGACGGGATATGGGTACTATTGACTGCTAGGTACAGGTACGGATCTAGTTTGAGCCCTATCTGCTCACTTCTGCGGCAGAACCGAAGCATCTTGCAACGATCATGATACATCACTTACATGTACTACACCAAGATACCTCAGCTGTATAGTAGACTTGCACAAAGCAAAGCACCTCGTGTTTGTTTGTGTGTGTTGCACCAGATGCACGCATGCATGCACCATATCCTCACCTGTATTTGCCCGAGCCGCAAAGAAAAAAGTCAAAAGAAATGCCCAGTATTAGAGCAGCCTCAAGCACCCTGGACAGATTAAAAATAAAAAATAACCGTCACAGCTTGCGAGCCTCTTGCACCACCCCTTGCCCTCAAGGTGTCGTTTCATCCAAATAAAACGGCCCCCTCTCTTCTCTCCTCTCCTCTCCTCTCTCCCGTCCAGTCGCAGTACTGGTTGCATGTGCCGAACTGCGCGCTGGTACATGCGAGTACCTCCCGGCTATTTGTGCGGCACTCAGTCCGTGCCTGTGACATCCAATCCAGTGCCGTCCAGTCAATGGATGTCATGTCATGTCGGATGTCATCAATGCTACATGTACATGTACATGTACCTGTACCTGAGGCCGCCACTGGCACTGGCAATGCATGGCCTTCGATAGGCACAATCATGATCAATCAATAGCTCAACTGTCAGGCCTGCCCTGGCTGGACTCGCACAAGCCCAGAGCCAATTGCTCGCCACAGCAGATCAAAGCAATCAATAGCATCAAATCAGAAGCAATTAAATCCAATGGGGAATGAAAAAGAGCTCCAGCTTCTCTGTGGACCAGCCCGAAAGGCTCTCTCAGCAGTCTCCGTCAAACCTCGCCTACGGGCCAATGGCAGCGCTGCTGGGGCCTGCACAGCCAGGCGGCCCGCCAACTAAAATATAGCGGCTTGCCCTTCCCTGAGCGCCCCCAGCGCCGGAAGCCGTCGGCCAGTGGCCAGTGGACTGGACCCGGTACCGCCCTCGGTAGCGCATCTCGCAGCGCCTACAGAGTACCCAGTACCACCCGACTACCAAGTACCAGTACCAGTTACAGCCAGGGCCCGCCCAAGGTCAACTGGCTGCACTGACGATTTACAGCCTCGCCCGCCAGGCCAGAGCCTTGAACCACAAACTCCCCTCCCCCCAAAACCAAAACACCCAGCCTTACCCTCTTCTCGCTCCTTTGCTGTCTCACCTCATACTCTGCTTCTGCTTCTCCCAGCCGGCCGTCGTTTTGCTCCTGCTTCCTCGTCCTCACTCCCAGCCTCGAATCCCCCCCAATTGCCGCGTGCTGCTTCTCTCTCGCCACCTTCAACGCTGTGCACGCCTCGTCTTCGCTGCATCAATTCAGCGGGCGTTCGAAAAGCTGCCGACTGCTCCGCCTGGCCTCGCCCAGCCTCAGTCGTCCGCCAAAAAAACTGCAGCTGTCACAACACCCATCTCACCTCGTCTCGTTCTGTCTCTCAACGTCTCACGTCGCTTTTTCCTCTTGTCTTCTCTTCTCGTCGCCGAGCCCGTCGATGGAACCGTCCAGTAAAAAGCGGAAGCTGGCTCCCAAGGTCAACACCTCTGTGGCTCCCAACCCTCAGCCTGCTGCGCAGTATTCCCACGAAACGGTTAGCCTTGCGTCTCTCCCCCAACATCTCGACTACTTGCTGCTACCGTCTCTTTTCCATCCGCCTCCTCTTTCCATCGTCTTCTTCGCCCTCACTACATGCGCTCTCGCATTCGTTGCTAACAGTTTGTCGCCCATTCCCAGCCGCCACAACAACAGCCTTACCCCGTACACGATGCTCCGGTTGCCGAACGACAAGACTTCGAGGCCTTTGCGCGTCATCTGCAGGATGCGGCCATGCTGATACAGCGCCAGACGGAGCGCCCGCCTCACAGCGACGTCTCCGTCTTGCTGCTGAGCTGGGAAGAGGATCGGACAGTGGACGAGGACGTTGCCGCGGTAGAACAGGTCATGCAGAAGCAGTACGGCTTCACCACGCAGCGCTGGCAGATCCCCACCGTCCCAAACCCAAGCATCAAGCTCGGCGTCCAAATGGCGTCCTTTCTCGAAAACGCAAGGCCCAACCACCTCCTCATTATATACTACGCTGGCCACGGATATGCCGGCCCCGATGGCCAGCTGTATTGGGCCTGGTGAGTTTCATCCTTGGGCGCTCGCCATCCCCTGCCTCTCTACATACCTCTCTGCCTCTACATCATTACATCACCACATCACCACATCATGCGTGTCGCCATCGTCATCATCATCTCTAATCACTTGTCCATCTAGCAATGCGCGCGAGGATGCTGCCAAACTTAAATGGGATGGTGTACGGTGCTTGTTCGAAGATGCCCAGTCCGACATTCTCCTGCTTCTGGATACATGTGCCGACCCCGAACCCGCAGCTGCGGGCAGCCACGGTATGAAGCAGGCCATTGCGGCCTGCTCTCGAGAGCACAAGGCCCGACAAGAACCTGGACAACGCTCCTTTAGCTCTTTCCTGGTAGAAGCGCTTCGCAAGCTGAGCGCGGGACAGCAGCCTTTCAATGTCCAGCGGCTTTACGACGAGACTCGTGCCCTGAAGCAGCAGCAACGTGCAAAGAGCCCAACTCCCGCAAGTGGCGCAACAGCTTCCGCCTCGCCCATCATGCCCATATTCTTCACCCTGACTCCCGGCAAAGGGCAAAACTTGGTACTGGCGTCCATGGTCGGCAGGACGCCCCTGCCTCCCCTGAATGGCGTAGATGCGCCAGATGGGCAGAGTAGTCGCGCTCGTGAAGACCATCTCATCGACCCGGATTCCGTAGCTGACATCAGGTTTGAAGAGCCCCGGATATTGGTTTGCACAACATTTGTCGGGGATGCAAGTCCGGACATGTCCTACTTTCACCAGTGGCTACAGAACAAGCCGACCCTGGGCGCTACCATCGCTGTCGAGGGCATGTTCCTTGGGCCGCCTACAATGCTTCTCATCTCCATGCCCCACTCCATATGGAATGTCGTCCAGCACGATAAGGTCTGCTGCTTCTTGGGCTACATTAGCTCTCACAACATGATTCATCTGTATGAAAAGCTGGTTGGGCCTGCCGGTATCCGTCCCTCTGCCAAAGAAGTAGAGGACGGCCGTATTCTGCTGGAAGCCAGGGAGCTGGCGGCGGGAACGCCTTCGCGAGCTCGGCGGGATCCCGACCCCTATCTACACGCGGCAGCTCGAGATGGCCTCGAGTACAGGTCGCAAAGTAGTCCATCCGGGGCCGCCTACACTCCAGCCCCCCCTCGAGCTATCGCTCCAATCAAGCCAAAGGACGAGGTTGAAGATTCCGCAGAGATGCAAGAAGCCGCAGAGCAGCTCAAGGCTCTCAGTCATGTTCGACCCAGAAGTGATGATGGCCCTCCGGCTGCCCCCATTCCAGCTCCTCCTGCTGCTGCCACTGCGCCTCCCCCCGTGCGACACCGAACGACGCTTCCAGATGGCATCCCTGAATCGAGGCACATTGAGCCAAACATTCCACGCGACGTCAATGATTCTGGAGTCGGCGATGCCATGGCACTAGACTCGACCCCATTGCGTATGAAGGCACCTCGACGGTCCCTCCCCAAGCAGGAAACTAGATGTGATCACTGTACTCATGCGCCTTTTAAAGATTCCTCGTCTCTTCGGAAACACATTGCGGCAGCCCATACCCGACCGTTTCCCTGCGCCTTTTCCTTTGCCGGCTGCGCCAGTACCTTTGGATCCAAAAATGAATGGAAGCGCCACATTGCCTCGCAGCACCTCTGCTTGACGTACTATTGCTGTTCGGCTTGCCCGCAGAGCTCGGCAGAAGGCAAGGGCAATGAGTTCAACCGAAAGGATCTCTTCACGCAGCATCTCCGCCGAATGCACGCCCCGTTCCAGATCAAAAGAACCATTGCCAAGGGCGACAGCAAGCTGCAGGCCGAATGGGATGCGCACGTCAAAGACATGCAGCAGTCCTGCCTAGTTACCAGGCGACATCCCCCACAGAAGTCAGCTTGTCCCCGGAAAGAGTGTAACGCCCTTTTCGAGGGACCAACGTCTTGGGATGAGTGGACGGAGCACGTTGGGCGGCACATGGAGAAGGGCGAGGGCCAGCGGCTGGGCATTGACAAGTTGCTGGCGGAATGGGCTCTTGACGAGGGCATCATCGAGCTGAAGAGCGATGGCGAGTATCGCTTGTGCGCCACAAACGGCGTCCTCGCCGGTGGCAGCAACGGCAGCGTGAATAACGGCGTTGCTGGTTCGTCGCAACCATCTCTGGAGCACAAGGAGTCCAATGTCTCTCTGGCGGAAAATGCGTCTTCGGCGGATGAGACCCAAGCCGTGGAAGTCAAGTCGACGGATGACATGGAAATGGCAGAAGGATGAACATATCTTTCTCCACCAGCCTGAAATAGCCGACGCCATTCCCGACACTCTTCATCAAATTTCTCCCTGTGCATGTATACACGACATCTTTCCTTTGCGTCTACAAAACCGAGAATGACTCACGAAAGCCACGATACGGAAGCCTTGTTTGCATAGCTCATTGTCAAGTTTGTTTTCTTCTCCCCTTTTCTCTTCCATCCCGTCAGTCCTTCCCGCTTGCATTCATCTTTGCTATCATATTATAGTGTACTCTGAAGGTTCAAAGGTTACTACTGCCCATGGGCGTTTCTTTTTCTTTTCTCTTTTATTTCCACGTCTGGTTTCTGTCTGGCCCTCGTACTATTTTTTTTTTTCCTTTTTTCTATATTTTTTTTTTATTCTGCTATTCTCATGGGAGGCGTTGGTATGGTTTGAAACCCGTAGGGAAAGCATCAAACGGTGATAAAACGGAGTCTGTGTTTCTCTCATGCTACTGTTGAATAGTGCTCTTCGAAAGCAGGCCAAGGAGCGTTTTCTTACACGACTGTCGGGGGCATGCCTTATCCGAGCGGGAACGGCGGGGGGAGGGGAAGATACAAAGCATACAAAAACTGAATTCAATGACAAAAAAAATCGGAAGTGACTGAAAGGGGGAGGAAAAGGGAGAGAAGATGTGTGTGGTTTCCAAGCTTCATCTATCGATTAGAATGGTAGAGTAAGAGTGCTCCAGCTCGCTCGGATCAGCGAGTCTTTAAACTTTCTTTTTTTGCTGTGTGATGGGGTTTCTTTCCTTTTCTTTTTGAACATGATGAGGATGGTGATGTCCTCATCAAGGTATACGGCATGATACTACTTCCACGCAGACCACAACACCACCTACCTAAGTACCTACAGTGGATGAATGAAGAACAATTCGAAAACACAATGAGCGAGATGCTGCTGGCTTGGGAAGATGCAGTGAAATAAAATAAAAGAGTTCATCCAAAAGTCGTAATTCTTCATACACTAAACTCTACTGCTCTGAAGATACTTTATATACATGAAGCCCGACGGGCGTAAAAGGGGGGACAAAACACCATATCCACAGGTGATGCTAAGCGAGCGAAAAGACATCCTAAAACGGACCGCAGGAACAACTCCTCTAACCGATTCTGACAGAGGCAGGACCGCTAAACGGCAGGTTGACGTTGAAAGTCTGGCTGTTTGCGCTTCCAGAGCTAGACTTGGCAGAGGCGGTCTTACCGCCGATGATGGTGACCTTGGAAATGACAAATGGCACCCGGAGGCTGAACTGGCCGCCCAAGATGAAGAGGCCGTTCTTGTAGGTAAAGGTGACGTGCGTAGTGGCCTTCTGGTTGATGGAGACGCCATCGTCAAGGTACAGCTCGCCCGTCGCGGATCCTGAAGCGTCGAGAGCGATCTGAAGCTCAAAGTTCTGCTTGCGGAGCTCGGTAGTGGTGTTGGTGGACTTGACGCGCAGGGGCAGGATGGTACCGCCGCGGATGAAGAGCGGGATGGACGTGATGTCGACATTGCTGATGAGGTGGTTGGTGGCGCCGCCGTCGATGCGCGCGTGGGTGTACCAGTCGTAGAAGATGTCGTCTGGGAGGTAGACGCTGACGCTGGTAGAACCTTGTTGCGTGACGGGGGCGACGATGATGCCGGGGCCGAAGAAGTACTGCAGCTCGAGGGCGAAGGTGGCCGCGTCGTTCGGGTAGTGGAAGAACATGGGGCTCACGGCCGGCGTGCCGTCAGTGTGCTGGCGGTACAGGGCAGTGTAGATGTAGTCAAGCAGACGGTAGCGAATGTCAATGGCCTTCTTCGCGCTGCTGGCGACCGAGGGCCAGCGGTAGAACTCCTGGCCAATGTTGCCAAAGTCGTTGTGGTTGCGGTAAAAGGTGTTGAAGGCGCCCAGAGAAGCCCAGCGCGCGCAGAGCTCCTCGTTGGTGTTGCCGCCGAAGCCGCAGACGTCCGAGCCCACGAAGCCAAACTGGAAGAAGGAAGTAAAGGCCAGCATGGTGCGGATGGACACGGTGTAGTAGCTCCACTGCGACATGTTGTCTCCCAGCCAGTGACCGACCTTGGAGCCCGCGCCGGCAAAGGTGCTGCGCGTGATGACCAAGGGGCGGAGACCCGGTCGACGAGACAGCATGGCGTCGTGCGAGGCCGTCGACATCATGGTGCCGTAGAGGTTGTGGGTGTCGTACATGGCCAGGCCGTTCTGGTGGATCAGGTCTGTGTTGACGGTGTGGTTGGAGATGCCACCCTTGTCAGAGTTCCACGAGTCCTGGAAGGCGGCCTTGTTGTGGATGGCGTACTTGGGGTACAGCAGATCACGGCCGGGAAGACCCTTCTGATTACCCTTGCCTTGGTTGCTTGCACTGTTTCCATTGCTCGCAGCCGCGTTGACGACGGGCAGACTGCCGCTGCCGGTGTTGATTTGGAGAGGCTGGACTTGGCTATCGCGCTTGTTGGAACAACCGCCAGGCTGGAAATCGCAAGGCCAGCCGGGCAGCGGACGAGGAGGCGCGCGGACCGGCGGTGGGGCCGGGGGATAACCTACGGCGGCGGCATACGGGTCGGCACAGGGGAAGTTGCACGGGAAGTTGCTGGGCTCGTTCATGTCGATCCACAGAGCGTCAATGTCCAGGCCGGTCTCGGCGTTGAAAAAGGTCTGGAACTGGCCGTTCCAGTACGACTGAGCGTTGGCGGAGAACCAATCGGGGAAGACGGTGACACCGGGCCAGACAACACCGATCCAGACGGAGCCGTTAGCCCTCAGCAGGAACACGTCGTCTTGGAGGCCCTGGTTGGCAGGCGGGTAGTCTTGATAGGCGACGGCTGGGTCGACCATGACAACGTAGTGCTGGTCGTTTGCGTGCAGGTGGTCAACGAGCTCACGCATCATGGGCATGGGGAAACGGTCTGGGTCGACGGTGAAGACGCGGCGGCGGTCCATGTAATCAATGTCCGTCCACATGGTCTCGAGGGGAATGCCGGCCAAGCTGTAATTTTGAACAACTTCGGCAACATTGTAGGCATCTTGGTATCCATATCTGCACTGGTGGAAGCCGAGGCCCCAGTATGGCTGCATAGTTGGGAAGCCAGCAAATTCACCGTACTGCTGCACTGCTGCTACGGGGGTAGGCCCAGCAACAAAGTAAAAGTCGAACACGCCACCAATGGTGTTGTATTCAAGATACTGGTTGCCGGAAGCGTCCTGGTTGATCATGATGTCCATGCCGTTGGAGTTGAGGAAAAAGACACCATGAGAACCCGTGGCACGGTGCTCCAGGTAGAAGGGGTGCGTTCCGTAGAGATTGGCATTGCTGGGAATGCCATAGCTGTCCTGGTTCCACATCGTGCGGATGTAGTTGGACGTCTTGAGGCGGAGAGGGTCAGAATGCTCACCCAAGCCGTACAAGTTGGGGTTCGCGGGCAGGCTTGTCCGGAGGCGGAGGTACTGAGACTCGAAGACGAGAGAGGCAGCCGAGGAGTCAAAGAGGACCTCACCAGTTCTAGCGCGGGTGACTTTGAATGAAAAAGGGTTCGCCGTGTAGCTGAATTTGAGGTTGCTAGCCAGGGACAAGACAGAGCCGCCGGGACGAGGGAAGACAGATTCGGGGACTTGGTAGACCTGGTTGTCCTTGTCCTGGATGAGGACGTGAAGGCGGTCCTCTGAGTAACATGTTAGCTTGACAAGCTCAATTGATGATGTTTTGTGGTTGAAGTCATGTTGTGTGTGTGTGTGTGTGTGAGGGAGAGTGTTTTGCTCAAGAAGAATAAACAGCCCACTCAGCCGAGTATGTATGCCGTCAAAGCTGGCAGGGAGAAGAGTAGAGCAGTGCATGCGTCTGTATGTACATGTTTACTTACCAGTCTGGTACGTGACTTGGAGAATGAGATTCTTCAGATCAGTGCCGTACACATTGCAAGCTGCACCGGCCAGCGTCAGGTCGGCCGTGACGCCGGTGGGCGAGACGCGAACATTGGAGGCCTTGTAGCCCGGGCATGAATCCACGGAGCCTGCAACCGCGTCGTCTCTGTGGAAGAGGGCCGCAGCAGAGGCAAGCCCTGCGTACAAGAGGGCCTTCCAGTAAACCATTGTCGCTGCGAAGACGATGGTCACGATGATGAGGATGGCGGGAGAGGGTAAAGATGCTGCTCTGGCCGGGGATCGTGCAGCGCCGTCCCTGGCAGCGGCCATCTTGGGAGAGCCCATCTTTGTATACAAATTTTAATATGCTGTGCTCGTCCGGGTCGGAATCGTCCAAGACACTGAATGCCGTTGCTCCTGCCTTGCACGCTTAGCTCGTCAGCTGTCACCCTCGTCACATCTCCAGCGAGCGTGCGACATTGACATGGCAGATCCAAGTTCCAATTCCAGGCAGTGGGACGGGAGGAGGAGACGAGACGAGGAGGTGCGTGGGGCCATGCATCATATCATGCATACGAGTTGAGTATAACAAGACACAAGACACGGGACCCCGGCAAATGGGGCCCCGAAGCTGGGCTACTAGCTGGGCTGCTGGATTGGATTTGCTCATCTTGAGGCCTTGCGTACCTGAGGTAATCAAGTAGGTAATACGGCAGTCGGGTTGGTGGATGGACTCGATGCAATTGGCCGTTGCCGGGGATATTGAAGCTTGTCTCTAGCGGGAAACGGCGTTTGTGGCCGTGAGGAGAAAAGAACGGGCGCCAAGGTCGGGCGAGAGAGATTGACGAGGCTGTTGCGGGACAAGCAAGGCGCCAAGAAGGAGAGAGTGAGACAGGGCAATCAAAGGACAATTGTTGGTTGAGTTGAACGTGGGTGAAGTGCCGATCCCATTCAAGGGCAGAGTTGAACCCATGCCAATGCCAGTCAGCAGGGAGTCCTCAGGCATCTACGAATTACTACATGTAAACATTGGCATTCGATAAAAGCAACAAACAACAAAGCTGCCCAGCTCAGAGTGTAGCATGCTGGAGAGCCTACAGTACAGCAAGAATAATTACATGTCCATCTTGCAATTTCCAATTCTCATTCATCTAATTGTCTCGAGCATTCGAATAGACCCTCGATGCAACCTCGGAGCACAAGGTTCAACAAAGGTCACAAGGCACGGCGTCAAATTCTCGAGGTGCACAACCCAGCTCACAATGCGGGTGGGCCGTGCCCCCTCCTTCTCCCCAGACGCTACAGGGTTACAGGGGCTCTCAGCGGGCTCGCAGTGGGCGTTAGTGGGCTCCCGGTGGCCTGTACCTGCGCAGCTCCCCAACTTCCCCGCACCAAACTCGCCGAGAAGGGCAGTACAAGGCACCAAGCGGCCCGGGGGGTCTTTTTTTTTTTTTTTTTTGCCGGCCCTAAAACCCCAGGGCCACTTACGACCACTAAGCGAGCGCGCTGGGACAATGGCGTTTTGCCGTCGGGAATAGGTCCGGTGTCTCCTAGTATCACCGACCGCATTGTTATATGGATTATTGCACGCGCGCGAGAGACAGGTTTGATGTTCGCCACAGGGGAGGGGGCAATGGGATATTCAGGGGAACGAAAGTAAAAAGGTGCCGCTACTGTTGCTTTGGGCGCTCCATCCAGGCCGCCGCAACGGGCCGAATTGCAAAGCAAACTATAATTGATGAAAGGGAGCTGGAGGTGGAAATGAGGCACTCGGATGCTCGCATCGACTGGCGCAAGGGACCTTTGAGGTTGTGGTGGATTCATGTTCACGACACGGCCGTGGACTGGAGCCCGGAGTTCAACTTGAGTGAGGAGGTGACGGAATATTGGAAGCAAAGTATCGAGGATCGATACATGCCCTTGAGATGATTGTCAGTTACTCATTATTACATGTGAGTTCCATCAACATCTCGATTCTCCCCCACATCCAAGCAACATCAGGTAAGTACATCTACACTCAGATCATCCGACGTTGCCAGCGTCGCAGCACTACCATCGATCTATCAATCATGCGAGACCCCTTGCGTCCAGCTACGGCACCGGTCCCGAGACCTAAACGTGCAAAGGGTAGCATCTTGGGGTGGCATTGAAAAGCTTGAAGCTCAGGATATCCATCATGGACCGGAGTCTGTAAGTGTGCCCCCCATAGCAGCTTTGCGCATGTGACACACTCATCTCCGTTGTAAATACTTCTCTTTTTCGCCTTCACAAGCATCGTCGGACTCTCTCCGCTTTCCCCGCTCAATCGTAACGAGATTTCAACTTGGAAATCCCACCGTAGCTTCACATATAGGTAGTCTTGTCTAGTATTCACCGCGAAGTTCCGAAGTGCCAAGAGGGTGTGGAGGTTTGTTCGTTCTGCCAACCGGCGGGCTTGGTTAGTGTCACGATCCATGGCTCATGGGATCCCGGTTAAACATTAAATGAGAGATCTCCTGCAGTTCCACCGGGATTGGTAATGAAGTGGAATTTATCCGTTCATCGTTTTACATCCGCAGCCGCATGTGTGCTACACTCTCCAACCACATGCTCGCCACGAGACTATAGCCTACCTTACTCCCATATAGTGCTGCAGGTGTAAGTGGTAGGACCATGTGAACAACAGCATTAGTCTAACAACTTTGCCGTTTCCGAACCTTCAGCAGCTGCGGATCCGTCTATACAGTTGCCTACCTTCTTGTATAGGTCAAGATTGCGCATGAACTTTTTGAGAAAATCACTTTTCTTCGGCTCTGCCTCGGTCACATATGTACAATAGATGTGCTGAAGCCGCTGTGCTGCGATGTAACGCTGCAGCCTACTAACTACATGATACTAATCGCATCTATGTGGGTTCTCCGTTTTCGCTCTGCATGTTGGTCTCCGGAGGGGGCAAAAGTGATGAGATGCCAAGATGCATATCATCGGGTATCCAATTCTTCACTCGTACCGCCAGCAATGCTACAGAAGAACCTCGGCTGCTATTCAGACATTGGGGTTGGTGCCAGAGAAATGAAATGTGATGTAGCTTTCGACTGTTGGACCGGACATGTGTGTTTGAGCCACAATATCCACCTAACCTAGAGAACAAGAAATTCTGGTCGTCTTCACCTTGTTTCTGATGGGCATGCTGATCTTGGAGTTGCAAAAAAAGAAGGAAAGGGAGAAGGAAAGGAAAAGCCAGCTCGTGAATAGGTATTTAATAGTTGATATGCACGATGAAGTAAAAAGATGCATAGCGCGTGGCTGTGTAAATAAGCTTAATCACAATGAGGACGATGGCTGAATTGCAGGCTTGCTATTGAAGTTTAGAGGTACCGTGCTACGGCGGTTTGAAGTGTATCAAGATGATATTGAAGAGAAACCACAGATAATAAAAAAATAAAAAAGAAAGCAAGAAAGACAATGGATGAACCTAGTACAGGACATTATCACCATCCAATACAGCATTGATGGGAAAACGAAACCCCCATCTCAAGCTTTGTTGATTTCCGTATAGAGCCATCATATTGCTCCAAGGTGAGGATTGCACGTGACTCTCTCCTCTTCAATTGATTCAAAGCGCATGCTTGATTGTCTGCGGAAAGACAAAATGGATGGGTCAATTTCATAATACAATGCGCGATGCATAAAGTTGACCGCATGCACTACGGAGAGAGAGACAATGGATCGAAATGATACGCTGTGAGGCGACGAATTGCAACGCGTTAGCCAGAGTCCAGAGTCCCCGCCATGGAGTACATGCGATCCGCCCAGAGACACCGCAGAAACGGCCGTACCTGGATCTGTATCACTTGTGAGCCACCTGGCGGCCCCCTTGCGTCGCTGTCGTCAAAAGAAGAGCAAAAGAGAGAGGGCAAAAGTTGTGGAATTGGCAATCTAAACCTCCCATTGGCATCAGCATCAGCATCGGGCATTCCAATCACCGTCCCGCCCTTTGAAGCGCTGGCTTGGCCCTCTACCTGCTATAGGTTCAGGTACTCAACTAATTGGGCTGGACTGGACCAATGCTACCGACGGCCAAAGTATAGCAGCGCCCGCCATACGCTGTCCTGGTACTTGCATTGGATTGATCCTAGCCCGCCAACATTAACCCGTTCAAGGCCCCAACAATGGCAGCCGAAGCGCCAGAGCCTCAGATCTTCGCTAACCTGCACCAAGATCAAGCCACGCGCGACATGAGCTTTGCGGCTCCGCTCAACCTGGATCCTCTGGCCCAACAGCAGCAGCAGCAGAATCAGATCCAGATTCAGATTCAGATCCAGGCGCAAGCTCAAGCCCAGGCTCAAGCCCAGGCTCAGGCACGGCATCAACAGCAGCAACAGCAGCAACAGCAACAACAACAGCAACAACTCCAGCAGACTCTCCACCAGCAACAACTCCAGCAGCACTATCTCCAACAGCAATACCTCCAGCAACAGCATCAACAGCAACAGCAGCAACTCCAGCAGCAGGCCCTCTACCATCAGCAACAACAGCAGCAGCAGATGAACGGCATGAACGGCGCCAACATGGGCGCTGTCATGCCCGCGCCCACGCCGGCCGGCCACCAGGCCGAGCTCAACTACATCTACGGCATGGTCGAGGAGCTGAGTCGACAGCTGGCCGACAACAGGAGGGTCACCGAGGACATTGTCAGCGGGCTGGGCAGAGTGCGGAACAAGGCAAAGGCCCAAGGGCTGGCCAACGGCGACGTGATTTCCTCTGCCGCCGACGACATCAACGGTGCGTCTTTGCGTCTTTGAAATATCCCTCCATCTTTTGCTGGTTGCGATTTTGCTAACACATGTCCCCCCCTGGCAGCCCAGGAATCCAACCTCGACAGCATCATCTCCGAGCTCTCAGAATCCTTCGACAGGGCCAAGCACAGCCGCGACGCAAACGCCGCCCTCCTCACCCAGTACGCAAACGCCCTCTCCCTCATGCTCAAGCAGTTCCACGACTACAAGTCCAAGCACGTCGCCGACGTCGCCGCCTGGCACCGCTCCTACCGCGCGCAGCTCGACGAGGCCCGCCGCGAGAACAGCCGCCTGCGCGAGCAGATCTGGGAGATGCAGACGCACGCCGCCCGCGCCAACGAGTCGCTGCGCAAGTTCCGCCGCAAGTACGACGAGGACGAGGAGCGGTTTGCGAAGCGCGTCGATGATACCGCGCTGAGGCAGGAGGTGCGCTTTTGGAAGAGGATGGCTATGCCGGAGCTCGAGGACGACGATCCGTACTGGAGCGGGGATGACGACATTATTGACGAGGCGGAGAAGGAGAGGCTGAGGGAGCTGGAGCTGCGTGCGGCTCAGGAGCAGCATATGGTGGATAGCCAGGGCGAAGACAGCGACGAGCAGCACCACTTGTCGTCTATGGGCATGATGGGCGGCATTGCTATGCAGAGAGAGGAGTCTTCTGGACAGATTTTGCCTATACCGCCTCCAAGGCCGCTCAGCGCGGCGTCTAGTACGGGGTCAACCGGTAGATGACCCAGGGCAAATCAAGACGGACAAGAACGATAGTCATTTTTCCAAGAACGAAGCATGGATTGTTGAATGGAGCTTTCCTCATGTACCAAAATGAAACTTGGAGATAAGGGGGTTGGGGGATGAGAAACGAAAGGCCACCTAGCGATATCCTCATCACGATGCCACAAGTGATGGCTGGGCTGGGTTACGAAATGTAGATGCATGTAATGGCGCGATCAGTGTTTAGGTAGCCGACAATTACTATTATTAAAACCAAATGAAATATAACAAACATGACACAAAGATTTTTCAGTCCAATTTAGGGCAGCTCTAGGCCCTTGATCTTATTTGCATCATGTCCGTTCCAGTTATCCCGCTTTCCAAACCCTTTGTTATCCCTCAAAGCCTAATAATACATGCAAGAGAATAGTATATCGTCAAATATGACCAGGTATGACAGTCTAGTACCCGCTTTGCTCTCTTCTGCTGTCACTATCCTTATCCCCGTTCTCCTTGGAAGAAGAAGCAGCTGCTTCGCCCGCCTCCTTGATCCCCTGCTCATCGCCTCGCAGCTTTGCAAAATATGCCTTGATATCCTCCGCGCCCACAGCCTTGCCGCTCTCCGCAAACTGCTTGAAGAATGGCGTAAGCTGCTCCTTGAGGTGGTTGTACGCCATGACGCCCTCGATGGCTCTGACGCGATCCATGTTGCGCAGGGCGCTCTCGCCACGGTCAAGCAAGCTGCCGCTTCCGTGTGTCGAGCCTCCGTGTTCAGAAGCGCCATCGTCGGACAGAGGGGGTTCGTAGACTTCCTCCTCTTCGAGTAATTGGGGGTGGGCGTTTAGTTTACCGTAGCAGTCTGAGCAGTGACAGAGCTTTTCGCGGAAATCCTCCTTAAAGAAGAGAGAGAAGCGGCCCTTGGGAGCGGGTGGTAGATTGGGCAGCTTGCACGAGGTTGGGCCATCTGTCTTGGCGGCTTGTTCTGCGACCTGAACTGCTGGCTTGGCGTCATCTCCATCCTCTGCGGGTTGAGCTGTGCTGACTTCTGCAATAGTAGATTCGGCGACTGGCGCCTCGCTCTCGCTCTTAATGCGCTTCGCGTCTAATTGCTCTTCATCTCCGTCGTCTTCGGCCTTGCGCTTCTTGGACGCAGCTGTGCCCGTGCTATCGTTGGATGGCGACGACGCAGTGGCTTCGGGCTGCTCTAGAAATATGGCTGGTAGAAAGCCCGAGGTTCCTGCATATTGTTTGACCCACGGGTTTGCATCCAAACACTTGTAACAGAGGAAGCCTTCAAAATCATCTTCGCTTGGAAATCCGGGAGGCATCGGTGGTTCATCGTCTTCGTCTTCGACGGCAACATCGCCACTGGTTTCGACTGCGCCATTGTTTGACTGCCCCTCGTCCTTCTCGGTGATTGTCGCAAGGGCACCCCCGTTGGTATGATGCTCAGTCTCCCTTGGTACCGGCTTTGATTTGTCCTTGTTCATCTGTTCGTACCATTTGGGTCCCATACCCACCAGGCAACCAGGGTGATACCAGTCCTCTCCACAGCCTCCAGTCTCTTGAGTCCCCAGCCCAAGGCATTGGAACATGGTTCCCTTTTGCTGGAACGGGTCATAATCGCACTCGCAGCAGCAGAACCGATTTTTGAAATTGTGGTTGTACTTGTTATTGGCATCCGGCTCTTCGGAATGAACGTTGCCCTTGGTATTGGTCCCGCTATTGATACGCAGCGTGCATGGACTGGTAGACGGGATGCGCGTCGTTCCGCAATCGCAGGTAAAGTTTCTCTTCTGGAAGATTTCGACAAGAGTGTGCTCGCCATGGCATGAGACGGAGCACGCGTAGCACATGCCTGCAGGAGTCCAGCTGTCTCCAGCTTTGGCCGGCGCAGGGTTGCAGGTCAGACAGGCAAAGACATTCTGTCGTAGCGGTCCGAGGATCTTGGTGCATGTCTCGATGCTCTGGACAGTATCACCATCAGCTGCTTGTACACGGATGACGCTGATGGCAGGTAGAGGTGGGAGAGGTACGTACGTAAGGTAAGGCTTCGCGAGCATCGGCTTCGAGGATTTGCTGATCGCGGAGAAAGCTATCGAACATGTCTGTTAGTTGCGTCCAGCAGCAGAATCCAATCCAATCCCTAGTCGCGACCTACTCTGCGGCAGTTTGAGAGTCGTCGGAAGCCCGTGACTGTTGGGAGAAGCTGTTGCTGCGGCCGTTGACAGCTTTTGTCTCTGCAATGGACGGTGTGTCCATCACTGGAGGTGGAGGCGAATCGCCAGACATGGTCGCTGGCAATAAAAGAATTGATGGAATGAAATTAGCAGCAGCGGAAGATAAATGGATGATCAAGTTCAGTAGAAGCCAAGATACTAAGCAGGGCTCAAGGTAGCCTGGCTGAAGGCTGGAGATAAGGACGACAGCACTGTGTAGCTTGAAACTGAGACCTGTTTGATGGACATATTAAACTGGACGCGAAACTGGTGATAAAATACTGGACAGATGCTTATCTAATTTTGTCGCCTCATCTTGAGAACGAATTAAAACCACTTTACGCGTCGGTGCCAAACGGGCTTAGCGCACGTCCATTAACGCGTCTTCAGCGCGTCTAGCAGCACTGAGCTCTGGCCAATTGCTCCCTAATCCCGCCCCCACAAACCAAGAAGCTGCATCGCCAGATTTCCGTCCATCCTTGAATTTTCAGCTTCTTCAAGCACCACCAGCGGGAGCCCATTGATAGCCGCCACCATGAGGTACGTCGACTCTGTTCTCTACACAATGTCGTTCTTTTGTAGCTTCTTCTAACACTTTGACACAGCTCTCCCCTTCGTGATCATCCCGCATCCGCCAATGTCGGCTCTGCCCCGCGATCAGGCCGCAAGCGCTCACGCCCTGATGGTGACGATGTTTCCACGCCTGGTGGACTGAGCTCCAGCCCGTTGCCGTCGTCTCCTCCTGGGCCGTTTAATATTGCCCATGGAGTTGACGAGGACGAGGAGATCGAAGAGGAGGAAGAGATCCAGGACGACATTGACGATATTGACGAGATGGCCGACGACGACGTTGACTTGTTCCGTGAAGGCTTCGAGGCCGATTACAGAGACAGAGAGAATGACGTCTACGAAGGCGCGGGATTGGATGATGAGGGCGATTTTGATTCTATGGACTTGGGCGAGAGACGACGACTCGAGGCTCAGCTCAACCGACGAGACAGAGAAGTTGCCCGCCGGCAAAGGATTCCAGCTGCATATCTTCCCGGCGATGACGATGACGGTGACATTGACCTGACGGCACAGCCTCGCAGACGGAGACATCACTACGATGAAGATCCAGATGATGCCATGGATGCCGACATCATGGACGAGGAGCTCTCCCTAGAAGCCCTGGGCGATGTCAAGGCCTCCAATCTGACCGAGTGGGTGTCTCAGCCTCCAGTCCAGCGAACCATCAAGCGCGAGTTCAAGGCCTTCTTGACATCATACATTGATGCATCTGGATCCTCCGTCTATGGTAACCGCATTCGCACGCTCGGTGAGGTCAACGCAGAGTCGTTGGAGGTCTCGTATGAGCATCTAGCTGAAAGCAAGGCCATCCTTGCCTACTTCCTTGCCAATGCCCCTGCTGAGATGCTCAAGCTGTTTGACCAAGTGGCCATGGATGTTGTGCTCCTTCACTACCCCGATTACGAGCGAATTCACTCCGAAATCCATGTTCGCATCTTCGACCTACCCGTTCACTACACACTTCGACAGCTGCGTCAGTCACACCTCAACTGCCTTGTGCGTGTCAGCGGAGTTGTCACGCGCCGAAGTGGTGTTTTCCCCCAGCTCAAATATGTCAAATTCGACTGTGGTAAGTGCGGCGAGACCCTGGGTCCTTTCCAGCAAGAGTCCCATGTGGAGGTCAAGGTTACATTCTGTCAGAGCTGCCAGTCTCGCGGACCCTTCACCTTGAACTCGGAGAAGACCGTCTACCGAAACTACCAGAGACTTACTCTACAAGAGTCTCCTGGCACTGTTCCTGCCGGACGTCTTCCCCGCCACCGAGAAGTCATCCTGCTGTGGGATCTCATTGACAAGGCCAAGCCTGGTGAAGAGATTGAGGTTACGGGCATTTACCGAAACAACTACGATGCCCAGCTGAACAACCGCAACGGCTTCCCCGTTTTTGCAACCATTCTCGAGGCCAACAACGTTGTCAAGTCTCACGATCAACTTGCTGGGTTCCGCTTGACTGAAGAAGATGAGCAAGAGATTCGCAAGCTGGCTCGCGACCCCAACATTGTGGACCGAATCGTCAACTCCATCGCCCCCAGCATTTACGGACACACAGACATCAAGACTGCAGTTGCACTGTCTCTGTTTGGTGGTGTTGCCAAGACTGGTAGAGGAGCCCATCATGTTCGTGGTGACATCAACGTGCTTCTTCTCGGTGACCCAGGAACTGCCAAGTCGCAGGTCCTTAAATATGTCGAGAAAACAGCACACAGAGCCGTGTTTGCGACTGGTCAGGGTGCCAGTGCTGTCGGTCTGACGGCTAGTGTCCGTCGAGACCCCCTGACGAGCGAATGGACACTCGAGGGCGGTGCTCTTGTTTTGGCCGATAGGGGCACATGTCTAATTGACGAGTTTGACAAGATGAACGATCAAGACAGAACTTCAATTCACGAAGCCATGGAACAGCAAACCATTTCCATCTCCAAGGCTGGTATCGTGACGACTCTGCAAGCCCGCTGCGGTATCATTGCTGCAGCCAACCCGTTGGGAGGCCGTTACAACTCAATGATTCCCTTCTCCGCCAATGTGGAGCTGACAGAGCCCATCTTGTCGCGTTTCGACATTCTCTGTGTGGTGCGAGATTTGGTAGAGCCATCTGAGGACGAACGGCTGGCGAGGTTTATCGTTGGCTCCCACGGTCGAAGCCATCCCTTGTCACAGGCCCGCCCAGACGCAACTGCCACTACCCAGGACACCGCCATGGATACCCAGCAGACAAGTGCATCCAGAGGCCAGCGTGATGGGGAGATTTCTCAGGAACTTTTGCGTAAATACATCTTGTACGCTCGAGAACGCTGCAGCCCCAAGCTCTACCACATGGATGAGGACAAGGTAGCCCGTTTGTTTGCAGACATGCGAAGAGAGTCCCTTGCCACAGGCGCGTATCCAATTACTGTAAGTTTGGAGCCCATTTCCATCTGAGAGTCGTATATTTCTAGACTTTGCGATGTGATACTAATGTGAGATACTCTTAGGTCCGTCATCTTGAAGCCATTATTCGAATCAGCGAAGCGTTTTGCAGAATGCGTCTTTCTGAGTACTGCTCCGCGCAGGACATTGACCGTGCCATTGCGGTAACGGTGGAGAGTTTTGTTGGTAGCCAAAAGGTCAGCTGCAAGAAGGCCCTAGCCCGCGCCTTTGCAAAATACACGCTGGCTCGGCCAGGTGCCAAGAAAGGAGGGAATCGATCGCAGAGGCAGCCAGAAGCCGTGATGGCCTAATAGGTTTGACCAAGGATGTGAGGGAATTTGGCATGATAATGGGGATAAGGGGGATCTATGGATGTGTTTTGCTTTAAAAAGACGATGATTATGCCATGGGCTAGAATTGAGGGCGTTTGGAATTGACTCGAGTAGCATATGATTAAAACTAATGTAGTTGCAATTTTTATAATGCTGGCTTTTTACAATCTCGAGAGCACTCTATGGAAATGACTATACTAAGAAATGCTGGTAATAGTTAGACACCTTCTATTGTACATTGTTTCAAATGAAAACAAAAACACAGAGCAAAAGGCCGACTACATACATAGCCGCGGACCGAGGATATGTAAAGCCACCTTCAGAAGTTTGGGAAGTTTGGTTAACTGCTTCCGTTAACACGTCCTCGTTATATGCCCCTGTTGCGGCAAAAGATGCCAGTACATCATCTACGCTCGACTGAGCAACTGCGCCAGTATAACTCTTTGCGCGCCACTCGGCGTCTAATGGGTCAGCAAGCACCAGGTCCGACGCATTGTAGCCCAGTCCCTGAACGGCCGTGAGGTTGAAAGCGTCCATCATCGCATGATCTTCGTGGATGGCGTTGTGGCAGTGAAACATGTACACGCCAGAGAACGGGGCGAAGGAAACTGCTATTGTGACTGTTTCTTCTGGGCCGAGCACGGCGATGTCTTTGAGGGCTGCTTTCTCGTAGGGCTCAACGGTGTTGCGGCCGCCTGAGCGAGATATGAGCTGGAAATCGACCAGATGGACGTGAATCTACCAACAAATGTCAGTATATTAGCACATGATGTTGGATAGAGAACATACCGGATGGCTCCAATATGGATTATGATTCTCCAGAACCCAAACCTCCGAGGCTCCTGATTGAGGCGCTGCAAGAACTCTGTTCTTGACATCGGTAAACGGCACACCGTTAATCACCCACTCGCCATCCCTATTCGTTATTAGCGGTGACTAACTTTATAGAGGATATAGACTCACGATTTGTCAAACTTGAATGTCCGGTGAACAAGGTTGCCAGTGGGTGGAGAGGCTATTGAGATTAAAGATGACGGAGGCGAATTGTTGTTTGCGTTGGAAGAAACTGTTGATCCCACATTGAATTGCATGACGAGATTAGTCTCTGAAAAGTCTTGAGAGTCAAAAACATTTCGTTGGTTCATAAGAGTCAAATTGCGGTTCTCGAAACCAGAAAAATCGACAATCACTTCCCATCTCTCTGCCATGGCGGTAGTCAACTCAGTGGTCGTTACCGTGGTACTCAGAAATCCAGAGTCTGATGCGACGACTTGGAGGGGCAATGTGACATTGCTTCCGCTGCTTCTATCCACTATGCTGAGGATAAAAGTTCGACTAAGAGCTGAGTTTAAAAATCGAAATCGGTATTTTCGGGGCTCGACTGATAGGAATGGCCAAGGTTGTCCGTTTACTTCGATGATATCACCGTAGACGCTGCTGGTTTCTTGAGCTACCGAAGTAAGATTACCGGTGGAAGTGTATTGCTTCGAGTTGAGAGCGAGTAGAATGTCATATTTGCCTTGAGGTAAGCCAAGTCGGGCCTCTACCTCGGCATCTTCGATGATGTAGAAGCCCGCTAGACCACTGAACAAGTTGACAGAGGTGATCATGTTTGCGTGGTCTTCATTTTGTTAGAACTAGATAGACGGATTGGGCGAAGAGGGTATGTATGCACCGTGGTACCAAAGAGTTCTGGCGGTATTCGAGTTCGGAAAGTAGTAGTCCTTGTACTCGCCTGGCTGGATTAAATCCTCGGCCCAGCCGTCCCAGACTGCGCGAGAGTTTGATCCATGGAGATGTAGTACAGATGGCTGATCTATCGAGGCCAATTGTCAGATCCGGCTCAGCGTAACTCGAGGAGTGTCAGGTTACCATTGTGATTTACAACGCGTACCACGCTTTGTACGCCGCGTTGTACTCTAAAGATTGGCCCTGGGGATATTCCGTTGTATCCTACAAGGCTAGTCTTGGCGAGGTTTGGGTATATCTGGGTCTGAAACGATGTGATGTTGAGTTGGTAAAAGTCAATGGTTACGTTTGTATTGCTATCGTTGTACGAGCTATTCAAGATGATTAGTTTGATTAAATCCTAGGAGTGAACAGAATATGCATGGACAAAACGCACCGAAGTGGCTGAATAACTGGAGGTATAGGGACAGGAAATTGGAAACGGTAGTTGTAGGGTGGTGACACAGATGATTTGTCCGAATGGTCGTCATCTGACGATGATCCATGTTTCGATCCCGCATTTGCGAAGGGAGCGGAAAAAAGTTGGAAGAAAAGAGTGAAAATCAAGAGCTTGTTAGTCATTTTGAAGGTGTCTAGAGAATTGTCGATCACTACATAGTCAGGAACGGCGACATGGCCATAAGTTAAATACACGGAAATTTAAGCAATTATACTATAATTTAAGCAACATAGGCTAATTTTAGAGTACAATCAACTTTTTTTTGATACAATAGATGTATAGGAAAAAAATAGCCACTGAGTATGGCGCGGCGACTGCGTAAGCTGCCGGTCCTAGACGGGTGTGGGACTCGGCCGAGTACATGGGCAGAACAGAAATCGCAATTGTCAACACGGCCGGAATCAGGCATATAAATAAAAAGTGAATTTTTTATTTGAGGCACCTAGTGTGTTTCATGCATACGATATGGCAAACGGTAGTTTAAAATTATTGCTCAAACGTTGTTGCAATTACAGTCATATCGGTTCTTACTACGGGGCACCAGTATGTAAAATCTGTTCTATATATATACAATATTTGATCCATCAGTGAGGACTAACGTGTAATCCTTGTGTTGCATACTTTATTATAGCAAGTAATTGTGGTATTGAGGCTGCATAATATTGTCTAGACTCTATTGCTACTTCCTCTTAGTAGCCGATCCAATATTCATCCTGATGTTGTTACCAAATCTACATGTCTTCATCTCCATCCATATGTTGTCCAGTGAGCTGCTTTTAACAGCGTGAATAGTGCCAACCCCTGCCTTAAGCCGACAGAATGGGTGACTAGAGGCTCGGATTAGCAACCTATTGTACCAATACACTTTGCCAATCGCTACTTACTATGTCAGGCTCAAACTCCGTCTCAACGTTTAGCCAGTTCACGGCCAAGGCGACTGTGAATAGCATGCAGTGTGGAGGGAATAGCCAGCCTGTCGCTAGTTGATAACCCACAATCGGAAGGGGCAGATTTTCGCATTTGTAGTGAAGAAGGACAAATCCACACACTGCGAATAAGAGCGATACCAAGTAGTATTTTAGAGCCATTTTGGACCACGGTATGCCGAACTGCCTGCTAGTATATTAGAAGTGCCGTTGCGTAATAGCTGATGGGATAACTATCTTTGTCGAATTGGAAATATCCAGTACAATTGAGTCGTTAAAAAGTATATATATATTTAGTATATGGTAACTGGCATGGAAGGTATTATCGTAGACGCGGAAGAAAGCTCAGAGCATCGTCGTAATCTGCCTCGTCGTAACCTGTACATTCGTAATCCGCTAGATCGCTAGGCTGTAAGAACATACCGTAAGAAATCGGTTATTAACAGGTTGTATACTCGGCCGACAGCATCAGGGCGGCGCAGTTAAAATCCGTCGTACGTTTACAGACAAAAATACAATGATTCCCCGTTTATTCATCATGCTTTCAATACTACCTTGTTTGAACAGCCGCCTTGGCAAGGCAGATTCCACACCGTCTATTACATTGTTTATGAACCGAAAACACAAAGAAAACATCCAACGCTTCAAGATAACATAACAAACATACCACGCTCGTCAAGCTATCGAAACTAAATTTTAAGCCGGTGACAAGCTGCCAACGAAGAAGCCAGCGGATCAATTCTCGAGAAAACCTATATCTGGCAAAAGTTTCAGAACTGAAACTAACAGAAAATGTCCTATTTTAAAACAGAGAGAGTAATGTATTTCCTTCTCCCAAATTACCACACACGCTTGCAATGTACTCAAGATTATTCGACGCGGTGGAATCGTGAGGCCTGTTAAGAGAGGTGCCTCACGGCGGAGAAGGTGCAGACACACAGTCAGCATCGCCGAAAGAATGTCTAGTTTGAAGAGACGACCCAGGAGATTTGTGTTGTCCGGCCGGTTTTGCTCTTCAAGATCTCGGTGGTGCACCAGAATTGCCAGGCTGCATTCCAGAGAAACCCAGTACGAAACTTGGTACTCCAACGGGGCGGCGGGATGCAATGCGTGAGAACGGTGTAGTACGAGGAGAATACGACGGAAAAACATATCCAACGCCATGTAGAGCCTCGGCTTGCCGTGTATGCTACCCAATAAGGCGTCCATGAGTTGGCGCACGTGGTCATTATGCTTCACCACTTCATTGTATAATGGCTTCTCACTATCACTAGTGATTCTGGAGATTATATGGCATATTGACGGGTAGACCCTAATTAACATTACCCATGGGTCATTTGTCTGGAAAGTGGACGGTGGTGAATGTTTGGTGAACATATCGGCTGATACAAGCAATGGCTTTCCCGTAATCGTGGCGACTTGTACGCAAAAGTATACGATGATGGACCACAGCGTCTGGCTAGACTGCCAGGCACGAATGCCCTCGCGCGACTGATCCAGTGGCGCTCGCTGTTTGTGCAAGTCCATTCCAACGGCGGCACGCGTGACAATACCCAGCAACGTCCAGCACGAGTCGAATGTACGACATGTCGTACTAACAGTTTGCTTAGCGAGAACCATGAGGCAGAGAGTCCTTATGGCTATTATGTCTGGTTGGACCATGAAAGGCGTCTTGCTCAGACAAGCCTCTGCTGCCATGCAGAGTTCGATTGTTGCATGCTGATCTCTCGTCACGGCAAAACATCCCAGTGCTAATACCATCAAGAAGCTGGCTAGCCAGGCCATATCTGCCGCTTTGGGGTCATTCCAAAATGCCTCGACCAGAGGTAGAAATGCAGAAGTGTCAATAATGGGATGACTTGTCTGGTAGAGGACCAAGTAGCCATCTACGTAGGATTGGTAATTCTCTCTATGGCGTTGGAGGAGTTCTTGGACAGCGTCCATGGATGCAAATTTGGCAGCTGCAGGGCTGTTGAAGGGAAAGTTCTCGGGCATTATAGAATCATCCGGAACTCCCGTCTTTTGCTGGCGAATAAAGTCGGGGATCAGATCGCAAACCTGAAGGCCATTATGCCCAGCTTGCAGCTTTAGCTGTAATAGCATTTAGTTAGTTTAGTCCAAATTAACCACTCTACGCTCCGAATACATGTACCTACCGTGGATAAAACTTCAGTCCAGTGGGTGGCGCTCCGACTCTGAGAATGCCATGCCTCGATAACGCTGTCTGGGTCTTTTGCAACTTGTTGTGGACTGGCGTTTGACGGGCCGGTCCTTTCTGCCCTGTGGTGATATGCGCAAGACTTGCCCCAGCCAGACATGCGGCATCGTGAGCAGGGTAATTCCTTGTCACACTTGACCTTGAGTCGATGGCATCGTATACAAGAGAGCTGGGCTCGTTGCCTGTTTTTTACAAGGCCAGGTTGCTTGTCGCTGTTGCTTTCCAGGCTCACATGGTGTTCAGGATGTGAGACTGAAGGCCGTGAGAGCTCTGCCTCAGACTGTGGAAGTGTATCGATTATCGAAACGGAGGACCCAGAGTCAGACCCATTCGTAGGTGAACGAGCACCAAGTGAACAGGTGACATTCGCTCTGGTACATCGCTGACATGAAGGTTTCGATTGGTTGCATTGAAGCTTGAGTAGCCGGCAGCGACGGCAGGTACGGATCTCCCTCTTAACTCTTCTGACGGGCATGCTGCAGTTTCGGTGACAACGGATGTGAAGGTGATGACACAAATAGGTTTGGAGATATATTGCGTCCCCTGGTCGAAAGTGATTGAAGAGAGAATAAGCTTAAGTGAAATGTAAGGGCAAATCTACCGTACTGCAACAATCTCCTATATCTCATAACCCAAGGTCTAGCGCTTAGTATTGAGGTTCGGCTGAGACAGCGCCCGCTTACAACCGATGACTTACGACGCTGGTCCCATTGTATTTTCCCGCCAATAACAAGTCAAAAGACTTTACTGCTAATGGTAGTTTAACTGCTCTATGGACCAAAAAGAATAAATTATAAGCATAGTGAACTATAATGCAACTTCCAAACCTATTGCTGCTAGGAATAACAGTTGAGTATCTAGCTATTTACTAGCGGGAGAAAGTTTTGACTTGCACGTGTTTTTCAAGAAGTGACGGGCAGCGAGATGAGTTTACATGTACATGAAATAATATACGACTGTTCTATCGGATGTTTTAACAATGTCAGAAGTTTCTCTAGTAAATGAATCATCCTCATCTACACCTTTACCATAAACTTGGGACCAGCTTTGGCAATCCTTGCCGCCAAAGCCATCAGTGCCCCAAGAAGAATGCACGAAGCTGCAAACATTTGCGCCCCTAGATAGCTTCCCCCTTGTCTCTCTATTATAGCGCCACAGATCGCAGGGCCTGTGAGAGTTGAGAAACTCACAAACCCAAGAATCATTCCGACACGTGTGCCGGTTTTGCTGGGATCGGGAGTCATGGTTGTGGCGACAGCTGGGAAGAGCGCCTGCAATGCTGCAGCAATCAGCCCATATACAATGGCAAAGGCATACAGTCCAACGGCCGACGATACTGCCGCCCAGCAAAATACGAGCAAGCTGGCAGCGAAGCTCGTTGGAATTAACATATTGAGCATTCCGACCCATTTATCGGCCACAATTGTCGGCAAAGTGCGCCCGACGATGCCAACACCGTTGAGAACCATGAGTAAGTTGATTGGTTCCTTGATCCCGATCTTGTCTCGAGCGTAGGTTCCGAGGTAGAAGAATGCGAAATAGAGACCCCAAAAGTTTAGAAACATGCTCAGAGAGAAGAATAGGAATGGCACGTCGCTGAAGGCAGTTTTGTCGGTCCACCCTCCCGTTTTCCGGGGTGGGAGACGAGGCTTGAACCAGATCAAGCATGGGATATAAGTCGCGAGCATGATGAAGCCCATAATTCTTAGAGTCCAAGGAAACCCAAAGTTGTCGTGGAAAATGAGCTGGTTAATCAGGACAGGGTACACGAGCCCACCCACAGCGGCGCCAGCAGCAGAAAGGCCGACGGCAAAGGCTCGATATTTCTTAAAGTACTGGGAGAGAACGGCTATGGCTGGGCAAAAGGTCAAGCCGTTGCCGATACCGAGGCAAACAGACTGCGCTAGAAATATCTGCCAGTAAGCCGTGCAAAGCGATGTCATGAAGATGCCCAAGAGCTGGAGAAACACCCCGCACGCGAATGTGATTCGGAAATGGCCAGCGTCGGTCAGACGCCCTGAGAAAGCACCAATGGAAAAGAGGAAGAAGACTTGGACACTGCCGATCCAAGAGATGGAAGACTGAGATTTGCCGAGAGTCTGGGTGTAGTATTCTTGAAAGACGCCATAGCCGTTTGCTACGCCCCAGGTGTTGAAGAAGATGATGTGCATGAGCAGGACATGCATCCACGCGGTGAAGCCGCCATCGGGAGGATCACTGGGCTTATCTTCGAGCTCTTGGCTACCCAGAACTGTCTCATCTGTATCGCATGAAACGTTCCCATCGGGCCCTTCTACTTCTTTTTCGAACCCCATGATTCAATATGACTGAGCCTTGTGGTTGTGCTCTTGTCAACCGCTGTGTATATGATTCCTTGTAAGTTGTGCTAATATAGATGACTTGGTGTAGGCATACTGTAAGCGTACATGTATAAAGCTAAGCCAAGTTTCTTTCTAATCCGAAAGGCAACAAACAGAATGAATCCAAGTTTTTAATCACATTTTAAAGCAATCAAAAGTTTCTTTCATACTGCCTTGTTATCAACTGCCCAAAGCTGATCTCCGCCCCCGATGATATCCTCTACCCGCTTTATGCGTGATACCCGTTAGCTACCGTTATTCCCGCCAGCGCTATATCTCATTTTGGTAAAAGTCCCCGTAAGTCA
This sequence comes from Trichoderma harzianum CBS 226.95, assembly GCF_003025095.1. Lineage (NCBI taxonomy): Eukaryota > Fungi > Ascomycota > Sordariomycetes > Hypocreales > Hypocreaceae > Trichoderma > Trichoderma harzianum. The sequence goes on from NW_020209264.1 coordinate 635,483, forward strand.
GCCCGGATCTCGCAAAAGTAACTTCATTCAGTGTCTCTTGGCCAACCCATCAAGCTGTTGATTACACCTAGGAAAAAAACAATTTATTAAAACATTTACCTTACATAATTCTCTTGACAGTTGATTCTTTGCTCGGTTGAAGCTGTATATCGTGGCGTCATGACTCGACTGGAAGGGCGCAAGCGATCAAAGCTCGCATGCCAGACGTGTCGCGAGCTCAAACGGAGGTGTGACGGCGCTCATCCGTGTGGGACATGCGTTCGGTTCGAGTATCATTGCAATTACCAAGTGGCCAGGAGAAGAAGAGAGCCGGATCGCAACCCGGGCCCGACCGGGGATTCGGCACCGGCGCCGACACAAGCATCAGCGCTGCCGAGTTTGAAGTCTTCCCTTGACGATGTCGCATCATCGACGGCGAGTTCGCATGCCCAGGCTCGCTCAGTGGAGGCGAATTCATGTCCCGCATTTGTCAGGAGCATGGCTCTGCGGCTGGATCCCAAAAGAAACCCCCGGATGCACAGCTTTGCCTGGAACGCCTTTCTTGGATCACGGCGGACTTCACATACTCCGGCCGTGGAATCAATCACGGACGTGGTATCCCAAAAGAGGCTACAAGAACTAGCAGTCGTATATCTTCTAAAAGTTGACCCGGTTTATGGATTCATCGATCGCGAGCAAGTCCTTCAGCATATCCAGCAAAGATGGGCCGCCCGCAATGCTACTCATGCGCAAGATGCTGTGCTGTGTGGTATCGCTGCCCTGGGATGCTTGTTCTCGCAGGTCAATGCTGACACGGCCGAGGTCGCCTTGGTAGAGTTGGCAAGAGTCTTGCTAGAGAAGACCTTGTCAACTGCCCCGTCCGTTGATATCATTACGGCATGGCTGCTCCGCGTTATCTATCTCAGGATTGCGGACACACATTACGCTGCTTGGATGGCAAGCTGTACGGTGATGCACATGATAGATGCTGCTGGTCTCAATATGGAAGCCCCGGAGGAAGCTATAGATCCAGCCCCTCACCAAGATATCAGCCTAGAGCTAAGGAAGAGGATAGTGTCTATTGCTCAGCATCTCAACATATGGATGTCGTTTGACATGGGGCTCACCCGCGTTGCTCTACCTGATACAATCACGACAGTCCCTTTGGTGCGAGAGGGAGACTTTACCAGCGAGCTCATAGAATTGCTTCCATTCTCAATAGAGCTCGACCCGCAACGAAAACCCACGGCATTTGAGTTGGAATATGCGCTTCAAGTAGTGCTCGGCCGCATGCATTCTAGCCCGCCGTCGGTTCTTGCTCAGTGCAACTTGGCGCTCTGTCTTTGTCGCAGACTGCGGTCGATGGACGTTGCACTGACAGATTCTGTGCTCCAGCAGGTGCTCACGCTGACATCAAACGGGATTCGGGCTGTCCAAGCAATATTAACCGCTCGCTCTCCTTGGCATCAGATGACCTATGTGCCTTTTCAGATTGTGTGTGTGTTGCTTGCTATAGATACGGTTTCGTCAATCTCCCAGTTAAGAGACGCAATGCAATGCCTTCAAGATGTATGCGCAGTCTACAACACGGAAGCAACGCAGGAGGCGTTGAGGACGGCCCGCTCGCTCGTCTTACTACACCAAAGAGGCAAAGAGATGTTTGCTTCGGCTCTGAGTGAGATATTGAAGAGCCGCCCAATGAGCCCCGTTGGGGATGTCACAGACAACTGCGCTGTATTGGATGATACAGCTGGCATGAATAATTTTTCGGACCAATTTTTTGGTCTTCAGTATAACGACATGGATCAACTTTTGAGCGCCGACTTCTTCTGGAATATTACCAACAATAGATTTTAATATGCCTAGCAGATTTGTGTTTGGCATACCAGGCTTGTATTCACTCGTGGTCTGTATAACATGTCTCTAATTCTAATCTTAATTCTAATCCCTGCAACTATGCTATCAGCACTCAATGTTTTTGCCTAGAGAGAAGTGTTGTTTAATTTATAAATTTCATCTAGCTTCTAATCTTGGCTGAGTTGAGCCCGTGCCCTTAATTTTGTAGTCGAAGCTCGTGACCGAGATATCCTCAGCAGTAGTAATCGTGGTATACTACTAAATCTCACTGAGCTCCTTCTTAATACTCTCTCGTAGACTCAAGTTATCCTTGATTCCCAATAAGTCGGCATCATTCTTTCCGATATCGACTGGGTCTTTAGAGTCGTCTGCCAGGAAAGTATACTGGACAAAAGGGACCACAGAGTTGCCATAGTCACCTTTCGCCACACTGTCAGTTGCCGCTTTGATCAATTCGCTGCCCTTCAGTTGAGTAATCTGGAACTTGGAACCAGTCTCTTCTTCGAAAATCTTCAAAACCTCGTTTTGAGTGATGGCGAAGGAGAATATAGACAGATACTTGTTTGCAGTCTCTTCTGGCTTCTTCAAGATAGCGGCAACAGCTTCGCCGATAAATGAAACATGTGTCGCTGCGTATGGCTTATTACCAGAGTCGACAATTGTTCCAGTCTTGTCCTTGGCATTGATTCCGAGTAGAAACTGAGTTTTGATGCCCTGTTGTATTTGTAAGATGAATATGCGCTGCACGCATTAGCGGTAGTCGGGATCTTACCCAGTCAAAGAACAGCCCAACTGCCAATCCTGTCCAGCTGAACCAAGGGTTTTTCTTGGCAACCTCGGCAAGATAATCGGTTACGCTGAGCTTGTTAGCCAGGATCCAGCCGAGACTCTTTTCTTCGGTGCGCCGCGTATCGACACCAAACTCGGATGGCAAAAATCGCCGGACCTTGGCGGCGACAGCAGCGTCGATGATTGTTTTCTGGTCGCCTACTGCTGCAGGTGAGATTGTAGAAACAAGAGCATCATGCCCTTGGAGGACACTTTCGACTGCTTCTTTCGAAGTTATATCAATTCTTTTGACAGTGACCTTATCGGTAAATGTGGCTTGCGACTCGAGCCGTGTAATAACTGTGACTTCGAATCCGGCATCCAAAAGTCCGTTGACGACATGGGGACCAAGGTTTCCAGATCCCTATGAAATGATCATCAGCACGACTGAGGAGTTGCGTTGATAAATATATTTCTAGAGTAGATAAACTTACGCCCAGCACCGCAACCTTTTTAATAGCAGCCATATTTGTGCTGATTTGTGAAGATGATGTTTCGTAAGGTAGATTGAAGGGTTTGTTTAGTGAGTGATGAACTTGAGTCTCTTGTTGTTTGTTGAGAAGATACTAAAAACTCAAGATAACTCATGGCTTTATATATTGCTGCAAAACCTGTACATCTGGCATATTTAGACATAACTTAGTGTTGCGTATGCAAATGACGAAAGGTCCGCTGCTGATGAAGCATCACGGAGTTCCACGCTTTCAACTCCACGATTACTATCCTTACTATCCCAATACGCGCACGGAATGGTACGCTATATGGCATCCCGTCTTCATTTGCCCAGGATCGATATCCTTGATTCCAATCCTTCAAGTAGAAACATTGCAGTTGTGTTGATGAAGGGTGGGTACGTGATGAGTAAACGTCCTGGTCTAGTCTCAGCAATACCCGACTCGTGTCGGATTTTCGGCGGTAGTATCGGTGTCTGACGGTGGACAGCTGATAAATCACCGCCAACTACCGCAATATACCGCAACGCGTTGGCCTTTGAATCAAATGCTCTTTGTTGCAAAAATGGAACACCAGCAGTTGGCAGCTCGCATTTCCTGCTTCTCGTGCCGGCATAGCAAGAGACGCTGCGATAAAACTCTACCGACATGTCAGCTTTGCATTCGTAGGGGAGTGGATTGTCGTTATCCTAAGCGCCGAGCCCAGAAGTATGTTGTTTTACCGGACGGAGATGAAACGACTGAAGACAAGATACCAGCAAGACATGATCTATTGGTGAATAGAGCAGCTGATAGCGATCGTTCGAGTGATTGGGAGCAACAATCGCCGTTGGAAACACCAAATGCTACAACGAGCGCCATCCAATCATTCGGCACGGCTACAGCCATTCAGTTTATTGCGCCCACTCTTTTCCGCGAGGCACGTTTAGAGATCCCGCGCATCAACATTACGATTCCTAGCCATGTTGCCGCCCTCACAGGAGAGTTTGAGCAAATTCGCGACATATCTGCTACGTTCTTCTCGCAAGTTGTCATATGGACCCCCGTCATCTTTCGCAAGAATTTCTTCAACATTGCCCTCAATCCACTGTCTCCCCGACGGACTGAAGGCATCCTACTCTCGCTATGCATGAAGTTGTACTGCACACCAACCACCCAAGATGAGCGAGATGGAAGAACAGCACTCTACAAGGCAACAAAACAATTCTACTGCGAAGTAGAAGCCGCTGGAATCCTGTCCATCTGTATTTTGCAATCAGCAATCTTGATTGCCGTCTATGAGATCGGACACGCCATCTATCCTGCTGCCTATTTGACAGTTGGTGCCTGTGCCAGGTATGGCATTGCACTGGGCTTAGATAAGCTGCTTGTGGATTTGACGGGAGAGAATAACACGGGAAAACCTTGGATGGAAGTAGAAGAGATGAGGAGAGTTTGGTGGGGGATTCTCATATTAGATCGGTATGCTTCTCAGTGTTTTTGTTTTGAGAGTGAACCTTCTTCACTCTCTCTGTGAGATGTCTGACTAACCTGAGATACAGATTCCTGAACCTTGGTAACCCACTGAGGGGCCTGACAACAAAAGATCCAGAGTACGATGATTATCTTCCAGTGGATGACTGGACATTTTTGAATGCGGTGAGAACCATTCTTCTATGACTAACAATGGATGACACCCCTAATAAACCCCGCTCCTTTTCAGACTGCAAAGCCTCAAGATAATCTGCGGATATCTGCTGCCTTCAATCTTAAAATGGGCGTGTTTACACGACTAGCCCAAGCAACCTATCTAGTAAATCAGGCTCTCAAGTTCTTGTCATCTCTTCCGCCACCGGGCGACCCAAACGACACCGTCGATATTGCAAAAGATACTGCGCAACTACGGCGCACAATTTGGGCACTGATCTCCGTAACCAAGTCGGAGTTTGACGCTCATGATCTTGCAACCTGTTGTCAAACTGCAGTCTCTTATTGGTATGTAAAGCTGGCAGGGAAGTCCATGATAATTACTAACTTGTGGTTAGTGCCATATTACTACTTCAAGATGCTCATTGGCGGCGCGTGCGCATCAGCTCAACTGAAGACGCTTACAAACACATGTTTGCAGAGTCGGAAAGAGTCTTGGAAAACCTGGCGCGCATGGCATTCTGTCTCCGTAAAGACAAGGAAGAAGGGCTATGCTTAGATGAAGAGTTTCCCGTGTTTCTCATGCAAATAGTGTTTCAAGGAGCATTGACCACAATTGAGATGGGTCAAGGCAACTCAAACAAAGAGATCAAGGAAAGAATAGCAATATACAAATGGCTACTCCAGCACCTGCAGTCCAGATGGCGGGTAGCAGGTAAGTTCAAACACAACAAAAGTCCACGGGAATCGCTAATAGTGTTCATATAGGCATATATCTGTCCATTCTACAATCTAAAGAAGCAATAATGGCATCTGTTGTCTAAAAATTGCTCTAGATTCCTGTAACATAAGTCAGTTCAAGTAGACACATCTAGATGATTGCTTAAACAATATAGACTACAAGTTAAACATATGTTATGAGAGGTGGGCAGATCCCAACCCGCTGCATAAGAAATAAATAACTAGCAGTTTGGGAGACTTGGTGGAATTCGAATCAAAAGCTCAACTCTTGTGATGTATAATAAAATACCACTATGGAAGACTTCTGCGTATTCCTTCTTTGCGATGGCCCGCATACCAGCACTATTTACTGAGAAACGGGACTCGCCAGACCATCATGATGAAGTTTTGTCTTCTGCTACTATGAACAGTGTTTTACACAATGCCGCCGCTGGCGGAAATGTACTGGCCTGTAATCCAACGACTCTTCTCGTCTGCTAGAAGTAGAACCGCATCGGCGATGTCATTCACCGTTCCAACTCTATCTTCAGCTCTTGTGAGAGAAATAAGCCACTTCTTCAAAGCTTGTGACCCAGGATCCACAGCAGGTACCGAATCTGTATCCACTGGCCCTGGTGCTATAGTGTTAATGGTGATGTTTTTGCCGTCACGACCAATTTATCAGCATGTTAGCGACCTTTTTCTGTTTTCCGACTCCAACAACTGATTCCTTATATATCTTTCGGGTTTCATCAATAGAGCGCAAACTCACCTCCCGCGATAGAGTCCAGGTTAGCTGATCCATGGCTGCTTTAGCAGCGGCATAAATCGGCAACTGATAAAATCCCATCTTAGAGGAGACAGTGCCGATGTTGATGACACGACCCCCATGAGGTATATGTGGGTATGCAGCTTGCAGAAGAAGGACTGGTCCGACCACTACTACTCCGAACACTCTGAATATGTCTTCTGGCGGGGTTTGGAGCGTCGGCGAGTAGGTTGCTATGACAGCATTGTTTACTTTGAACAACAACAGAATTAGCATTGAATCAATTTTCAGTAATTGCGTGGGTTGTCTCCAAGACAAGGACATGTGATTACAACAAACGAGAAAGATTCTTACCAATAATGTCAATGTGATCGACCTTGAATCCACTCAAAGTGCCTTCGACAATCTTTTTGGTCCCTTCCGCAGTGGAAACGTCTGCCTGTATCGAGATCACGCTTCCCTTACCGGCAGCAGCCTCGATAGTAGAGACAACTTCCACAGCCCTTGCTGCAGATGAGTCGGACACATGGTTGATCGTGACACGGGCTCCAGCACGAGCTAAGGTGAGCGCGATGGCAGCCCCAATCCCATTCTCTTTCCCTGAACCCGTGATTATTGCAATTTTGTTTGCAAGAGGACCTTGTACCGCCATCTTGAAGAAATTGAGAGGTTGCTTTGATGATGCTGTCGTGTGAATGTGAAGTGCAGGATAATCGAGAAGAGGGTGACTATGTGCTCCTTATATAGTAGAGCTTATTCATGTGCGTTTGTCTGCTTAGAACATCATAACCATAGTTACTGTATTGAAGTACATCGATTCAGATCTATTAAACTTTGTAATCACAAAGCCTCTTGAGCCAGAATCTAGGCGTATTGCCTATAGCAGGCAGTGGTCCTTTTTTAGCCGCATTTTCTGTATTATACAATTGCTTTACAAACCAAGTAGTAACAGTTACTGGTATTCCACTAGCGGTATGTGGAATTGCAAAAGTGTCTCGATTAGAAAGATGTGATTATGAATCTCGTCGTGAATGTTATTCATGGAACATGCCACAACCCAAAGAGAAACAGTGCTCTCCTGGGATTAATACAGGCTTGACTTCTTACGAGACTGTTTAATATCAACATCACGACTTTTATAAAGTACCCAGTTTATTAAGCTAATAAGAATGTCATTAGAGTATACGGAGTAGTAAGCTGATCATTGGCAAAACTTCTACAACAACAGTAACCTGTTAAGGCAAATGGTGTTTCTTGTCTTGCAGATTAGGGGGGGTCAGAATAGAATTTCCAGACCGGCTCTAACTGTAAATATAGGCATGATACTAAGTAATAGAGCATGAGAATTAACCATGTCGGGGACACAAATTACTCCGACGGATAGTAGTATTCGCGACCGGATAACTTCTAGGTGCACTCTCGTCGTAGTCGTAATTCATGAATACACACCTCAACCAGGTAAGTTGAGTGGCAAATTTATATGCAAGCTAGTTGACTCTGTTGCCCAAATCTGGATACATTCCACCACTCTTGTCGCCACGCTTTACTTGAATCGCATAAGCGGATATTTAGCTTAGGTTTAATGTCTTCTTTGGGCAGGGAATTCCAACTATTAGGCCACCGACAAGGTAAAGCTGTATATTATTCTGTTGCTGCAAGCTGATAACTGTTAAAACGTACTGGATATAAAATACGTCTACCGTGGCATCAATTTGCCAGTAAACAATTTGCTCTCAATGCCATGAACATGAAGGAAACATTTTCAGCAATCTGTACTTAAAACCATGACGCACACCCCTCCAGCAGAACCCGAACCTAATATTTCCAGCGAATTCCCCTTCGAGCTCCATGTTATCGATGTATTGGATGGTAAAATCGCATATATCGACACCGGCAATTCTTTAAACGATGATATCGGTATTACACATATCTTCATCCACGGTAATCCAACCTCATCGTACATCTGGCGCAATATCATTCCTCATGTTATGCCCAAAGCTCGATGTATTACCCTCGATTTAATCGGTATGGGTTCGTCGTCCAAGCCCAATATTTCATATCGCTTTCACGAGCACGCAGAATACTTGGATAAATTCTTGGAGAAAGTCGTCCCTACTGGCAAAGTTATTCTAGTAACACATGATTGGGGCTCAGCTTTAGGTTTTGATTGGGCTTTCAACAATGAACATCGAATTGCAGGACTCGTCTTTTTCGAGTTTGTGAGGCCATTTCCAACATGGGAGGATGCATCCCAAGGGGATATCCAACAAGCCTTTCGATCCTTTAGAGTGGAGCAGACAGGAAGGAAACTCTTGATTGATGAGAATGCATTTATCAACAAAGTATTGGTTGATGGAATCGCCCGATCTTTATCTGTGCAGAAATGGATTACTATTCAAGACCATTCTTACAACCATCCGATCGCGAGCCACTGTATAGGTGGCCCAATGAAGTCCCAATTGAAGGAGTGCCGGTAGATGTGAATGAAAGGCTTACAAAATCTCATGATTGGCTTCTGCAAGCAGACATTCCAACTCTACTATTTTGGGCTGATCCTGGGTGGGTTATCAGAGCAGAGAAAGCTCAGTGGTACCTGAATACATTGCGCAATGCCAAAGGCATCTTTGTTGGAAAAGGATATCACTTTTTACAGGAGGATCATCCACACCGTATAGGGACGGAAATACTAGATTGGTCTCAAAACATCTAGTATAATATTTCTTTGTAGCCAATTGTTACTGGTACCATCTTGCGCCTTTGAGTTTGTTGCAGTTTACACCTACTTAACTCCCTGTACAAGCGAACGTGCATTTAGACTGTCCCATCTTATCCAAATTTTTTCTCTTAGAAGAGTAGAAAGCTGTTGAATGCACTGAATGCGGCGCTGGTCCCAAACGTGCCATGGGAATACTTGTCGGGTTTTCTTATCGATCAGAACCGACCTAGTCGTGAAAGGACTGTCGTTATAAACTTTGAAGAGCTTGAATCAAGAGGTGAAGATGAAGTGGTATGAGAGGAGGCTACTTCAAGCTTAGAGATATTTGCGAGTACCTTAAGTCCAACTAAAATGTTGTTGTTTTCCACGAAAGAACAGAGTTATAGTTTATGCATGTTGGTTTCTTTGTGGTGCAAGTGTGTAAGGAACGCGGTTGAATGCACACTCAGTGTCAACCCCGTCCTTGAATAACCCCACCCGTGCCGCGAAGTCTGGTCAAGAAATAGCAATTAGAAGACAAAAGATGAGAACTAGATCTGGCCGATATTCTTCGTTTTTGTCAAAGTAGAAAAACCCGCCTGACCAGAGGAAAGCTGTGGTTTACGTAGCTAATCCGTTGAGTTGCTATCACTCCATTCTCATTTAGTACAAAAGCGGCTAGGCTAACACGCTGTGATTAGGCGCCTAGTTTACAAGATAATACGGAGTGATAACTCGGCATATGAACCTGGTATATGAACATGGCTTATGAAGTTGGCTTGACACTGTTGGAATATGCCAGGGCTAAAAAAGAAATGGCAAAAAGGTTCAAGGCTGCGTAATTTTGATTAGTAAATAGTCGATCTGAACATTAATCAGCATCACTACTAAGAGCTACTGGTGCTCCTTGGAAGTAAACCAAGAGGGTTTTGGTGCTTACGGGCGCCTAGTAAAAGATTTCTTGTGACGGCAAAGGTAACAAAGGCGTTTGATGAAATATTTTTCACAAAGCCTATGACATACAAACAGAAACAAAACTTAAATAATAATATGATCTAGGGTAAGATTTCTTTCGCAATAGGAGGTACAAACACCCTTGTCTATTACCTCGGTAGGTATAGCGGCCCTTGTCGGCGTGTATGCGCTATTGGCCAATTTGGCCGGGTGATAGTATAAGGCTTACGCTCCCCTAGCAAGTAGGAGAGTCCTCTAGGGGGATATTTCACGGGGCCTTCTCCGTGACTTCTGTTCCGAAACATCTTGAATCATCAGCAAGAGTACGGCAATACCCATGTATTCATTCATTCAGATTCATGGAAAGGAAGATGTCAAACCAGTCGATCGCGAACGGCGACAACTCATTCGCCAGGTGGCGATGATCAAAGCTGGAAGGGCCAGAAAGATTAAAACTGCACGCAATCGACCTTTGCCACGCAACCCAATTGTCTCTTTACCTATTAATCCAATGCTACTGGAAACTCAGCAACCACAGTTACTTTATAAAGAGCTAGGATCAGGTCGCCGAGATCCTTTTACCGCTTATCCTGTGCAAATGTCTCTTCGCATGCACGAAATTATTGAGCAGCGTGGGTACCGACTTACAATACGGAACGGACAACGATCGTTTTCCGAACCTATTCTTTCAAAATATACTTACGTTTCAATTAGTTTACGTCGACCCAAAAAAACACTTTTGCGGCTTCCGTTACTTCTGGCTTCCCATAGCCATGGGAGACCCTGCTGCATTCCATCAGCTACTTTGTAATGTTTCGTTAGCAGCCGCAAAATTCACAGGATCTCCAGAAAGAAACAAGGAAGAGTCAGTTATTCACCATAATGCAGCAATAAACAACGTCTTGAGTCGTCTAAGAGTGACTGGTAAGGAGCAGGCCGCCAGCCTTGTCCTTCCCATTCTTGCTCTTGCCCAGCATGCCAATATGTACCGCGACGCTGCAAAATTTGAAGTGCACTTTACAGCTCTTGAAAAAGTGGTACAAATTGGTGGCGGCCTTGAAAATATGACACTGGAACCTTATACTCGCCTTCTGCTACTCTTTGTCGAAGTGAATTCTCGCGCTCGGAATGACAGCCTTCCATTGTTTCCCCTACCAGTTGACCTCTTGGGATCTTTTCAAATCAGCTCCGCCAATATTGAGGATACAGTTTATAGAGATCTCATCTTGATATCGCCGTTTAGATCACTTTTCCCAGATGGCATGGACTCGTTTGCTCAAACATTGTGCGATACGAAGAGCCTAGGAGAAAAATTAAACGTGAGATGCACGTATATCTGGCTTTCGTATCTGTATTTTACTACACAAACTGCTCTCAATTCAGTCCCAAATATTCAGCAGTTCTATAATTACACAGAGTCTAAGAGATGCCACGAGGATTTCTGCTCTTCTGGGTCTAGCAGCAGTCCGAAGACGATTTTTAGCCTTTCAAGTTTTCATCGATATTCACCTCGCAAAATTAAAGGATCTCCTAAACTTTCTATTCCCCATGGTTCTTTGTCATGAAGAAAGCAACGGAATCATATTATTTTGGCAGTTCTTCATGGGAGGTATGGAGGCAGCTGACCCTGAGGACTGGTCATGGTTTGCAACTGGCATTTCGATGTTAGCAACCCAACTTGAAGTTGAATCCTGGGCAGCCGCAATGACGATCCTTCGGAGCATTTTCTGGATTGATTCAGTGCATTCTTCGCGAGGCCGTGCGTTATGGGATGCGTCCCAGAGTATCATGACTTTACTCTAGTAGCGTCGTGTATGTTATGTATACTATGCAGCTATATGTTTTATAAATGATGTTATCTTGCAAAGGTCAAATGTGATTACTATCACATGGTAGTTATAGAGGAATATGGCGATGCAAATATTGCACCATCATGATGGCGGTAATTCCGTACTATTCATTCACGTTCTCATTTATGGAGTATAGCGCGAATAGCATGCATAATCCTTGTTGCTAAGTATCCCAGTAACTATAGAAATGTTGACTTTTCTCTCCCCTGGAGCGTCGTAGTCTCGACGTGTCTTCTCAGCTAACATGTTGTTCATTTCGATCATGTCTGTGAATCGCTCACCGCGTCAACCGAGAGGCTGCGCTCACCAGCATAACGCGCGAATACCACTGGTGCAGAAGTTCCACTGGTGCGGGCATCGGTCCCTTATCGCCTTCTATCTTCTGGTGGCTGGAGAAAAGGCAGCTCTTGAGCGTTAATCGCGCCACTTGAGCATCGTGGTCAACAACAGCGCCAATGGCGAACAAACCATCTGCAGGTCGTCCACCCTGCTCCCGAGGAGTGCCGCCGGCGCGGATTAGAATTTCATTGGGCGTGTGATCAACCACTTCAAAGTGATCTGTCACAGCCGTTCCGACCTCATACTTTGAGGCAGCGAGCTGGTCTCGCGTCCATAGCTGTGAGGATGTCTCAGGACCGTACCATTTGCGATGCAAGTACCACCGCTGTATGGCATAGCCTGTCTTTTATTAACACAAGCGACTATACTAATACGAGAGCTGATACCACCACAGGTGAGGCTGAGGGGTGCCGGGGATTAACAAAAAAAAAAAAGACTCACCCCAGCCATGCCATACGCCACGGCAGAGCTCCAAGGCCAGGTCTCCCTCCTTCTGCAACAATTCCGGGCGAATGCGATTCAGAGGAATTGTCTTGACGCAGATGTCATTGGTAGCTGCGTTTTTATGCGGATTATACTTCTTGTATGCACTGGAGCTGTATATCGCGTCGTTGAGAGGAATCGGCGCGATGATGCTTGTTGCCACATGGAGATAGCCTAGTGCTGCAGCTGTGCCGACAGTCACTCCAACTGCGGTCTTGCGGATGATACCCATGATGTGAAGCGGTTAAACTCAAGAGTTGAAAAGAATACTGAATGATAAGCCTAATATTGTAGCCTCGGACTGAACGACTGATTGCACGTAGGTGTTTTGTTGAAGAGAAAGATAAAAATTTGAAAGCTTTTGAGTTTTTACTGCCCTGTGTGAACCGCACTATCTGCACATTCCAGCAGTAAACATGCGTTCTTCAGCGTTTTAGCGTTGTAATCGTGCAGCTTTGGCCCACCGAACCTTGGCACCTAGTGATTATTGGTTGGTGAGAAGCTGTCGACATCGCGACCCATGATTTTGCGCAGCGTATCACGTACATCTGCCATCTACTGAATGGTGTGCCAAATTCAAGTACTATCAACTACTTTTAGATAAGATGCATGCGACTCGTTTATTACGTGACCTCCAGAAGTTTATAGTAGATGCCTACACCACACGAGTTAATAAGGGACGTCGTAGATATTGTGATTATTGCGCACCAGCTTGGTCTGCTTCAATTATGCTTGCTCCCTCTCAACACCACGGCGGTTGATGATTTCTAAAATGTTCGAAACTGAGCGAAGCGGAAAATCTACAACGATTAGTATTGGGACCGATTTCTCTGGCCACGAGATGATTTGTGCGCCTGAGCAGAACTGGGCACATTGACATCTGCATTCTCGGTTCATCCCCACGCTACTCACTTCATTTTTGCGCTCTACAGCCTCGTGCTAAATAGCCTGTAGAGCTGTAGTAACATACATAGTATGGATTCTGGCTAGCCTCACCTGAGTCATCTGATCGCAAACAATTGGTCGCATAATGAATGCGTAGGGGAATGTATAGTGACGTGGATGGAATAATGTCATAGGGGATAAATGACGATATAGTTAATCAGATAATTTTAGTGACCGTTTGACCTCATGTTGGTCATCTCGGGATGTGAATGCGGCAAAACCTTGACCTTTCTCTCTTCTAGGGTTCTTTTCTCTTTTTCTCTCGTTGAATACAAGGCTCAACATAGCTCCTACAAGTCCTGATGGGTTAATTGAGTTCTCTAACTCGGGTCACCCCAAACCACTTCTTGGGTATTTGGCCGAACCAGAGTTACGGCCCTTCGTTCATGCTGGACACTATGTAAAGAGAACGAGGCGGTTTCATTCTTCTCTACATCTCATGAGAAAATCAGATTGCTGCAATATTGACCTGAGCATTGATGCTAGAAAGGAAAGATATAGCTGCTCGAAAGGATGCTTTCAGGAATATGCTGCAAAGAAGTGTACTGAACGTGGAGTGATTTGTGATAATACCATCTTCTAGGCACGGTCTTGGATGCTTAGACGGGATGCAAACACCTCCGTATCGCAAACACAGGGCTAAGTCGTATATTTCGTGGCATCAGTCACATTTTGATCAACAGCAATGGCTTCTCCGGGCAACCGTTTCAAGATTTCTGTATAGCTATGCGTGGCAATGAGCCATTACTTTAAGGAGCATTGGTAAAAATACACACAATGAGCGCACATGTTAAGATGGAGGAATGCTTGCGGAACTCGCCGAGGCAAAGCTGAAAATAAACTACATTTATCTCATGGTAGGCCACCCTAGTTTGGAGACCCGTAGCTGCAATTCTGGGGATAACGGGTCTCAGCACTCGTTTGCTTGAATTGATGCTAAACCATCGCTCTCTTCCGAGATTGGTTCATTTGGTGATGCAGAGAAGATCCCACTTCCCCCTCCGTCAAGTGCCAAACACATGGCCTGGGTGCTTACGCTTTAGCTCGGCTTGGGTCAACCATGGCATCGGAATCTCCAAGGTCATCACACCTGCACACTCTGATAGCTACCTGAATGTAGTCTGTTTACTCCGTACTTTGTAAAAGTTGTAGTAATAGTGCCTTGTAGCGTCAACCAATAATGCGGAGGGCAATTGACTTCAATCTACACTGTCTCTCCGCCACAGTCGATGTTTAGTTCCTAGTGTGCTTCAGACAATCAAGCCTTCGCTTACCCCAGGCACACACGTATCCGGTGATACGGGGCGCTCCGTGCTCTCTAACAAAAGATCCGGCCAAGATTGCCACGCGCAGCCTTAGTGCCCGGAAGCTTGACCGACAGACAATTTTTTCCGGCCAACGGGGAGCAAATTGCCCACCGAATATCGGATAGTCGGTGCCGTAGCGTCGTGCTATCATGCTGCTAACCTTCAATCTTTGGCCACTAGTGCCAATTCGATATCTGTTCGACTCTGGCCCCTGATACAGATAAACTTGAGTCCAAGCTTGATGATGGAAAGGAAGAAAGGCTCTATGTAGTTCATATAGTTGAGAGCGAGAACAGTGTTCAAAAGCTGCTGTGAAAGTGCTCAGCTATTGAAGGGATGTCGATTTGTCATGAGTCCGAGATGTTGTTTCACATTCTTCTCGACCCCTCACTCGATCAGCAGTAAGACATTAACAATACATACGTGATGCACACTCGTACTACGAACTACCGGCCTGAATATCGTGTCTCCACCCCGCAATATCAAATGATTAGCGTACGTAATGTGCGTTTTTTCATTCTCCGGTTGGGGCAAGAATCGGGTTTGGTGAGCCGACGGCCTCCAGCAATCAGACCTTCTAACTACGGGAAAGGCGAGTTGGTTCAGGCCTTTTTGGTAGCGTACCCAAGATAAGCCTACCTCGTACTCCGTACAATCTTTTTGGGTCGCGTGAGAGGGCGGGCAAAGGATGCCGCTAAGAAAAATCGACCGAGCAGGGGTATCGATCGGGGACTTCCGTTGTCTTATCTGAAGAGAAAAAATGGAATGTTAAAAGCAACTGCTCCGCACTGACTCAAGTTCCAACCGGGAAAAAAGAGGTGCAAGTTTTCGTCTTCTTCCCCAGGCCTTCACAGCCAGATCTTTCCAGATGGATTACGACCCTGAAAGCGGCCGCAGGGCGGCTGGCCATCCTGTCAATGAGAAGGATGTCACGGCCGTTGTATCTGATGATACATCGGGACAGTCGTTTCCTAGCGGACCAAGGAGTGGTCTGTTGTGGCGGCTGCGCAACCTGGAAGCCCAGATGGACAAGAAGCTTGGTATTGAATCCGAAGCCATCGAACGCAAACAGGAAGAAGACAAGAAACCGGTTCCATGGATCGAGCAGTTGACGATGGCCTTGCTATGGGCTAGCGGAACCATGAACACATCTTGCTTTGCAACAGGATTTCTGGGCGCTGAGTTCGGACTGAGCCTCAAACAGGCCATTCTTGTCACAATTTTTGCCTCGCTTCTTGGTGGTGCTGTTACTGGCTACTGTGCAACCTTTGGAGCTGCGACTGGATTACGACAGATCAGTGTCAGCCGTTACAGCTTTGGCTGGTGGCCCAACAAACTCATTGCGCTACTCAACAGCATCCAGCAGATGGGTTGGGCGGCTGTATCATGTATCACGGGAGGTCTTGCCTTGACTGCCGTATCTGACGGTCACGTCTCCCTGATTCTCGGTATCGTTATTCTGGCTGTGGTTGCATTGGCCATCTCGTTTGTCGGACTGAACGCTATTCTGGTTTACGAACGATATGCCTGGTTCATCTTTTTCGTCATCTTTATGATCATTTTTGGCGAAACTGGACGCTTTGCAGACAACACCTCGCCACCAGCTGCCACAGGTGCTACCCTTAGTGGTGCTATTCTCAGTTTGCTGGCTATTGTGTACGGTTCAAGCGCCTCTTGGTGCACCATGGTCAGTGATTACTATGTTCACTATCCGGCCAATGTCAGTCGAGTTAAAGTCTTTGTGATGACTACTCTTGGAATTGCGATTCCTACGTCAATTGGCATGGTTGCCGGTTGCGTTGTTGCCTCGGCGTTGAACTCGAAGCCCGAATGGAGCGATGCATATGACGAGGGACTGGGTTATCTGATCCAAACAATGTTGTACCCACGAGGATTCGCAAAGTTCTTACTGACACTGCTCGTTCTATCCGGTATCAACACCAATGTCATTAGTATTTACAGCGCCGCTATTTCCTTTCAGCAGCTCTCGCGACCCTTTGCTCAAATCCCCCGATTCATCTGGACAATCTTCTGCTTTCTCTGCATTCTTGCTCTAGCTGTCGGCGGCAGAGAACAGCTGAATGCCTACTTGCAAAACTTTTTGAGTCTTCTTGGATACTGGTGCACTAGCTATGCCATTATTTTATTCCAGGAGCATTTCATCTTCCGAAAGGGCAATTTCAACAACTACGACCTTGATGGCTGGAATGATCCCGCGAGACTACCCATCGGTATCGGAGCTTCGGTTGCATTCGGCCTCGGCATTGTATCCTGGGTCATGGGCATGGATGAAACTTGGTACATCGGACCTCTTGCGAAGACCATCGGAGATTACGGCGGTGATGTTGCCAACGAGTTTACGTTCGTGGTAACGGCATTGACCTATGCGCCGGCCAGATATCTGGAATTGAAGTTCTTCGGCCGGTAAAGAAAGCGCCGACATGTATATACGATAGCGTTGCTTTTTTTACGTTGGATAATATGATACCTGGAGAGACGGTCGTGAGCAAGGCGCTCGATGCTCCATTTAGTAGTCTTAATACAGGCAATAAATAAAGATAACGACATATTCGAGCCGATGCCTTCCTGAATTGAATCATCGGTGTCCAGATTGCATCTTGGGTAGCCTAACTAAACTAACAGATCTGTGATCACCTTTGCTAGTGCCAATGTCTTTTCCTCCTGAAGCCTTCTACCGACAACCTGCAGTCCCACAGGGCTTCCATCGTGTATTTCCGGATCATCTGCAGCCATTCTTAGCTCCAATCAAGTGGGACTTTTTACTTGGGAAAGTACTTACATGATTCAAATACCTGCTGATCAGCAGGATTGGCAGCAACGTAGCCATCGTCGGCAACATCGACATTCTTATCAACGTAAGTGACTGGAAAGGTCACTGAGGAATAGTCTAGGACGTTTATAATCGTCGAATATGTGACATAGTGATAAGTGTTAGGCCTGGTTCCTCCATAGGGAGACACCGGTGAAATGAAAGCATCCACGGGCTGTCCCGAGTGTGTGAGGTTAGCAGTACTGTTCCAGTAGTCGAGGTACTCTTTGCGGTATTTGCGTCTGGCAATGTTGTTTGCCGCAATATCACTAGCTCTTTTCTGCTCCACAGGTTTGTTGCCATACCGTCTCGAGATGTGTGAAATGACTGGTTCACCTGAAAGGCCAAACGCGTTATGAATGTCTTCTCCTCCTTCATACATCCAGGCTTCCACCTGCATAGACACAGTTAGTATAGTGAATATCCACAGGTATCGCCTAATGAGACTTACCGCAATGTCCAACCCCCTAGAGTGAGGTGGTGGCTTCCATTCAATAACCTTGAGACAATACTGTCAACATCCTTGTGTTTATCCTTGACTGAGATGAGACACAAACCTCGTGACCAGCATTTTCCAAAGCCTTCACTACCATCTCAATAGCCCTTCGGACTGGTGGACTAGGGAAGACGACGTCGTCTCTTCTCAAGACACCGAATGACAACTTTTCAGAGCTTCCGAGCTTCTCGATCGTAGCTTGTAGCCGACTGGCTTGTTCGTCTCTCCATGGGAGTTCAATCACCATTGGATCATGTAACCAAGGCTGCATGCTTAACAGAGCCTTCATTACAAACGTCAGAGATCGAAGGGTTGTAGCCATGGGCCCGACCACGGAAAGAATGCTCTCCTGGCCATCCATGCTGTTTGGAGTTCTCTCATAAGGTAATCGACCAGTAGATGACCGCAGGCCGTAAACACCATTGAAACTGGAGGGAATACGAATTGATCCTCCAATGTCAGTTCCCATGCCCACAGGACTACCCCGAAGGCTAAGCAGTGCACCTTCACCACCACTGCTACCACCGGCGCTTAGATGACGATTTTTGGGATTGAAGAGGTATCCGACAATGTTGTTGTGAGTCTCTGGTGACATTAACGATGGTGGCACAGTAGTCTTGCAGTAGAAAACGACTCCAAGTTGGCGCAAATCTGCAACCAACTGGCTTTCAAAGTGTCGTTCTTTACCGGTGCCTTTTTGACCTTCAAAGGTGCCTATCCAACCAACGTATCCCATTGTGGTTTCGGCGCCTCTGACGTGAAATTGGTCTTTCAGGCTTATTGGTAGTCCATGCAATGGGCTGATGGGTTTATTGTGTTCATGGTAGTATGCGTCAAGCGTGTCAGCATGTTCTAATGCAACATCGATGAAGATATCAAGCAAGCAATTTGTCTAATAAATTCCTTAGCCTCTGAGTTGAAGAAGGAAGAGAGAATACTGAGATAGCAAATCGATCAACTGACCAGTTGATGGGCGATTGCCGCTCGGTGGCAAAAGGCTTCAGTGACGTCTCGAGCCGACCATTTCCCAGTTGTCGTATGTTCCAAGATCCCCACTGCATCAGTTTCGGTGATTTCAACCTCACTTGCGGTTAAGAATTGCTGGATATATTTGCCAGTGATATCACGTTGTTCCTCGGCAGCGGGGATGGTAATATTTAACCGCCATTGTTCTGGGATAGCATTCAAGATTGCCTTACTCTCGGCAATGGTCTCGAAATTTTGCGACATAGTTTATGTTATCCAACTGCTTACTGAAGTGGCATAAATGTCAATCTAAAGTGCCACGGAGATGGCCATTTCATCATGAGAAGCGGGGGATCGCAGTTGGTGATTGTGTTGTATTCATACCCCGCAGATGGCCGCGAACTCGAGTAGCACAGCATTCCGTCATTAGTCAGTGCCAAGAGCAAGATAACATGTTTATCTGCATGTCTATCGTAGGAAGACCAGTAAGGAATAGTATGTGGAGGACGAAGGGCAGAGAATGGATTAAGTTCCCTCATAATTAGGTAGTATATATTTTGCGTTTTTGGTCCCTTCCACAGTATGGATTTATCTTGAGGATGTTTACAGTCAACCGCCATGCCAACAACCATCGCCGCAACCCAAAATGCTCAAGAAGCTCAACAAGCTTAAGAATCCGCCGAGACACAATTGATGTCTAAGAGGCTCTCATCCATGTTGGTGCAGATCCATTGAGGAGTCTTGCCGCTTGGATCGGTCACCGAAATGTTATGTGCGGCAATGTTTATGCATTTCTGTAAAACTACATGTTAATACAGGCGGCACACTTCGTAAACCTTTACTTACTTCAGTAGAGGAGCATGTCAGAGTCCCAACCTTTGGGTCATATTTGGTTGACGTCGTCCCCCACATGTTCTTAAAAACGACGTCGCTGATGGTCATGTTGGAGGGATACTTGTCGCAGATGGTTTGGTTGCTTTGTCCATAACACTGGTTGATCTCAATAGCCCAGTCGTTGTTGTCATTGTACAGTGTGTCGTAAGTAACGTTCTTGACATATCCAGCTCCTCCGCCTCCTGATAGGCCGGGTTCGAATGGAGTGTCAGTACCGGGCCACACCTTAATCCGGGCACCGTCGCTCGCATTTGACATTGAGATGTTGTAAACGTAAATGTTCTCAACTATGTCATACTCTGCTGGATATTGGCCCAACGAACCGACTGATATTCCATGAGAGCCGTTGCATTGCATACCCTGAACGATGATGTTTGTGCTATTGGGCTTGAAAGACACGCAGTCGTCACTATTATTGACGTGTGAATCTTGGATGACAACCGAGTCGCTTCTGAATGTGTCCCATCCATCACCATTCTTGGCAGGATTTTTGCTCTCACTCTTGACAGCAATGTCGATATTGCTAACCAAGATATCACTACTATTAGCGATGAGGTTAAACCACTGAGAGTGTCAGTATTTGCTTCATACTTATGGTCCAAGAGGTACTCACATCAGGGGAATTCCGCATCTTGAGACCCGTGACGGACCCGTGTTTAAGTCCGTCTAGGACGAGCAAAATTGGCCGTAGAAGAGTAGGCTCGGCTGCAAACGCATCGTACCAAGCTTGGCCATTCCCATCGATTAAACCTTGTCCTCCACCGTAGATATTGACATCTTTCCCTCCGAAGCGCCAAAAAGCGGACGAATTTTGGAAGTCGTACTTGAATGAGTTCTTCACCCAATAGTCAATGTCATTGGTGAATTTGATACTGCCGGTAATCGCCACATCTACAGCCTCCAAGAACGTAAGATCAAGTGGAGAGCCAATAGTATACTCCTCATCCAGTATCACAACTCCACCCTTATTACACTTCTTGAAGGCTTTGAGAATTTCAGGGGCATCGTCATTCTTGCCATGACGGCCAGAGCCATGGCAGCTAGGGACATAACAGGTCTTGTGGCGTTTCGGAGAGTGAGGAAATTGATGTCCTGGCGTCTTGGGTCCCCAATGAAGGTTGGGCCTCCCAAGCACGGTCTTGTGGGCGTTGATGGGCTCCAAAAAGGATAAAGCCGTCACTCCAAATATAATGGTGCTAAGAATAGTCATTGTGATTCTCTTGCTTGGGAAGAAACGGTTTATGTTTAGGGAAACCAGGATGAGGTGAGCCTGAGATACTACAATTCGTTCACGTTTAATGCATTTGAGAGACGATTTATGTACAATTACTTCAATTCTTCCGGATATTTGCCTATTTGTTGCTCGAATCGCGAAGAAAAAGTGAAGATCGATCATTACATATCCCTTGTACCGACGTTTGATATACCTAATATTAGGCGCCACTTACTTCGACCCTCGGACCATGTAAATTAGGAACTGGTATTCGAAGCAGTCAGAATATTCCGCCAATAACAGTTTGAGAAGTCTGTATGATTCTTCCCCCGCAAAAGCATGGGGCGAAAATCTCATCTTCGGATGCGGGGGTGGATGCCCGTACAATGCCAATCTTGGTACTCTCAACCCTTCGTCCAGATGGACTCGCGATCTGGATCCCGTACATACATTTGCGGTGGATCTTACGGCTTTGAATGGGACCAGACTGATGACCTTGAATGGAGCGGCTATCATATTGGCTAATGCATGCGGAAAGACTTATCCGAACGAATGAAGCGGTAGCATGGGAAGGATGTGAACGCGGTTCGGGCTACAGAAAGAATGATGTTGCATCCAACTCCTAGCTCAGTTGAGCTATAACTAAAGCAGAAATGGTATTGATCGAGGCGCAATACCGACCAGTTCCCGAGGTGCTCTTCATGATCATGAGAACGAGTAACGGCTCGGGGTAATTACGGCCGAGTAGAAGCCGACCAAGAGTGCCTCTTAGCTACGCCCTCATTCTAACGCACCATGATACCCTATAAGAGTAACTTCGATTGTCTATACTGTAGAATAAAAGTTAGCCAGGTATACATCTGTCGAAACCCTGTCGGTGAGATTAAATGCGATCACTGCGTCGGTTTCTCCGCTTCCAAGGCGCCTGAGAATCTTCAATTGTTTGTCCGACAGAGTAAAGCTCCCTCGCATTCTCCGTTCTCATATATTATCCGAAAGCGGTGGTTTGCCCATAGCATGTATGGCGAGTGTGGCTCAATAGTCGATTCAACTATCACCAGCACGTTCCGACATTTTCAGAAGCGCACGGAATGTGAATGACATCTCGCTATGCTCAATCGCCATGTACCAGTTAATATGTCTCCCATTGGAATTGATTCAGACAAGTGCCCTATTGCTATTACCCCAGATACTCATCAACATCTGGGTGTGACTGAGCTTGCCAAATGTGGCGATACGGCCTGCACATGTCTAAATTGAGGTTGCCTACCGTTACGACGATTGGATGTTCTTCACTAGGGTATTAAATTATATCAATATGCATGTACTGTACATTATGACTACTGATCAAGTGCGTCCATGTGGCCAATTCGAGGCAATCTCAGCTACCGTTGCCTACCCAACCTCTTCTTCCAGCCATGTGTAAGTTGGCCAAATTGCCATCTGATCTGCTTTCCCACTTCGCGGTATGGATGGAAATTCCAGTTTCCGGCGCTAGTATATTCGTAGGATGCATCAAGGCGCAATTGCGAGACTTGGCGGCTGCATGCCCACGCTTTAACAGCTGGCTGCCGCATACCTCTTGGAGTCATAGCCTTCACAGCGATATTCACGACGAATTAGCCGTAATGGCCTAGGCAAATTACGCGTATGAAAACGTAAAATAAAGCCTAACCACTCAGGGAATCGGTTACTGAAGGAAGCAAGTGGCCTGCACTATCGCCATACCATGCATAAAATTGGCCTTGGCACCTCAGAGTAGGAGCTCGGTGTTGGAGCCAACGCGGTGACTCTGGGGAGCTTCTGTGCCTCTGTTCATTAATTATTTAAGGTTAAATGGGGCTTTCTCGTATATATATCTTCAACGTCCATTCGTAGTTGATCTTTGTATGCCATTTCATCTATATGACATAGGTCGGAAACCAGCTTTTGAGTTTTTCATCATGGCGTCCTCAAAAAGGGCATACAATTGGTAAGACATGACTTCGTTGCTCTATGTATAACAGCCCATCTAATTCAATTTGTTAGGTATATATCCATGGTGGCGGCAATGTGCATGGTTCTCTACGGATATGATGCTTCAGTGTACAACTCTGTTCAAGGCTCACAAAATTGGCTGGCATATTTTGATCTTGATACCGTAGGTGATGCGCAGGTCGCGCTGAGTGGTCCGGATCCGACACTGACATATCGCACAGGAACGGGACACATACATGATTGGCCTGATAAACACATCGTACACTATTGGTGCAATCGTTGCAGGCTTCTTCTTCGGCGGCCCTCTTGTGAGCACTGCCTTGTGCCATCTCATCAAATTATACATAAACTGACAAGGTGTACAGGCCGACTATTTAGGACGACGATGGGGCATGTGGACTGGATGCCTTCTTACTGTCATCGCCACTTTCATGCAAACTTTTGCTCCCCGACATAACTTGGGCTGCTTCATTGCTGGACGTGTGCTTGTCGGTCTTGGGCAAGGCATTGCTTTGACGGCTGGACCAGTCTATATCGGCGAAATGGCACCACCTCCTATCCGGGGTCTTATTATGGCTTTCTGGCAGCTATTCTATTCTGTGGGATCATTCATTGCCTATTGGATCAACTACGCTTGCTCTCTCCATCGCAGTACATTGGGTGAGTGGGACTGGAAAATGGTGGTCATTTTCCAGATCATGGTTCCCATTATTATCATGATTTTGTTACCATTCCAGCCTGAATCCCCACGTTGGCATATAAAGAAGAATGGCAATATCGAAGCTGCCAAATCTGCGCTTCGTAAGATCCGTGAGACTGAACAGGAAGTTGAGGATGAGGTTTTGGCTATCCGCGAAGCGCTTGAATACGAAAAAGAAGCCATCAGCAATAATTACACTGCGTTGTTCAAGGATCCCTCCATCCGCAAACGACTTTACCTCGCTTTTATAATTAATGTTGGACAGCAGCTCAGTGGCCAAGGCACATTGAACACCTATTCAACAGCCATTTACAAGAAAGTATGGACATCGACCCAGACTATTAATCTTATTAATGCTCTGAATGCAACGTTTGGCATCCTGTGAGAATTGTCACCATCCAATATTGGTCTATCGCATCTGAGATCTAATAATGGGCAGGTTCACTCTTAACGCAACATGGACAGCCGACCGTTTTGGTCGCCGCTGGCTGTTCATAGTCGGAGGTATTGGTATGGGTATTTGCATGCGTAAGTCGGTCGTCTAAAGTTGTTGTCTACACAATGAGACTAACTGCCGATAGTGTTGGTTCCTGTAATCGGTCAAACTACTCCCGACATTAACGGCACCAAATCGAAGCCTGTCGGAATATCCATTGTGTTCCTTCTATTTCTCTTCATTTTCTTTTATAAGCCCTCATGGGGCGCCACCACTTGGATTTGGACTTCTGAGATCTTCAGGTAACCAAGCTACACCAGCCAGCAACCGGCCCCGTTGTTCTAACAATCTTATGCCAGTATGAATGTTCGTGCTCAGGCCATCGGCATGTGTAGTCAGATGCAAAATGTCGCCAATACGATCTTCCAACAATTCTTTCCGACATTTTTGAAGAACGAAGGTCTCAAATGCCTATATTTCTTCATGGCGACGAATTTCCTCCTCGTCGTATTCGTCTATTTCTTCATTCCCGAGACGAAGCAAATTCCACTGGAAGAAATTGACGTTCTTTTTGGCGGTGCTAACCACGTTGATAAGGGTGCTCAGATACTTGGTGGTCCTGATATTCACACTAAAGAAGTCAACGTAGTTGATCAGTGCGAGGATAACAAAATATCCGTGGTGTAGGGGCACATTCTAACTACAATGGCAAATAACCGTGCGAGTAACTTTGCTATGACCAATTAAAACAAATGGTCGTATTGAGATGATTCTTTAATTAGATATCAAGGATGCAATTTGATGTGTGCTCAATTACCCTGCTCTCCCGGATTGTCATTCTATAATCCACTAATTCTATTTTAATTCCTCCTTAGTATCCTTCCAGTCCAGCGACAGGAGCTCATTTCATAACCTCGTATCTCGTTTCAGATTCGTTTTCTTCACTTGTCTTTCTTGAAGAGTCTACCGACATTTCGTTGAGTCGTCGTGCAAGATTCTCCAATTTTGCCGCCTCTGGGTCTTTCTCTCGGCCAACAATAGGTATTGGCCATTCTGATTGGACATGTGATATAATCAGAGGATCATCATCTTCTGTAATATTCCAATGGATATACCCTTGCAAGAACCTCAAATCCTGAGGCAATAGACGATTACGTAGCAGCCGATATACGGCAGAGGCTACGTGCACATGATGTCCTTGATCATACAGACCCTTGATGCAAAGAATTAACGTTGACATCAAGTGCTTGAAACGCTCATGATCAATTTCAGAAGACCTTAATCTCTCTAGCGCGGCAAAGCCTACGTTTGAGAGGAAAAACGTAAGATAAGTGTTGCAAGACTCGTAACTGTGACGTAGATAGTAGATGCGGACTATGGTTTCTAGCCGAATCATAGCTGCCGAATTAGCCTCTTGTAACAATTCATTGTCATTTGGGTTAGAAATAGAAATAGATGCGGAAGATCTGTCGTTATCGACAGGCGTCTGCAATAGTCCCAAAACGGTGGCGTGGTATTCCATACTTTCGCGAAGTGTCAGCAAGCCAATGTTAAGGTAGTACGCTAAGAATTGAGGGCTACTCACTGCAATCTTAATTGTGCTGGAAAGACAATATTACTAGGATGTAATGGTACCGAGAGACCGGCTAGCCACGATTCCAGTTGGGCTCGAAGATGCGACTTCACATTGACTGGGAGAGTCCTCTCAACGTTCTCTGGATTGAATAATGAAGTCGCAATGGCGTTGACAAGAATTTTAAACTTTGCGTCCGCATTGAAGAAATGTGGGAAATAGAGCGAGGTGAAGGTGTTATTTGCAGGATATTTTAGAATGAAGTCGCCATACCACGATGGTTCTAAATATGGGTCGGGAAGGGCGAATACAGGCGGGGTTGTAATCATAGGAACTTTGAAGTAGTAGTAGCCCATTATGCTGTTCTTCAGGTCAGTCATTGATAAGCCACAGAAGACAACATTGACCTACGTCTGATACTTATAAAGGCACCAGGCAGTGAAGTTTCTTGCGTGTCTTAGAGTCTTGTCCTCAATGTGGCTATTATCGCCGAATATCTGCAGGTGTTCTGCTATGGCGATTGCTCTGTCTAGGTATGTCAGCCCTAGCTTATCTATGCCATTGTTTACGTATATGCCATTAACAATCATGGCTGCTTGTAGAGTTGGAAGATCTGTCCTTTCTGACTGTAGCTCCCAGAGTCGTCTAAATTCTGCAAGGAAGCGATAACCGATATTCTCGGGATTCCAGAATTGTTCGCGATGTTGTACCCCATTGTAGCAATGCTGTAACGATTAGCTTGCTTCCAAAGTTGCTTGAATACTTCAAAGGGAGGAATCACCGATGCTTCGGCCAAGACGGCGTTTACGAGAAGCGAAGAGCAGAATCGCTCATCGCCGTCTGTTAGGGCCTGGATGAAAATATCTTTTTGAAATGACGTGTATGAAGAATACTCATGAAGAAAATAAGCGTGTAGCAAGGCCCTCATGAGCTCATTATCAGCGGTGACAGCCGTCCAGCGTGATATGTCGACGGTAGAGAGTCGTGTGTTTACAATCTCAGCACTGTGGTAAGGTTGTGTGTAGATGTACTGTGGCGATCCCGTTCTGCTATTTGGATTCAGGGGTATATTCAGCTGTTGCTGGTTTTCGTCGTGAAAGTTTACCTCGAAGATTAAGGACCTGAGATATAGGTTGTCCCTAGTCAAGAGGGCCGCTGGCATTGTAGTGACGAATGGGAACTCGTATCGACGTTGTGTTTCGGGAGCCAAAGACAGTTGAAGAAGGAGGTTCCCTTCCCGAATCTGCCGCATTACTGTTTTGATATCCGCACCTCCTCGGATCATCTGAAAGATTGCCTGAGAGTCAGTGTCTGGCAGACCCCGAAGGGAGTCGTAGAATTCTTCATAATCGCTCGTCTTTTCTTTGACTTCTCGGAATTTCCGTTTCAGTACTCCTGAGTTCGTTTCGGTCGCGTTGGCTGATGTGTAGTGGCAGTCTATCCCTTTCTGCACGCACGACAGACATTTCGGCCGACTTCCACTACACTGAAATGTACAGACGCTTAGCTTTCAAGTCTTTGATTTTGATTACCTGCAGCAACTAGACATACTCGTGTTTTCCTTTTCCGGCAAGCTTCACAGGCGACACTCACGCCGATCCGTCGAGATGGTAGACGGCCTCGGCGTTGGGCAGCAGCAGGAGCTGAAGCGGATTCGGAGATAGGGCCTGGGGCAATCCGACGAGGACCCGATGCTGTCGCGCCAGACGTACTCTGAGACATTGCGAGGTCGGGAAATGTATGAAGCTCCCTAATCGCGGACGAGGTGGTGAAGCCTAATCAGCACGGAGAGTGACTCCTGCCCTTGTGAGCAACATTGTTTGACCAGGGTCTCAGCCATCGAGGTCGAGATGGCATGGTCTTTCGACACGTGCGGCTGTCCAATCAGAGGGAGTGGAGGCAGCTCCGGAAGACCACCAGCAGGAGAGGATGTACGTCTGGTACTTACTGGAGAGTGGTACAGGCACCGTTCTGATTCGTACATACGTAGGACGCCCCGCTACGAATCTCGCATTTAAGTGGTAGCCGTGGAATCTATTACATCGTTATCTCGAATGGGCATTCGATTTAGGATAGTTCTGTGTCCAGAATTGTGCGATTGGCCAAATTGCGAGTGTGAAGGGATGGGAAATTAGCCTTGGAATTTCAAGACCATCAGAATGCTAATTGATTAGTACGCGTTTAGGCTTCACTTGACTTAACCTGCAATAAAGGTCTTGACAGCTGATCATGTTAGTAGACAGCCCGATCGCCAATCTAACAAATGCGATTTTCACTTTTGCATCTTGCGCTACTATCAACGGTAGAGACCCCCACAACGGCCCGAGGCACTTGTATTACTATATACAGATGAAAGTAACGTAAGAGTAGCCCGAATCACAGTGCTCCCTACAGAAGGAGACCGTGGAGCAGATGCGTCACCAGTGGCTGTAAAACACCCAAAGTTTTCTTCTTCGTAGACATCAGAAGGCTGGCAAGTTAAGACTGCCATAATGCTACCTCTGTTTATGACGTCTACGAATATATCGAACGCAAATGACCATGGCCTCTGTGAAGAGCAGCGTCAACGGGAATATTCGCAACATATTGATCCAAGTTCAAAGCTTGCAGGTCGCTCGCAATTTAGCTCTAGACCGACTGTCCCTGCTCACCAGTGCTGCTGCTGAATTCCTTCTCCATCTCGATGAAGCAAATGTCATCGGGTAGCGCCACACTGGTGAACCTCTCTCGTGGAAATGGTGACGTTTCTCCCGTCTTCTGATATCCCTGACGCATATACCACTCAATCAGCGTCTTGCGCGTCGACAGGGCGTTGAGTGAGAATTTTTCCACGTTCCAGGTCTGTCGACAATACGCTTCGGCATAAGCAAGGACCGAGCGTCCAACGCCGCCTTTTTGATAGCGTTCGTTGACTGCAATCATGGAAATGCGACCACAGTTAATGCCGCGCTTAGCGACCTCGATGGAAGCGACCAGGTTACCGGTGTCGTCCAAGGCCACAAGAACCGCATTGTCAGGGTTGACAATCCTGGGCATTACTTCTTCAACGCTGATTCGAAAGGTTGACGCGAGTTCTGCATTCCCCGTCCAATCCGGCCTGCTATCTATCGCGCGAAACGCGGATTCAACAAGTTGCTGAATTTGGCCCGCGTCTTCAACAGTTGCTTGGCGGAATCGAAGGTTGATGGAGGCCATTTTGTCGATAGAGCTGATCTGGATTCGCGTTTTGTGCTGTAGTCTTGTTCAAATGATGGTGGCGATTTAATCCTATTCTTCGAGTCAGCCTTTGTGATGTTTATATACTCTTCTCTTCTCTTCTAACTTACGACGCATCGCGTGTTCTTGACATTGACTTCATTATTTTTAGAGCCTTTGCTGAAACAAGGGCGCTAATGACGCTGTGGGATTTGTTTCCATGACCTCCAGGGCTGTAAATTGCGCTCTTAAAGAGCTATTCTCCCACAACGCGTCCTCTGCGCAACAGGAGCTATGTCAAGATGCGATCCAAAAGGCGCGCAAATAGCATTAAATACACGCACTCATGACCAAAAGCAGCGCCCTTTGGCGTTCCAAAAACAAGATTCTTTGACAATTATTCTTGCTTGGCGTTTTTGCGCGAAATATGGTATTTTAATTCATGATGCGTGTTGGATTAATATGAGAGATTTCTGAACACCCACGCTCTGCATTGGGCTCACCGACTCAGTAGACGCGAATTACTAAATACCGTCAATCGCATCCAGTTCATACATAGATCTCTTACAACTTTGCTTCCCCAGGAATTCTCCTCTCGGCGCATGGATTCCGGCTGAATTCTCCCGGCTGCTCGCTTGCGCCGCTAGAACCTCCATTCACCCCCCACTGGCTGGTAATTTGACGCGACAACTGCCATCACGGGAGGCGCTTTAACTCCCCGAGACTGAGGAGGGTGGGATGGCGATTCTAGCGGCGCAGCCATATTAAATAGCTGTAGTAGTTATTGAATCGCACTGTTTTCCTTTTCTTTTATCAGTTGCTATAGCTTTCATTTCAATCTCCTCCCGATAAATAATTTTTTGATTGAATTATTGTGACTATTTTTATAATCATGTTTGGCAAGATTGCTCTCGAAGAGTGCTGGACGATTCAGGAAGAATTGGCCAACAATGATCCTGGTAAATTCGTTGCAGCCGGAACAGGCTCTCGTTTGACAAACGAGCTGCTTGACATTCATGGCACGCGATTGAAGCAGATGGACGAGAATAATGTTGATTTCATGGTTCTCTCATTCAACTCTCCAGGATGTCAAGGCATCTCTGACAAGTCTCAAGCCGAGGCCCAAGCCACTTTGGCAAACGATCGCATGGAAGCTGAGGTGATGAAAGCACCAAATCGGTTCGCGGCCTTTGCAGCTCTGAGTATGCATGACCCGGCTCAAGCAGCAGCAGAGCTCCGTCGTTGTATGACGGAGAAAAAGGGCTTTGTCGGAGTACTGCTCAACGATTATCAAAGCTGTGGAGAGGATGGCAATGGCATGCTGTATTATGACCAGCCAGAGTACGATGTATTCTGGCAGGCAGCTAATGACCTTGAAGCTCCTGTATACATGCACCCACGCCCCTCAAATAAGCTGATTCACAAGTTGATGTGGGACGGCCGTCCTTGGCTCGACTTTTCTGCCTTGGGATACGCGGATCGTCTCAATATGCATATTCTGGGCATCGTCACAAATGGTGTATTGGACCGATTTCCAAAGGTCAAGGTGATTTTTGGGCATATGGGCGAGCATATGTAAGGTTTCATGTGCATTCCCAATTCTAGATTCTACGCTGATGCTGACCTCACTCACAGCCCGTATGACATCTACCGCATCGATCATAAGCTTGATCGCAGCCGGTTCCCCAATATGCCCATGCGCAAGGATAAACTCGTTCGTGATTATTTTGGCGAACAGCTTTTCATTACAACTTCAGGCCATTTCTCCACGCCTGCGTTAATGTGCGCTATGGGTGAAGTTGGCGTACAATCTATCATGTTTTCTATAGATTATCCATTCGAAAGCATCCCAAATGCTTGCGGTATGTTCACCCCTTGCACCAAGGTCCATGAAATAAGCTCCTCTGATAATTTTCAATACAGCATGGTGGGATGAGCATGTCTCGGCAAGCGTTAATCAACACGACTACACCAACATGGGTCGTAACAATGTGCTGAAAATTATCCCAAAGCTGACAGAAGAGCCACATAATTTGAAGACCATGACTCCGCAGGAATGTAAGGTAGGAAGACTGGCTGCGGATCAGGGTGAAGTATGCTATGGTTTATACAATAAATCTTGGAACAAGCGGGAGATTAAGGTTGTGCCTTCTTAAGCAATATTTATAGGATAAAGTAGTATGACTTTTACACTCTGAAAGATAATAGAGCCGTGATAAGTTTCTTTTTTTCCCTGACATGTTCACACTTCACATGAACTACATGGGTATTCAATGTTCACATAAGCGTTTCTTATTGCCAATTACTGTGGACAGAGATATTGCGTATGAATTACTAATAAATTAGATGCAACAACAGAGCCTCCCTTTGTTGATGGCAAATGAATAATAATAAAGTAGCCTTGACGGTTATTACAAGTCTTGGTGAAAAGTTGGCTTGCCAAGGCGCTTCCTCCACTCCGCACCCTTATAATATAGAGGAATGAGCGGCAAGAAGAACGCAAAAGTAATCATTGCCAGCGTGATCCAAGCATCCTCAATCCCAATCATGTTTGCAAAAGGAATGGCATAAAACCCAATGGTGAAACTGTACACTTGCCTCCCGAAATTGATCAACGAGCCGAGTTCGGGGGCTTGCGGTTTGTAGCACTTCATAGTACAAAGGGTTAGCTTGTTATAAACATGACCAAAGGCAGAGGCTGATTTAACTTGACACTCACTTCTGCGGTATAAGTATAAACTCCCGTAGTAATAACCTGCAGACCAAAACTTGCAATGGCAATTCCGAAAGCGACTCCAATCCAATGGGTTTTATTCTGAAGACAGACACCCTCGATAATGATGCCAAGAGGAACCAGGAATGCGGCTGGAATGATGCCCAGCAGTCGATCTTCAGGGCTGCGCTCGCCGCCACGCCTCAGTGCGCGCCTTTCGCTGATCCAGTCTGATACGCCTCCAGCAAACAATTCGCCGATAAGACTGCCAACCGTAATTGGAATACCCAACAAGAGGCCAGTTTGTTGCGGTTTGAAGTGGTAAATCTTGCCAAAGAGATTTGCGCTGGTGATGATGAACAGAATGCTACCATAGGCGAAGCACAGCGAGTAGCACCAAGTCGGTATTGTGACGCTTGGATACATCATCATCTGGAATGGCCGGAAAAAGTCTATAAGCCGCACCTTGCGCGTGGGATGTGCCCGCCTCTTCATGAGCATATTCGACCTCCATGATTGGGACGGACGCGCCAGAGCCGCAGGAGTGCGAGAGTACAGCGTTTCGGGAACAGTAAAGATGAAGATGACGAGGACGCCCCCTGTGATTATGGCTGGGACATAGAAGCACCAGTGCCAGCTCAGGTTCTTCTCGATATAACCACCGATGAGAGGCGCGATGTGTCCACCGGTCAGGAAACTGATAGTATAGACACCCATATAGAGGCCTCTCTCATGGGCAAAATACATGTCGCAAACAGTGGCACTTCCCAAACCCAGTGGCACACAACCAAAGAAACCGTTGAGGCATCGAAGAGCTATAAGAGTCCCGTAGTTTTTGGCCGCTCCAGACGATCCGCACATGGCAACAGCGACGGCGACAGTGCCGATATACACAGGCCGGCGGCCATAGACGTTGGCGATTGGGTTCCAAAAGACTGAGGAGAAACCGCCCAGCAAGATGAATGTGCTCGTCACATAGGCAGTTGTAACCAGGTCCTTGTGGAGAAATTCCGATAGAGGAACAAATGCTGGCGTCTGAAGTAGACCAACATCTCGTTAGTAAAGCTCACGAGCAGATTTTCGAATTGAAGATGTGGAAACACGCACAATTAAAGAGGCACTGAACAAGGCAAGAAACGAAAAAAGGGAGACCTCGGCCAGAACCATCAGCTTCAACCAACGATTCCAATTGAGCGGGTCTTTCGGGTCGTCCGTAGGCTGAGGAGATAAAGGCAGACCGCGAGGGTCCAGCTTCAACGGCCCAGGAGCCTCTTCCTCATGTTTAGCAGTGCCGCTATTCTGGGAATGATTTTCGGCAGCGGATGCCTCCGCCTTGTCCGACATTGTGATCCGGGTAAGAAATCACAGAGTGGAAGTCGAAAGTGTCTTGAAGTGGGTTGAATAAAATGAAGAGTGGTAAAAAATCCAGTGATGCATCATCGAGAACTAAGTCTGGCCATTCTCTTCTTAAAATCTGTCTTTATGCAACGTTGCTGCGTGTGGTATTTATCATCTGCAGCGCGCTTGGTCTTGTGATGAAACGGTATGTTGGTCGTGATGGCGGACGGCTTTTCGGGGGGAGTTTAGATGTATCCCCCACACTCTTAGACGCCACCAATCTACGGCAGATAATACCTGAACGAGAGGCTATGCAGCAGTAGTTTGCCAACTAGCGGATAGCGAGCTGTGGGGTAGAATGTCACTAAAACAGCGGTAGAGAAGAGCTCGGTCTGGGGTTTACCGGCCGGGGCAGTCGACGCGGAGATGCTTCGCCTAGCTGATATAGATGGATGCTATTCTGTGTATGTAGGTATGTTGTTCTACAGCCATTGGCAACACAGTAGGCTGCAATTATCCCGTATTTACACATCACATCGTATGGCATCAAAGAATTTACAGTGACTAAGTAGTATACCTCTCATGTTATTCCGGACCGAAGAAATACAAGGCCGTCGTGCCAGTGTGAAGCTCCAATTCCCATCATCTATCTCAGTGAATATAGTCATCCGGGGATTCCGCTAAGAGCCGTTGGAGACTGCATCAGCGACTCAGCACCGGGATTCTCCACACCCCACGACCACGTGGCCGAACCTAGAGATGAATGGAGCTCTAATTGGGAGCCTAGATCCATTGTAAGATCCTGTGTGGTATCCCAGAGAGACCACAGGTCGACACCGCCGTCTTCCATTGCCTCATCTGCTGTCATTGTTGTGCAGTTACTGTAGATTGTGGTTTCTGCTGCTCCCCGATTGCTTCCTGTCATGACGGTTGGAGGCGTGCTATATCGCTCAAGTGACCTCCGCCTGTCTTCTGGCATAGTTCTATCTAGTACTCCAAGCAATTGCTGCAGAAATGCATAGGCTCTCTGTGCACAGAGATGGTTGACAGACATTTGCCGAATCATATTAACCGCTTGGTCTAGATGCATCAAAGCACTCCGGTCATCTTGAAAATCTGGGTCAACGACATGAGATACAATGATGAGAATGGAAGTGAATACTAGAAAACTCTGTAAGCTAGGGTCATTTCTCATGGATAATTCGAATCAACCTACGGTAATACAAGTTAAACCAACTTGGTCCCATTGCACTCTTGGTCTGTTCGTGTCGTTCGGCCACCAGCCGAATCGTTTCCTCAGCTGTACTCACACAGATCTGCCGACTCCGTTGCAGCATGCTGGTTCGTAGTCGGCCGCCTTCCCATCCTTTGGTAGATGGTATTGAAGAACTGGATACTGACGACAACGCACTGAGACCTGACACCAATGACTGTCTGTGAATCAAGATGCACACCATGTTGGCACGGAGCGCAAGGATTAACGCGGCCTCATCTCCACGTAGAGAAGCTTCCCGAATTCGGAGCCTAACAGGCACTTCGGCTTGCCAAGTCTCAAATTCTTCGTCCAATCTGACCAAGTCTGCCAATGCCGGTTGGTCACCTAGCATTGTGATAGCTTCCAAAAGGCGGTATAGTTTGGAGACTTGTAAAAAGAATGACATGCTTGAAGTGGTGTGAACAGAGGGAAATAATAGCCTGTTGGGCCGAATGCAATCGTCATCTAAATCCTCTGGTGGAGGAGTTGTGAATGTAGCCGTAGAGGTAGCAGCAGGACGGCCGTATATCATGCTCAGCAATTTATCCAAGCCGAAGCACGCGTACCATACACGTTTACGAACTTCTTGATCTATGCAATCGAATTGGTCGGGGTCAGGTGGCCGGTGTAGCTCTAGATCATAGGCTATACGGATCGCAAGTCCCAAGACTGTCCAGCATTCGTCACTGTAGCTAGAGCTCTGTAGGTAGCGGGCACCGAGGAGCAGAGCCTGGACCTTTTCGATCTTCCAGTCTGACAAGAGATTGGGCTGCATCAGCTGCATTGCCGTATTGTAGTATTTGCGAGAGGTGATATCGGAATCTCCATGATTCTGTCGACTATGAGCCTCGGCTAGCGCACAGATCATGTTGAGGATAGCTAGGATGTAAACATG
The DNA here is from genome assembly GCF_003025095.1 of Trichoderma harzianum CBS 226.95. Lineage (NCBI taxonomy): Eukaryota > Fungi > Ascomycota > Sordariomycetes > Hypocreales > Hypocreaceae > Trichoderma > Trichoderma harzianum. Next base: position 670,768 of record NW_020209264.1, read on the forward strand.
GTCGCTGTTTGCAGAAGAAACACGATTGCTGAGAACTTGTTCAAATTGGGCCATAATAGAGGGAACGTGGAATATCGGGGTAAGCTCATGGTGGAAGTCGAAGTATATCTGGAGCAATTCCCGGACATTGGCAGGTGGAGAAAAGAGATTATCTGAGCCTCTCACATCGACGGAGCCATCTCGGGGAGAGGAAAAGGACTGGGCGTCGAGCTTGACGGACGGATTGTTCATAGCGTTGAGTATCAGCTGGGTAAAAGATTCGCCAGCTTTGCCACTGAGGAATATATCTGGAGTTGTTGGAAGAATGTTTTGATGCTGAGGTTGCTGCTGCTGCTGAGAGTGACTGGCTGACCACCCGGTTGGCCGAACAGGTCGCTGGATTGGCGGCATTTTTGTCGCCTCATACTGACTGGTCGATGGTACAGGGGAAATGGTCTGAACAGTAGGTGCTGGCTGTTGTTGCATCTGCTGACTGTGGTGATACTTTTTCGCATCTCGTTGAATATCTTCAAAGTTGCGTACACGCCGTTCCAGGGACCGGATATATCTGGAGTCAAGTCAGTATTTTTTGACCTGGGACATACAGCAAATGTATTCAAATCGTACACTTGTGCCGACTTGGTCATACCCCGGAGCATCTCGTCGGATGCCTGCGCAGGGACAATGTGATCGCATTTTGTCTTGCGTTGCCGGCAGCTACGGCAGGCCACAGTCGCTCGTCGACGCTTCCTGGGTCCGTCCTTGCGGTCGGACACAGCATCTACTTGCGCTGTTGATTGTGTAGTAGAAGGGCCTTCCATTGTATCGTGTTGATATGTGAATGAAGGCAGACGCAAGGTTGCGACGAATTCTCGTGCGCTTCACGGTGAAAGGCAGTGCTCAGGATGTTGAAACCGTCGCGAACCTCGGCGCTCAAGCTGCCAATAGCACCTGTGCACACAGCTTATGGTGCTGGGTTGTAGTGAGCTAGTGCTGTAAAACGATATCGGTGACAGAATAGGGAGATGGATCGAATTTGCACAGTCTGAGATAGCGAGGGACCCAAGCAACGCTTCGTCTACAGTGACGGCGCTTACTCCAAATTGCCACCCCCAGAGTAGCCACCCCCAGCTGGATGGAATATTCATCTGGGGTGCATATCCGGGGCATTGCGAGCGAGGTAATGCGCCAGGAGACGCCACTACTAGTGCCAGGTCTAGAGTCTCTCAGTCGGCTCAAGTCGGCGCCAATCTGTCCGTTTCTCAACGAAATGGTAGATAGCGGAGCTGCTGAGCTGTCATGCAGTAATTCAGATTGCTCAGCTAGCTCAAAGCCTAATCCAACTAGCTGAAAAGCTATTCAGATCTATCCATGGCGGTATAATCAGCAGCAAGCGCCACAGCGGGGAGATTACGAGGACGGCATACCAGCAACGTCCATGCTGCAAGGTCCATTCCACCCACAGAGTTTCACGAGCTTCACGAGTTTCAACGCTCCAGGTGCATTTCCGGTCATTAGCTATTGAGATCAGATATGAAAGATGTCCATCAGATTCAGTTCTGTACATGATACGACTATAACCAATAATTTACTTTAGCTACATATTACACACCGACCCGTCTTTATATATCTACCAAGAGAGAAGAGAACACTATTCTTGCCCAACCAACACGGCACGCTCTGTTAGAGAGTTTATCATCTTGGTGTCTCTATACATTTCACTGTTGCTCTCATCCTCTAGAAGCTGCTTCTTCGCTGCATATTCAGCTTCAATGTCTCCGGTCCATATCCACTGCATACGATCCTTCAAGCTGTCGCGCACAAGTGGTAGACAGTCTTCGTAGTTTTTTCCCTTCATCTCTGCTGTCTGCATTTCATAGACTTCTCCAGCTTGGCGGGCAGTTGCTTGAGCCTTCTGGGCGCGAGGAAGGCGGACGTCTTGGTAAAGCTGCATCCATTTTTGAAGCGCATGGATGTCTCTCTCAGGAGACGCGGCAAGGTAGTCCGCAATGGATCTCCCTAGGATGTATCCATCCTCGATGGCTTGACCAGCTCCGGCTCCTATCATATGTTAGTCAAAAGATCCATTTTTTAGGAAACCATGAGAGAAGCATTCTATCCTTACCTTGATGTGGAAGCATCTAAAATTATTAAAATATCAGTAGATGCCCAAATAAAATGTTACGTGTATGCCGTGAACTTACTGCGTGCGCTGCGTCTCCCATTAACACTATCTTGCCATCTCCGTATACCCACTGATCTAAAAGCTCGCGATCGTTCAAAATCCACTTCGAAGGGTTCTCGTTCATAAACGATATAGTCTTGCGAACAGTGGTATCGAAGGATTCAAACTCTCTCTGAACTTCGCTTCTGTGACCTGTAGCGGTCCAGCTCTCCTTGGTGCGGTCATCATCAGAGTAGACGAAAGCCACAATGTTCAATAGAGTATTTTTGCTGATAGGAAAGGCCAGAAAGTGCTTGTCTGGACCCAACCAGCTCACCGAGTACGAATCGAATGGCCACCACGATTCGAGATCCTTGATTGGGACCAGACCACGATAGCACATACGGCCACTGTATTTCGGGTTGTCAGAGCGAAACTGAGAGCGAATATTGGAATGGATGCCATCACATCCAACAACCAAATCCGCTGTCGTGGTCGTCCCATCGGCAAAACATAGCTCGACAAAGTTTCCTTGGTCCTAAAAGTTGTTAGACTGCTGTCTTCTTGTATTCAATGGAGTGTTGTGGCATCTACCTTGAGCTCGATGCACTTCTTGTTGATGTGAAGAGTAGCCGCATTCCGTTGCTTCACGTGGTCAAACAAAAGCGACAAGAATTCAGCTCGATGGACAGGGCTTTGCCTAATCTCTTGTCGGTCGTCAACCGGAACAGTAACAATCTCGCTGCCAGTGTCGTAACGTCGGAACGAAATCCAGATACCATTTCGATGACCAGAGATTTTGTTGAGGTCTTCCCCCACCCCGATGCGGTGAAGAAGCTTGGCAGCATTTACCCCAATACCCAAGCCAGCTCCAATTTCCTTGTACTCTGGTGCTTGCTCGTATACATCGATGATGACACTTCCATCCTTGGGACAGTGGTGGTGAATGGACAGAGCAGCGCAAAGGCCGCCAATGCCGCCGCCAACAATGGCGATATGGAACGGGAGCTTTTGGCTTGGCATGTTTGGACGAATTATGGTTACTCTACAACAGCAGTATTGAAGCGTTTTCGTTCCTTTGGTATCGGCATTATTTATTTCCTGGCGCCCTCGCAATTCAGTAATTTACAAGGAGCCTTGTGGTAAACTGTCGTCTCCTACCCGCCCTCCTCCCCCGGGCCGGGGCCAACCGGCTGAGTTGTTTAACTCCCCGAATGTGCTTCTCCCCGCAATCTCGTGCGGGGAAGATGCATCTGTTTTGCTTCCCGGAAGTCGCCCGGCCTGTCGCCTGGCGTGGGGCTAAAGGATATAGCGCATATTATTGACAGAGTAAGATTTGGAGGATTGCTCAAGCCTCTTGGGAGAATATCGACCATGTCACCTAATGTGGGCTCAGACCGCTTGCCTATGATGTTGGTGACTATGTCTTAAAGTCACATCTATTCAAGCTTGAAAGGGTCGATTGAAAACGACTCCCGCTTGTTTGCTAGCCAATTTCGCAGCGTGTCAAAATTGCGACATGTATGGACCTGGATTGAGTCGCTATAATAGTACGAAGTCTTCTTGTCTGGCCGGTATGGAATCGGGGTGAGGTCGCCATGGCATTGCACAGATTCTCGAAGGACATCGAGGCAGTGGTCTATAAAATTTAGCAATGCACGAAGCTTCTTTGCATATTCAGAGTCGTACCAGTATGGACGCGAAGAGGAGGGAGCCCTTTCGGATAGTAGAAGTCTGCATCGATGACTTTTCTAAGGTGATTTATACAATGAAGCAGATGAAAGGTATCGAGTCTATAAAGAATTAATCGCTGTTGAGTCAATAAATTGCTAAATACTTACTGCACAAAATCGAGATAATCTTCAGCCTTCTCGCCGAAAGCATTGTGTTTTTCCTCGGTTGTGAGGTTGAACCATCTTTCTTCAATCTGTTACTTGATTTGAACACAATTAGGGACAATAGGGGCCATGTCAACTTACTTTCTAATATCTCATTCCACGCCTCGTCTATTTCGTGATATGAGGTTCCTACAAAAGGGCGAGTGGCAGCGCCACCCGTGATTTTAAATGTGCCTTCATCCAATACTATCCCTCCAAATTGCACTTGGTGATATTGTATGTCTGGAATCGCCGGCTCTACTACAAGTAAGGGACTCTATTTTAAAACATGAGTGGAATGAAGAAGACATACCGAAATCTGTTTTGGATGAAACAGACTGTACGTCGGTATTACCCACACAGGAGGATTTCTGCTGCAGCAAGAACAGTAGGAATAGACAAATACTCAGCAAAAATGCAGAGCAGATAGGCCAAAATCTTGAACTTGGTGCCTTGTATGAGCCAGAGTCTTCGCGTCCGTCATCATCTTGGAGCGGCTTGTACAACCTTCTAGACCATGTGAACATGTTTAAAGGAACGAAGATGATACCCCATTTGTGGACGTATGGTGAGTATGATGTGTGGGAGATAATATTATGTTTGCAGGAGGGCTCAGGGAGCCAGGGTTGTAGGTGTATTTAATGAGGATGATAGCGATAAAATGCCGACGGACCGAGTTACTTCATCATGTATTACAAGGTTAGCCCACCATTAGCAAATATAGCGGAGGCTAATGCAAGGATATCAACAAATTATCGAAGCCGAAGGGATAATAATATATTTCAACCAGGGCAAATGAAAACCTCGAGTGCCTTTGTCAAGCATGGCAGTGAATCCTGCTTCATGTCCTTGAGCGAATTAGGAAGCTGCGTAGCAACTACATCGTCAGCTTACCCGACATTTCCATATCAGGATCTCGTATCCCTGGAAATCAATCTCTTATTCATGGAAAAACGAAAGAATGAAGTACTTAAGTATGTACCCCGCATCAAACAGTAGATGAATCTTATTTTAGGCTGTAAATGTGTTCTGCTTTGGGTGTGTACAATATCTTATTAGTAAAACCCCTGGTGAGTTATTGATGTCTATAATTTTGATCTTTGATGTGCTTCTGATCTGACTAGTGACAATCGAGCAAGATATGCGAGGTACTAACTCACATAAATGCTAGACTCTCTCAGGAATTGTAAACCAATCTTGGACTTGATTGGTGGGATATTTTTATGTGAACAGTGAGAATCATGAATGTGCACTCCAGCAGTAAACTTCATGTTGATAGCAATGGCTATTGCTTACCGGTAAATATCTCATGAAGATAACCAATTCCCGAACTCCATGGATTGATTAGTTTCATGAAACATGAGGATATAAATATGAGGACATGTCTCCTTTCTGAGCCAACAGAAGAAATCACGCAACCACCGACAAAGAGTTTCTTCTACCGTTTACCTCCTAGAGCATTGCAATAATACAAGCAACCTACCAACAATTCACCTCGACCACCCTCAAAATGAAGAACCTTTTCACCCTTGCCGTTACCCTTGCTCTGGCGATGACTGCTGCGGCTGCTCCTTCTGACATTTTCGAGCGTGATGGCATGGTCTTCGACAAACGCCAATGTGGTTGTGTTGCCGGTCAGTCGTGCTGCGTTTCTGGAGACGCAACACTTTGCTTCCCTGGCTGCTAAGGTATGCTTATTGAGATTGAATGCCAAGTCAACTTGAACCTAACATGTTAGTAAATAAGGTAACGCATTTGGTGGATTTATAAAGCAAACGAGGTCGCACGGTGGAAGGCTCGAAGATGTTCTGCAGTTACCATGTCGATTTCAGAATAATAACATCTCCTAATGGGGATAATATAATTCTATTGCCTCGTGTGTGAAAATGACCTACCCAGAAATATCCACAGTGTCTCTCAATTATGACTTCATTTGCATAGATCTTATTTACCCCAGTAAAATATTATTACACCGAATGGTGTTTACTTGAGCCCAAGTTCAATTAGAGTTGGAAATACAGTGTAGATAATAATTTGATACTGTATTTGTTATAGGAATTTCGATCCATTATAGGCTTCATAGTTCATAGCTTGGAATTCATAGCTTGGATTAACGTTTCCCCGTAACGTCTGTCTCATACAAGCACTTCTGTTTGCATACGGCCCTTCACTTCCCAAGACTTTTTCACTCTCTGCGTATTTCGCATAATGCCCAAAGGCGCTCTTTACAACTATTTTATGATCTGTGCAATATAAAACCACCCATTGAGCCTGGATTGACCGCCATGGAGCGCTATGCAAAGCCTAGGGTTTCCGTAGCATGTCTACCCTGTCGCAACCAACATCTGAAATGCGATGCGAGTCATCCAACCTGTGCACGCTGTCAGTCACTGGGTAGATCATGTTCATACCCAGAATCCCGCCGGAGTGCCAAGTATCGGAACTCGGCTTTATGGAAAAGCAGACTACATCGCATCGATCCAGGTTCTTCGACTCTTCCCAGCCCGTCGGTATCAATGTCTCAAGAAGATGACCTGTCAGCTAATCCTGAACTATGCATCTCCCCTTCTATGCTTTCCGTCACCGCACTTGTTACCGAACCTGCTAGCGGATCTACTATTCTTTCTGTGGATAGTCATCTTTTAGATCTTTATTATGAGCATTTCCACCCGAGCCATCCATTTCTATTGCCGCGGAGGAGTCTTGATACGAGGCTAAGAGCTGGGCCTCCATCTCCGACCCTTCAACAGCTGACTACTACAATGGAATATATTGGATCGTTCTATCGGCACAATCCGATTGGAGCCGAATTATTTCCTGGCAATGACGCTAGCATTGAAACAGATGGATTTGTTGTGCAGAACACTCTCTTACGAGCAATGGCTAAGAGTATGTGTGACGACAAATCTGGTGCGGAAGTATTTTTGGCTCGTGCTATTCAACAAGCAAGTTTTATTGGTATGCATGAGAAAAGCTTTGCCGACACAGTTGCTGATGACGACCCCATTCTCGCGGAAAGCTGGAGACGTACTTGGTGGATGTTGTATTTGACAGATGCCAATTTTTCTGTCACAAGACGTGATTTTGTACCTATCATCACAACACCAAGCCACGAAGTCGACCTTCCGTGCGAAGATGGATCTTATGAACAAATGGTAAAGTGTTTTATGGCCTTTTATTCGTGGGATTGTGTGTTAAATCGTGTGATAGGACATTCCTCTTCAGGCAGCCACGTTACTCGATTACCGCAGTCGCGAATTCACGTTGGATGATAAACCCTTTTCGTCCTTTGCATATCTCATTGATGCCACGGAAATCTTCATCGCCGCATTGCGTGCTTCTACTCAGTACCAGGACATCATTGAAGCAGAAACTTTGTGCGGCGACTTGGAGGCGAGAGTCATCAGTTGGTTCCTAATGTTACCACTGAACAAAAGAGAGCTCACTGTGACGCCGGGCTTAATGGATCAGCTCATGTTTCAATCCCACATGATGATGTATACGTATGTCATGACCTGTTCAGTCGGAGTGTGCGGCCTTTTGCTGACCTGCCTAAGATCTCTTGCCTTTATTCACCGGCCACTATCAAACTTGAGATATGACCCAGCAGAAGACATTTCTACTTGTGGCCCGCCCCCGCCGCCGTTAGAGCAGAATTCTGGATATACCAGGATTGCCCACGGCGTACATTCCGAGAAATTGTTCCAGGCAATCCGGAAGCAGACTCAATGCTTAATTTTGCTACCCATGAGAGCGGCACAGCTGTCGCCGTTTGTGATTTGTATGATAGCTTGCTCGACTATCGCATACCTAGTGGCGTCAAAACTGGCGCTCAAGGCAGACGAGGCCGAAGCAGCTCGCAGTCGGATCCGCATTTCGTTGGCAACGCTTCGAATGTACGAGGATGCTTGGCCACGCGCGAAGAAAATCTTGATGGAATTAAAGCGAATTGCACAGGCCATTTTGCAATCGGCGACAGTATCACCAACTCCGTCTATTGACTCTCAGCTGCTTACAGATGAAACCACCGTCACCGCAAGTTTCTTTGACAATGAGTGGCTGTGTGCATTTGAGAATACGACATCTTAGACGAGATTGGGGGCTATGAAACGAATTCACATCGACTTAATATTGCAGAATAGACGCTAGACTTAGAATCGATACCCTTGAAAGTATGCTTAATTAAAAAATTTGCCACGAGTGGTTGCTCTCTGTCTGCTTCAACAAGATGACGTCCTTGTGCCTGAAGAGATTTCTCAAATGCCCCACATACTTATGCATAATCCCATCTCTTCCGATCAAGAAAATGACTGTCTATTGTATAAGTTTCCATTGAATAGATCGTGAAGCTTCATCCGATTCCGATGCACACACGCATCCGAATAGCCTAAGCTGATGTAGGGCCGAATAAAGAAGCACCGGCCTAGGCGGCGAATCGTCCCAAGCTAAGTCTTGGGCAGGAGATAACGAGTCTCAACTACTGGAGAATATATATATATATATATAGTTTATAGATTATTAAGATTGAATTAACAAAGCCTATAACTCTTATTTCAACATGGCTGCGCTAATTCGAAACACAGCCCTCGGGGCCGTTGTAAGATTTATTTCACGGGGTTCTGTTCTTACACATCCAAACCGTCCAAATACCAACCTCTCAGAGCGTAGCAAAGAGGTCGAGAAGACTTCACATACAAAAAAAGACATTCAGGGGCATATTATAGTAGGCTGGTAAGCATCATGCAAACATACGTCTGCATCCAATAATTAACGCAGCATCTAGGACTACGGATAGCAACCCCGAAAATCCTCAGAATTAGCCCCTTTCATAGAAGATCTTTGTTAGTTCTTTAATATAATGAGAGACACTGGCCTATAAATGTCATTTGTCTTATTCTAATCAGATTGGGGAGAAGCATTTACACGTTCACCGTGTATTGCGGTTCTTCTATATATATCCCGAGCGAGGCGTACGTTACCTTTTATCCCTGACGACGAGCAAGGTCTTAAGTGAACAAATAGACAAGTGATGAAAGAGTTTAACGTTTCCGAGACGGTTGCCTCCCTTGGACTGGCACTTTATGTTCTTGGGTGTAAGTCGATGATCCCCATAACAACCACGCACAACTGACTCTCCTCTATTAGATAGCCTAGGGCCTCTTGTTTTTTCACCTCTTAGCGAAATACCACTCATCGGTCGAAATCCAATATATATCATTACTTTCGCCATATATCTAATTTTTCTTATTGCATCCGCAACTGTACACAATTTTTCTGGATTTCTTATTATTCGTTTCTTACAAGGCTTTTTCGGTAGCCCGTGCCTAGCTACGGGAGCTGCCTCGTTAAGCGACATGGTACATGCAATTGATACAGGAGCCTTTTAAATACTTATTAATCATGGAAATAGTTTCCCATTACTCGAATCTCATATCCCCTCGCTGCTTAGTCCGGAGCCATGTACGCTGGCCCTGCGCTTAGCCCCTTATTATCAAGCTTTGCCGTTACTGCAAAGACGTAAGTTCTAGTCACACTCCGATAATAATACTGCTTGCAACAGTCTCTGACAATTAACAGATAGAGGTAGGCCATGTGGGAAATAGTCTAGCTCACAGCTATTATCTTTATTCTTTTATTTATCTTTCTTCCAGAAACTGCGGCACCAGCATTACTCTACTACAAAGCACAGCGGTTGAGAAAAGAAACTGGGGATCCTAAATATATCTCGGAACATTCAGCCTCCCAAAAACTAAGCCGCGGCCAAATAATACAGCTGGCACTAGTAAAGCCATTCGAAATAACAGTCAAAGATCCTGCGATTGCGTTTGTCAATCTTTATGTTAGTGGAACCCGTAATCGATCTTGCAATACTTCAGTTACACTGACTTATGAGTACGCTAGACTGCACTGACGTACGGTATTTACTACTCCTTCTTTGAAGTTTTCCCTCTCGTTTATCCCAAAATCTATGGCATGAACTTGGGGGAAACATCTGCCGTATTCCTCTGCGTGCTCATTGCCTGCATTATTGGCACAATATGGTATTGCACCTGGTACCGATTCTTCGCTCAAAAGCGCTTCGATAAACTCGGGACTTTTGATGTGCAAGAGTCGTTCCTTCGTCCAGCTCTAGTTGGAGTATTTGGCGTCCCCATTGGAATGTTCCTTTTCGGCTGGGCGGCTCGCGAATCAATTCCTTGGGAAATTCCCACGCTCGGTATTGTCATATACTGCGGCTGTTCGTTCGTGGTCGGACTTGGTATTGTTATTCACTTGCCATGCAGCTATACACAGTATTCTGCTAGTTTATTCGCTGCAAATGACGCATTACGAAGCGCATTTGCGAGCGCAGCAATACTCTTCGGACGCCCTCTCTACGTCAATCTCGGTGTAGGCAAAGGCTGCACCTTGCTTGGTGGGTTGAGCATATTTGGCGTCATCGGCTTTTGGTACTTATTCATTTACGGTGACAAGTTGCGGAAGCGTAGCAAATTTACGGCACATACATGAATGCGGACCTCGGGGTACGGCACAATCTGGTATTAGACATTGGGTATAAAACAAAGATGCGGAAGACCCTTGGACTCTCTTCTCCTTCAAGTTAAAAAAAGAATCATAGTCAAAACTTTTATATTTCTAATTAAGCTTGACGGCTACTCTGGAACCCTTCCCATGCCTACATCGTATGTCTTGGCTCATATACTTCTCGTCAAATGCCCATTGTAGTCAAGGTATACACTCAAAAAGACTAAAAATCACTGCAAGCTGACTTCCTTCCCAGTGCGTCGCCGATTCTCTATGAAGTTTACGGTATGCAGTCAAAAGGCAAAATTTGTGCCGTTTAATGCATAGTCCATGACTGGTAATAAACACCGGCGTATATTCCTATAGTTTTGAAGTAATGATGCCTAAGACTGTAACTAATGTGTGATATTTCTGTACTCTTCGTCGTATTCCACCAATGCAGCAACGCCTCCCCTCTCTACAACCTCAGTATCGACAACTAACGTTGCAAAGAGAGTAGCAGAATCCGTTAGGCTATGATTGTCGCTGACTTTGTGATGGCAGCCTGGGGCCTCGAACCAGCTCTCCCCTTCCTGAAAAACCTCAGTTGGCCCGTCGTTCATCTTACTGAGCACAGTCCCTTCAATCACAAATGCAGATACGGAAGCCCCTGCATGACGGTGAGGAGGAGTGGACCCATTGGGAGGGTAAGTGACACGGAGGCCGACGCTAGATTTCCCGGGACAGTTTGGTAGCTTGTTCTGGTATATAAGCTCCACGGTTGGGAGTGGTCGACTACCAGTATGTATTAGTTATGTGCTTATTTTTGAAGGCGGTTGTGGCTCAGAGAATCCTCTTCTCACTGCCTGAATTTGATGGATCCTCGTGTCTGGTATCATACCCTCTGTCGTACTTAGGAGGATCCGGCACGATCTTGTTCTCACCCATCTTCTTAGCCATCAGAAAATGAATTGAATGTAGCTCAAGTGGCAGTCATTTGTTGAATGACTTTGGAGTAACCTTGAAGAACAGCGTTTATCGAATAGCTGAGGACTATATATACGTCTTTCAGATGTGGTCTTGGGCTCATTCGGTGGCTTAGGCTTCCTGGCAAGCCCACAAGCGCTGAGTCATGGTGATGGCTTATTGCCATGCATTATACAAGACTGGATTCCGAAGTGATTTTACAGAAGAACCGTTGCTCGATATACAAGCTAGACATCTACAGGCGATATCGTTCCATATGCGGGCCGGGGCGTAATAAGTGGTTCTCCAGCAGGCCTAAAGTAAAATAAGGGCGCCCGTCATTGCGCATCACCATCTTACCCGCACACTGTGGCACTCCTGCAATGGGCCCAGCTGTTAAAAAATAAGATACCGTACATCAAGGCTAGTCGGATAGATCATGGTTAGCTGGATAGATTAAAGTTATTCGGATAGATCGAGAAATACGCCACGCTGCGCGCCTGGGAGATCCCAAGAGCAACCTAACAGTCATTTTCATTTTAACTCCCGACCGATTCAGCCGCAGCAGAGATGGCACGCTCATCAACATCGTGGAGAAAAATCTAGTCGATTCCGATAGCGCAAAAGTAGTTTTCTTGATACTAATGCGAGACAATCAGTGAAGATTGAGAACTTGATCGACGGCCGGTCGTTGACTCGTGCTTGACTCCAATGCTGTAACTGCGGCTTTCAAGAAGAGTGAGACGGGATGTGCCTACGGGAAGATTGATCTTAGAGGACCTAACGTATGGTGCGTTTCTCGTTCGATGATTGTAACGTGAAAAATGTGGCAAAGTCAAACCGGCAGTCGAGCACGGTGTAGCGATTAGCGACAAGCATAGCTTCATCCACGAATAACCCATTATGGGAGCAAGATATTTTGAACCTTAGTATTAAAACTATGAGTGCTGACTTCCCCATCAAGGCTGTTTATCTCGAGACATTTAAAAAAATATATATGTATCCTCACTTCTCATCTAGCATACCAGATACATATCCGTTCTTATTTCTCCTCAGCAAACATTTTTTTTCCAACCATGGCCCCAGAAGCTCAAGACTATAGTCATCGTGGGCGGTGTTTGAGAGGTGAAATATGTCCTTGTACCAGCCAGGGGTTCCGCAAGACATGAGGTGATGACCAATAGGCTGACAGGAGCCGAAGTCGATGAGCTTTGGTTCTCCCTCTTCGCCCAACATTATATTTGCGGGATTTATATCGTTATGCGCCAATCCAATCGAGTGCAGTTGGTCAACCGCTGCCCGTAACCCGGACATGATACGGTTCTTATCTACCAAACCCTTGAATAGCTCCGGCCGTTGAGCAGCAAATCCTAGATCGTACTTGAGTGGAAAGGTTTCTAGGACTAGTCCGGTGATTCTGCCTCTCTTAACTTGGCAGCCGTGATAGCTTACAATGCTCGGATGGGGCCTCTGTGCAAGAAGCTCCATTGTATGTGCTTCCTGAAGCATAAGCCGAGCAAGAAACGTTGTTCCCTTGACGTCCTCATAGTCTACCCATGCCGTGCGCTTGACATATCGGCCGGAATAGTCGTTTGCTGCTGCGGTCAGGCCTGTCACAGGAAACCCCGGATATATCTCTTCATCCGGTACAGGTCGAACGTTATCTTTGACAACCTCCACGGTGAGCTCATTTACCCGCATTCTCTCTTTGACGCCATAATAGGCGTTGTTATCAGAGTCGACTATGGCGAAAGATGTCCATGGGGTCTCGTCTCCATTAGACTCAACAATCCACTCGCATCTAGAGCAAAGATCCGTCGGTGTCGTAATCTCGATCATTTTTAATTAGCGAGCGGGAAAGAAAATGCGCAAAGATACGGGCGCAGAAGGAGTTGTCGACGGAAATGGCGTGTTACGCTCACGGAGAGGGCAGCCGAATTACGAGGCTAAAATTGATAAGATGTTTGTTTTCTGCTTCGAATTACGCGAGCCATGGCAAAGCTGCCTAAAACATATGACGTGGCAAATGCAAGGCACGTTGGTTACATGTTGTTGGCTGCGTCAGTTGCTTCGATGGGAAGCTTCATCGTCTGGGAGGCTAATTGTAGCCAATTAGGGGCACTGCTGTTCGATTCGAATATCTTATGTGCACTTATCGTGGTGATCCTCATCCGTTTTAATATACTTGTACTTTGCAAATGGTAAGGTGACCAATCAGTGTTCCGTAGGACCGTATATCTTAGTATGTAGCTATATGCTACTCAACCGTCGCACTACTCATGATCATTCTAACCATATACCAGAGACACGAATAAGTGGCAAAGGCTTTATTGGTAACATTAACAGTAATTTCTTGTGAAGCTGCTGGTCTCAGAGCCTCGAGAGGTCTAGCATTTACAGTAGAGGGAAAACAATTCTGGAATACTACAGGAGAGATTGCCTAAACGCCCAATCGATACTTGGTCAATGTTTTGTTCATGTGAAAAGAGCTCATTGTAATACAATGGTAAAACTCCATAGCGTATTGAGATTAAATGCAATTGTTAGCGGGAGTCGGAATCGAAGTCGGAGTCGGAGTCGGAGTCGAAATGGGTCTAGGCTATCACTGGTTCTGCACTCAGGAAAGCTGAAAATCACCAGCAAAGAGCCATTTTGTAAATATGGAGCGAATTAAATCATGCTCCCGTACCGTATACCGTGCTACAAAAGGATGCCAGAGTACGAACCATACTCGTTGAATAAAAAAAGACAAGCTTTTTCTCTTTTTCATCTTTTTTTGCTTTTGAGCACTATTGCATGCTCGTCTGTTAAGAGATAAAATGGCCGAGTCATCTGAAACAATTCTCAAATTAAGCAAGAGCATTATTCGGCGCTATCGCACGTCGGATGCCGCAGCCGTAGTTGAAGGCGCGGATACACCCCTGGTTTCTGAATATATGTCAGCATCCTTTCCAAGTCCTTATACTCTAGAAAGGGCATTGGGATGGATTAAAATCGCCAACGAAGAAGGAAGTCTTCATTTCGCCATATGCACCATCGATAGCGACGTTGTTATTGGTGCCTGTGGATTTGATCATCGCACCGGCGTGGAATCTCGGACCAAGCTTATTGGTTACTGGCTGTCGCCCAAATACTGGGGTCAGGGTATAATGACGGAAGTTATCACAGCACTAAGTGGTTGGATTTTTGGGCAAGTTTCAACGCTCCTAAAACTAGAAGCCACCGTGGTTGAGGAGAACAAAGGGAGCATCAAGGTTTTGGAAAGGTCTGGGTATCAGCAAGAAGGGGTTAAACGCATGTCTGTGTTCAAAAATGGCCGGGTTAGTAACGCTGTGCTCTTTGGATTGACTAGGAATGATTGGAATCAATGGAGTCAACCTGTATGATAGAGAGTAAATGTGGCTAGTCTGGTAGAGCGAGAGTGAAACAAAGACATCGCATTCAAATATTACTATGCGTACTTATGTGTTAATTGCTATATATTGATGATAATAAGAAGTCATTGTAATGTCTCGACTCAGTTGTCGACATTGCTTCCGTTCGCCATCAACTATGCTCAATTGTCTTGTCTATTCATTCGTCAGCAGAAAAGTTGCCATATGAACGAGAATTTTCCGTCATATTAGTAATTACTGAGGTGGTTCCCCGCTGGAAAACAGATATAAATGTTATACAAGCCAGCTAAAAGTGTCTATATCCGTCAAATCATCAAGACAAACTTTTTCCACCGTTGAATCTGTAGCGGAACGATCAATCATATTAGAATTGGGATTGAGAGCTTGGTCCAACACCCTTAAAATGAGATCTTTTGCCCTGTAGCAGTGTTCAGTACATGGTACCTTGACCAGCAGCCAATCCAAGAAGGCTCCGAGCAAGCTCAGTTGATGAATGATGCTAGAGATTGAAGGTGTAAAACAACCATGCGATTCTGTTTCAATAAGGCATCTACACAGAACGACAGCTGCTGGTAGCGCATATCCTATGATGAACCACTCATGGTCACCTTGCATGCCTAACAGAGTATCGTTTCGAGTCCAGAATGTAACTGTGACTGATATAATATCCAGACTAGTCTGTACTAGACCATCAAAGTTTTGGCTGGGCTGAGTTTTTTGTAGTAATTTTTCGATGAGAAAGAGGTTTTGAAGATGCTCTAACCGGATAAAAAGCTTAGTATATAGCACATGAGGTTCAAGAAATTTAATCTTCAAATCGACGTCGGCCAACCGTAGACTGCTAGGTAGGCCGTTGAAAATATGGACTTGCTGTGATCTCAAAGTACTAAATTTCGAATCTATGATTAGCATCGAGCCAGAATCTTTGGAAGCCATGTTACTGGAGCGATCTTACATCAATTCTCGTGGATCTCTGGCCCTTTTGTTCAAGGCAAGGTTTAAAACTTGTTCTCGGATATGCGCGATCAATCCTCTGGCTCGAAGAGTTGTTGTGGAATAAATTTTGCCATCAACATTCCATCCCTCATCATTAACGCCCAATGAGGTAAGATTTACACCTTGACTAGGCCTCCAGCGTAAGAGAATGGTATTGCAGATATCCAGCGGCAATGCCGTAGAGCAATGGTCCGATACTAGCAGGGGCAGTTTGCCCCCAAGAGTAGCAGCAGTCTTATCTAAGATATAGATGGCCGTGAAGAGACGGCGTTCAGACTGCTTCAAAATGCGAGGATCTTGTATTGATATATCGGCAATAGTGTTCAAACCCATGGAACAAGCCAATGAGACGGTCTCCGAGTGAAGCGGCCAAAAATTGGGATCTGAAGGCAATCAATCAGCACTACTAGACTAGCTTTCAAGATTATGGAGGAATTTTACCATTGGGTCCCTGTAAAATTGATGAAACAATGCTTGTGCGGTATAACAGATACAGGAACAGCACGTTATGGGCTTTGATATCTTGGCAGAATGTGATACAGCTCTCCATAATACCAAAGAACTTGAGAGCAAGAACTCTTGGTCTATATCCATCGATATCTTCTTTGTTTTGCAGTGCGCTCAGTGCCCAGCTGCTGAAGAGCAGCCCAATCAATTCCCATCTGGTATTTGGGCCAGAAAAGCTTGTATACCACTCTTCAGGTCGATCCCACTGGCTGTCCGGGAATTTTTGTGTTGTATTTGAGAAAATGGTCAATGCGACGGCCTCGAGATGTTTCTCATTCCTCTCTTGCAAAAATGCATAAGGAAAAGCATTTCTTAGCTCGACCAGCAATCTTGTCGTGGATAATGGAATCCATCCGTCAAACGGATTAATATGAGGCTTAGCAAGTATGTGTTCGGCGTCAGGACTTGGTAAGCTGGCCAAAAAGTCCAAAGCCACTTGCAAGTCTTTGGCGCTTGGCCCCGAAGAAGCGTGCCCATAATGCTGGCTATTAAGAACTTGGCGTTCAGGAGCAATCTTGGTAGTGTCAAGGCAGGTGTTGACTTCGTAGATACTGAAACTCAACTCGGTTTGGGTTGATTCGGCGGTGACCTGAAGATTTAATGCATGTAATGGATCTTTAGTGAACGTAGAACGATTTTGCGCCAAGCGGGGAAAGATTATGGTTGAGTTGCCAGAATGGATGGCCGACGTTTGGCGATTCTGCGAAGTTTGGTTGAGATATCTACAAGGTGTCTTTGTCCGACTTCGCTGGCACCGCTGACATGTTGGAAAGGCGCGATCGCAGGCATATTTCCGGCGCTGGCATGGTTCGCATGCAACTAAGCGACCATTTTTTGTTCGGGGTATAACTGCGAGAGATCTATCTGGATCCATTGATAGCTGAGTGGTAGAAGAGTTGGATAGCTGAAGGGGATTGACAACGAGTGATTTCGTCGTCACAAATCCATGGAGAATTAACACGTGATGCCCGCTATATCACGCTGAGCTACAGCATGCATCAAGAGCTTACAGCGGTAATTGTCAACCTAGGAATGTAATAGAGACGGACAACCTTGAAGAGAACATCAAAGGTCACCACCGATGGCAATTTTGTTATTTTGTTGTCAAATATTTTGTTTAATCCTTTCTATATGCCGTCCAATTGTTATTTTTTTTTCTTAGAAAACTTTAAATCATTCGTCTTGTTGTGCATCGTTCATTCCCGTAGTCAACATTTTGGACCCTCTGCAGCTGCCTCTATACATTAAGGTACGTCGAGCAACAGCTGGACTAACATGAAGTTGAGTGCACACCCACAAGTCGCTGACTCCTTGGTATACCTATGTTAGATTTCATGAGTAGGTATGCGGCAACTCGTCTATGAAAGGTTTTACGTGATGCCCGTGTATGCCAGTCCTCAAGATTTCCTAATGCTAGCGCCTATTCTGGCCAAGGCAGCAGTTTCATCCCCCGTCGCCATAACCGGCTCAGACACATCTTGTCATTTTTTTGGGCATGTCGGAAATTATCACATTCATAGGAGCTATTTTCATAGCGGAGGAATTTGTATGATAATATATTTTAAAGTTCAATGGCCTGCTTCAATGACCTCTCGGATCTTTGGACATGGCTTTTACAATTATTCGCCATTGATGATTGAATCCAATATCCCAGCTGTAGCAACCAGCGCCTCGTCTTGATGCCGGTAGCCGACTACCTGAACAGCGATTGGGAGCCCTTCATATAATTCGGGTCCAGTATCTAAAACAGGCAAAATAATAATCTCAGCTTTGGTCATTCATTATATATTACAGTTGAAGAGTATTCGCTTACAGAGCTTGTAAAGTCCGGCATCCTGATGGCCGTATTTCGCGTTACTGGCGTCATCAATGGCATCTGAGTCCGTCACAACATCTACAGGAACCACCACCGCCGGGTAGTCCAGGTAGTTCCACAAGCCTGTGGAAGTGACGGTGGTCCAAGTATCCAAAGGTAGCGCAGTATGAGGTGCTGGGGGCATCAGAATAGCATCCAGATTGTTGTCGCGAAAGAAACGACGATAGGTACTAGCGACTTCAGCCCGACGTACATTTAGATCGAAAAATCCCTGAAGCGTTGTTTTCTGTCCCGACAAGAGGCCGAGTGCTTTGACCGATGGCACCAAAGGCTCTCCTGTTCGGTTAAGCTGTTCAAGGTAGTACTTTTGACAGCCAATTTTAGTAGTCAGTTGAGAGCGGAAGAGCTATGAGCGACGTACCTCATTGCCCATTAAAGTATAATAAGAAAGCAAGTCATCATACCAACCATTACCCTGCGGTAGAGTCAAGGGAACAATTTCCACGGCGTTGCTTTGTTGAAGCTTGTCCACTGCCTTCTTCAAGCCTCTCCTCACGGGGGGCACTGGTGTATAGAAATCATCATCTTCGACTAAACCAATTCGTAGTCTTTTGCTGGGTTTCGTCAGATCTCTCCATGGCAATGAGATGACATTGCTATCATATTTCCACGTGTCAGCCTGCATTATGGACTTGAGAAAGAGAGCGCAGTCTCGGAATGTGGTTGCCATTGGCCCAACACTCGATCGCACTCCATCCGTGCCCGGTACTGTAAGCTCTCGCGTACCTCCATGAGGAATTACGCCTGCACTCGGTTTCATTCCATAAATTCCGTTACAAATAGATGGCACACGTATGCTTCCGCCGATATCAGTACCAACGCCGAGGACGCTTCCTCTTAGAGCAAGCAGGGCACCCTCACCGCCTGTGCTACCACCCGCAGTCATTGAAGCATTTCTAGGGTTGAGGGTCCTGCCAAACACATTGTTATCACTGTCTCCAGTCATGACAGTCTGCGGAACATTTGTCTTGCAATAGAGGACAGCACCGAGGTCAAGCAACATAGCGGCGATAGCACTATGTTCTTTTGCCGGTGCATTGACGTAGCAAGCTAAACCAGTTGATGTATCATGGCCTTGAATTTGAAAAGTATCTTTGATTGAGATAGGCAAGCCGAACAGTGGAGGCAGTGTCTTGCCGCCTACGAATTCTTGTCGCTGTTTATCAAGTTGGCGAGCGCGCTCGATTGCCTCGTCGAAAAAGATTTCTGTCAAACAATTTACCTTTTCACATACTCCAGTCAGTGGTGGGACCAGTTGAAACCAAGCTTAATGGAATTTACCATCTGGTGAGCGATAGCTGCCCGCTTGCAAAACGCTGTCGTGACTTGCTCAACTGACCATGTACCGATTTTGATGCCCATTAGCAGGCTTGTTGCGTCGTATTTGGACGTGATATCGATCTCGGTATCGTTTAAAATACCGCAAGTAATTGGTACATCCAAAGGATTAATGGACTCTTGACGCTTGTCATCGTCGAGTCTCCAGGCGGTAGGAATCTTTTGACTCCTCTGTAGCCTTTTTTCATGGGCAATAGCCCTGTAGTCTCCTTGGGTCATTTTTATCGTCGAGTGATATTGTCTAATGCGAGATGATGGAGTGATACTCTTTTTCTCTCATGAAAGACGCATCCATGTGCGTATATATACATCTGTCAATCTATTTGCTATACTGGATTTGCGATCCCACAATCTTCTAATCTACTGGCCATATTCACCAATTCAGAGGATCTGAATGATATTGGCAGTGACCGTTAATAAATTCTCCGGTTCCGGTTCCGGTCCCACGATGCCCACGCCAATCCTACTCATTGTTGCAGATGCGGACGATGCCCATCCAAGCAGAACTTTTGAACTAGGCAGCGCAATTCGCCAGATCTTATAAATGACCAATGGAATCCAAGGCGCCCCGCAACATCCCCAATTTCAGTCATACCTTGCCATAACCTTCCGGTCAACCTTCCGGCGGTTAATTTTAACAGTCAGCAGCAAATGAGCCCCAACAGTTTTCTTTGCTTGCGGGTCGCCGAGTCTGAGTAGAATCGTTGCCGAGAACCTAAGATCTCATCAATCAGTTTTTGTCTTCTACTACTCATCATACGCTTCGGGGAACATTTCATCTCGCAGCCACACTGAAATAGACCGAATATATGGCGACATTTAAACGCAAAGGCTACAATTCAAGAACGGCATGTGATCGATGTTATGAGCTAAAAGAGCGATGCGCCCGCTCGGCTATTGACCTTGCCTGCGCAAGATGTGACCGATTAAGGCTTGTTTGCTCCATTGTTCGCCCTATACGGCCGGCTGGTCGCAGGCCAAACAATTGGAATAATTCCGTCAATGCTACCGCGTCATCCGAGTCAAGCATATATGGAACAAATAAGGAGCATCAAATGGACATTGATTCATGGTTTCATAACGGAATCAGCGTCGACTCCAGGGAAAGACAACTGTTGCGGTTCCTCTTAAGTGAGCCCAAAAATTTCGGCCACCACCTCGTGAGCCCTACTTTTGAACCTACCGAGCATGGATCGCTTGTTGCTCTTCTTCCCACAGCCATGCCGTTCCTGAAAGACGCGCTTCTATCCTATGCAAGTGGGTTGAAGTTTGCTCAGACAAGTGTGGCGGCAGATACATATATAGATGCTAGCCATCGCTACGCGTCATCTGCTATCGAAACATTGCGATCGTTAAATGTTACCAGTGTACAAGAGGCAACATTATGCCTTACCCTCGGGAAAACTTTAGTTCTAGCAGTGTATTCCTTGATAGGGGTCGGCGCTGCTGAAATTTGTCAATACTGCCTGAACGCCACAACGGCATTTACAAATGTCGCCATATCATGGGACGAAGACCTAGCATCGCAGCATAGCTTCCTTATACTTATGGAAACTATGGATTGCTTGGTTCATTGCCGAAAGCCTGCGCAGAGATTTCCACCACGACACATCGGAAGTATAGACCGCCATCTTGGACTTTGTTTGTCCTTGTTACCTTGCTACTATGATTTATGTGTCATCAGCCATTCAATGGTTGATAATACTGAAACAGCATCCCTTGTTTACCTTTACAAAAAGCTTGATGAAGTACGAGTTGCCGTGGAAACATGGCAACCGCCACCCCTGGGAGATATAACCTATCAGGTCAAAACAGTAGACATGGTTAATCTCCTTGCCCAAGCAAGAGTATATCGACTAGCGGCGTTGCTAATCATTCATCGGCTACAATACCCATTTGGCCAGCAAGATTGCCAGGCAAATATCTGGTCAAATGAGATCATGAAAGAATTTGAACTCGCGGACTGGGCTACCAAACAAACCACTCGCTGTGTAACAATGCCATATATTGTCGCGGCAATAGAAATTCAGGACTTTGGCTCACGACTCAAGGCGCTGGAGAACGTGGACAAGTATGTCGACAAATTTACCCCAACGGTTCAACGAGCCGCAAGGCGATTTCTTTCTCGGATTTGGCTAGAGAGAGACAACAAGATAACCTATTTTTGGTTTCAGTCAGTTTCTAAACCTTGCCCTATTCTACAATCTTTCGAGTTCTAGATATTGTGATGACAACTCTCAGTAGTATGGCGTATCACGATGAAGGTATCAGTGATTTGTGGGACTCTACCCTAGGCTGTTTAGCATAGACCGAACTAATACAACAAAGATTCAAAAGAGTGTAATTCTGGATAGTTTCATTGTTTACAAGGTATATTTAGCTTTCAATCAAGACTGACATTAGTCTCGTGGTAATATTACTTTGTTACCCAAGCATCACAACAATTAACCTGCCGCTTTTTACTAAAATTGTTTACGGGGATGTGGGGATACCACTACATATTCCTCTAAATCAACATTTCGTAATTCTACAAATTAACATTCTTCATCACTTGTGATGATCTTAGCGGCAACTGTTTTTTTGTTCGACTTGCACTCAGGTATTTGGAGACGTTCGTATATACGGTGCGCACACGCGGTCTCACGATGCTCTGGCCAGGGTCTACGCGTTCCTGTAAGCTTAATACGAACCACACCAAGGATGTATGCATTCTTGTAAGCTTAATGAGCCCCAGGGTTACGCGTTTTCTGATGCGCCAAAAAAATTCACATACGCGTCCCAGCTGAATTGGTTTTGCTAAAGGATTAATTTGTCATAATGGATAAAATTAGGGTTATTACAGGATTCAAACTGACCAATGGCGTCTCACGCAATTTCTCTTATGCAATCACCTGCTGCAAGTGCAACTTGAGCCTCTGAATTATCAACGGCCTTTATGGCGGCATGCGGTTCGTTTGTAAATGGCGGTACTCCGATAGGAAGGTCCATTTCCGACATTCACTGCCACGCTTGACCGCTACAAGCGCGGTTGAGAAGTAATCATCCCACACAGCAATACCCCCTTGATGTTAGAGGATGCTTTGAGTAGACATTCAACTCTTTCTTATATATTACATCAAATAAACCACTCTGGATGAATCTCCAATATCCCTTATGTCCATACTTGTTTACTCTTACTTATTGGTTACTATAAGGATCCCTAGATCAAAGAATCATGGCCTGGACTCGAGCGGTTGCGTATGCTGTTTTAAGCTCGCAATTCTGGCTTCCCACCAAGGCTGATTACATTTGGCCGAATGCGCAGATCGATGAGCTTGAGAGAGAAGTATTCGAACAGGAAAACCCCTTTGACGGTCCCGGCAGCACTGTTTCTTTTGTGGACGGATGCAGTGGGCCAGCTGAGCGTGCGCTTGGTATAGGGCGTAGTTTTGGTGCTGAATGGATTAGAAACGCCTATCACGACATGGCAACAGCAGATGTGTCTGCTGGAACAGGTGGCCTTGACGCTTCAATTGTTTTCGAGATGGATCGTTCTGAGAACGTTGGAGATGCATTTCGGGAAACACTTGGCATTTTTCAGGGCAGCTATAATACTCGAGCGTCTATGGCTGATTTATTTGCCATAGGCGCTGTGATGGCTGTTGGCGCGTGTTCAAATGGAAAGGTCATTGTTCCATTTAGAGGCGGTCGCGTGGACGCAGCTGGCCCAGGTCCATCTGGTGTTCCGGAGCCTCAGCAAGACCTACCTACACATACTCTCAGTTTTGCGAAACAGGGATTTGATACATCTGAAATGATCGCACTCGTTGCTTGTGGGCATAGTGTTGGAGGTGTGCATGGTGTGGACTTTCCAGAAATTGTCCCTAATCCTGTGCCAACGAATGATGTTCGTAATTCTACGTCTCTGACCGACGGCGGGTTGGTGAATTATCATGACTCGGTTGACTAACTTCAAGACAACCTTTTAGGCAACGAACGATAATACCGTTACTTTTGATACAACGACGGACAACTTTGACAACCTTGTGTTAGTTTTGCTCTTGCGTCGCCCTGTCTGAACTCCACCAAACTAACGTCTAGCTTACTGCCAGTGCCAAAGAGTTCGTCGCCAATGTTTCCCAAAACCCACTTGCGTTTGGACAAAATGAAACAACACGATCGGACTTTCGTATTTTCAACGCAGATGGCGGCGATATGATTTCACAGATGGCGTCGTCCAATGACTTTTTCCTGAACACGTGCACCACTATGTTTGAGCGCATGATCAATACAGTGCCGAGAGATGTTAAATTGACAGATGTTATTAAACCTCTTAAGATCAAGCCTCGAAAGTTGTCTGTTACAGTTAACGATGACCAAACGCTCTCAATATCCGGATTCATACGAGTCAGTGCTGCTCTTCTACCCGCCGCAGAAGTTAGAGATCTTGAATGGCTAACTAATAGCAATTTGAACTTACTAAAGATTGTTGATGACCTAATTGGTGCAAATGGAACACAAGTTCTTATCCATTTAGCCTCGCGATCCGGTGAAGCTTTGCCTGTGGCCACTGGAACGACATCACAAGGGCTGACTGCAAGCTGCGGCTATCCTAATTGCGGTCCAAGCTACACCTATTTCAGATTCAGCTCTACAATTCCCGCTGAACAGGGCGTATCGTCTTTTACTGTCGAAATTATCGACGGCTCAACTGGAAAGGCTACAGTTTTCAACAATGGTGGCAGCGGATTCCCTGTATCTGATGCTATTCTGCCAATGTTTAGCCTTTCAAGTCAGAGCAGGATAACCATCAATGGTAGTGACGAGTTACAACTCAATTTGACCGCAGCAGTAAGTCCAATCCATGTATCATGCGGTAGTTCTTTTTCGCACAACTGACCATTTGACACCGATAAGGTTCTCAATGCGGAGATGTATGCAAACGTTTCACTCATTGTTCCGCAACCCTCAAATAAAACCGCTCCAATTGGCCCATGGACTCAGGAAATAGTTCATATGGAGCCTTTGAGCAAAATTTCTGGAACCAATTTTACACTCTACAGAGGCATATGGCAGAGCAGTGGTCCATTGACAGCAATCTCTTCGCACCCTTTCGATCTTGTTGCTCAGGGATCGACAAAAACAGTTTCTAGTCTCTTCAACTCCTGGGATGATGTTGAATTTGTTTGAATACCTATTGTCATATCCATGTGAATATAGAATATGGAACAAGTTTATGCCAATGATCTCCTATGCAATTAATATCGTGTTAATGAATTGTGTTCCATATGCTTGAATGAATCCAAGTTATCTTCCACATACATGAAAGCCGGAATGTTTTACGACAAGAAGAGGCAGTGTGATACTTCAGATATAGACCACTGCGACTCGACTGAAGGACGAGTACAACAATCATACAGAGGATTGATGCTCTTACCAAGCTTCCCCATAGAGAAATGAACGCGTTTGTGTTCGTTCCAGATCTAGATATAGTTCAATCTCCCGGGTTGAGTCTCGCAGCATTGGTGACACGTATTTTTGGAGGATGTTCTGGGAAAAGTATGAGCTGCCCAGCAAGCGTCGTATCTCCAGATGGTGCATGAAGCTACATCTTGACATCATCATTGATCTGATGTCTTTCAATCGCGACGGTATATGCCATATATGCTTTAAACATAAATTGAAAGAGCAAAAGATTACAACCCTGTTCGCCATGATTAGAAAATAGCACGATAGAACGTGAAAGAGGCGTACCGGGTGGCTCATGCGGCATAACGTCACATGTACAGTGCACAAGGGATCGAGGGCTGCGGTGTGGGGTTGCGGAAGTGTTTGCTGTTCTAGGCAATATTCTCATGATAGGAAGCGCCGTATATGGTTAGGAGGCTGCTTGGTTAGGTAACTACTTGCTCCGGGTTTGTACGTGGCATCGCAAAGAATCCTACAGCAAGATTTTCAGCTGGCTAAATGAGAAAATTGATGATGATTGTAAATGTCTTTCTCATGCTATTCCCATTTTCATTTCATCCTACCTCTGGGGAGAGGCGACCGTTACTGAATTATCCCCACTGTACATGAGCCACGATTGCCCCAGTCTAGCCTTGATCAGACAATAAAGATTAACATTATAAACCTTATTAGATACGATGAGTGGAAGACCGTATTTTAGGGACAATAATCCCTTTTTTAGTGTTCATTCTCCTGGCATCCTTATTGTGATGCTGGCGGATTACTCGGCAGACACTTCGCCAACCCAGAAAATCGTAGTTTGCTTACTTGGCAAGCTCCTTTACGACGTCATACAGCATATGTAAATCACTCTGTATGGCTACAAATCACAAAAGTCGCTAGATTGATAGTTTACAACAGCGTAGAACCCGATAATCTAGCTGGTTTGTCAGTGCTGAGGAATCATAAATGAACTCGGTTTCGCCTCTGCAAGTGGCTATAATAACCATCAAGAACTCTCACTTTCGAATTTATAGACGCTCAACAACAAAAGATAATTCTCCTATTCGTTAATTACTCCGCATATTTGTTCTTTGAGATCTATTGCGCTGATTCACACTTCCACATTGTCAAGATGGCTCTTCCTTCGACACAGAAAAAATGGGTTATTATGGGACAAGAGAAAGGCTATGATGAATTAAACTTTACCGATGGGCCTATTCCAACAGTCGGAGACTATGGTGTTCTGGTCAAATTACATGCAGCATCACTGAATTATCGCGATCATATGATTCCAAAGGTGAGTCTACTTCAGATATTTTCCATTCGATGCACGAAGTAGGTTGTTCCTTTACTTACTCATGTATTAGGGCACTTATATCTTTCATCTTCATCTTCCTATTGTTGGCGGTTCTGATGGGGCTGGGGAAGTTATCGAAGTGGGACGTAAAGTTACCAAGTGGAAGAAGGGTGATAGAGTTACCACGCTCTTCAACCCAGGGCACCAATCTGGACCTATGACCAGGGCTATAATGCGCAACGGAAGTATCGGCGGCTCTTTCGACGGCACCTGGCAGCAATACGGAGTATATGAAGAGAATTGGCTAGTACGCCTTGCTTCTAACCTGTCGTATCTTGAAGGTGCTTCTCTCTCGGATTGCGGATTGACAGCGTGGAATGCCCTTTATGGATTAAAGGCAGTTAAACCAGGTGATTGGGTTCTAGTTCAAGGAACCGGCGGTGTGAGCCTCTTCGCCATTCAGGTAACTCTGCAATGCTCCATATCATTGATTAATGGTCAATCTCACACGAATACTAGTTTGCAAAAGCCGGAGGGGCTAAAGTGGTCGCTACAACGTCGTCTACTAGCAAATACGAGCTACTCCAACGCCTTGGTGTGGACCATATTATCAACTATTCAGAAGATAAAGACTGGGGACTCACGGCACGGAATTTCACCCCGAATGAAGAAGGATTTGACCATATCCTTGACGTCGGGGGCCAAGAAACGCTGCCTCATAGCGTGAAGGCGATCAAGCCTGAAGGCATCGTTACTGTAATTGGAATCTTGACAGGCGTGGAGACTAAGAATGCCAGTATTCTAGATGCGCTGTTGAACACCTGCACTTTCCGTGGAATTCATATTGGTTCCAGGGACCAGATGGATGAAATGATGGCAGCAATAGATGCCAACAAGATCCAGCCAGTTTTGGACAAGAGAGTGTTCAAGCTAGAGGAGCTGCGGGAGGGCCTTGAATACATGGTAAGTACTCTGGCTGGCGCACTACTTATGACGCGATGATGCTAATAAAATATGTAGGAAGCTCGAAAGCATACTGGCAAGGTAGTAATTGAGATTCCTTGAGAGAAAGCCTCGCGTATGTGGTTGGATCTGTTCGGCATTGGATTAAAACGTATACAAGTTATTATCCATTGACTTTTAGATTGTATAATAATACGGAATTCCGAATATTGAACTCATTTGTGTCCAAATAAATCTTGACTTGGTGCATTTCAAGCATAGAGAGTAGCCCGTTGGTTGCTCTCGTGCGTCTGAACTAACTGAGACACCCCACTATTAGAGCATATCGCTAAATATACAGCTACAAAATACCATCAAAAGTGGCAGTATCAAGCCTGAATATTAATGATTCAATTTACAACATATATGAACGGTAAAGTAAATTCAAATCTACTAATAATGTATAGTTATTTTATATTTAAAGAGTATTTCCCTTTTATTATGTACTTTGCCGCATCTCGTGTGCACTGAAGCTGTGCTTCATTATCTCATTACCACTACTAACTTTGGTACAACTTTCTTATTTTTTTTTTGGTTCGCGTTGGCAAATTTTGGCCCGTGACTGTCTCTTTCATTGCTTCAATTATTGCAACTACTATAATTTAAAGCAAACGTTGATTTTTTGAACAGAAAACTGGACTAAGCTGCAGTGTCTTAACTCCCACCAATCATCAGCCTGATGGTAAATGATCATAGCTGCACCTTGATAGATCTCGATTGTTATATTCTGTGCAGACGCTGTTTCGTCTCTGTTATGCATTATGTGAGAAATTATGAATAAAATATCCGACAGCTCTCTATTGGAATTACATCTTGTTTGTTATTCGCAGTCTATTAGTATGATATCAACTGTAAGCTACCACGGCAGCTCATTGCCACTCCAGTCATAGAAATTCTTCTTTCCCGCCTTAAATGACTGTATAACATTGACACTAAGTAAAAGAATTAGCACTGATATGTGATATAAAATGATCCCGAGTAACTTACATGCCAGAGACACTCTCAGAGATGTCAATATCACCATATGGATTCATATCTGTCTTTACCAATCCTGGGTGAATAAGGACAACCGGTAAGCCCTGTCGGCTTAGCACGATGTCAAGTTCTTTTCCCAGGCGGTTGAGGGCGGTCTAAACCGTTTTATTAGCCGATTTAGTTCTCGCTGTTGTTTTAGGTTTACCCACCTTCGAGATATTATACATTGCTGTCGCATCATAGCCACTCCCGAACAGTGACTCGTGAACCGCTGAGATTTCGTCACTCAATTGCATAGACGCGAACGAAGATGAAAGCAGAACCAGAGTCTTCTTTTCGTACTTGGACTTTAACAAAAGAGGCACAAACTCAGTTGCGGTATAGTATGCTCCATAGACATTTGTCGTAATGTTTTCGATCAATGGCTGAATACCGACTTCCAAGAGGTTTCCGAAACCATTTAGTATACCGGAATTGTATATCACAATATCCAAAGAGTCAGTTAGTCGACCAATCTCTTCAGCAGCTAAATGAAGCGAGTTTGAGTCATTGGCATCAGCCGCAATAACTTGAACGCGACCATTGCTTGCATTAACAACGTCTTGAAGCTCATTTGCTTTGCTTGAATCTCTTGCAGTCGCAAAGATAGTTGCTTCGGGGAAAACAGATAACTATCGACATTGTTAGCTAGTCTTAAAAGAGATTTTTCGGTTGAATGGCTGAACTTGCGGCCTGCTTTACAATACCCAGCCCAATACCACGAGAGCCACCAATTAGTAGAATTGACTTTGGAGAAGACATTTCGTTTCGTATGGATATTGCAATAATGTTTGAATAACTTTGTATCTCGTTGTCGATTTTGATTGTAACTTGGTGTTTCAGAAAATAATTCTGGACGCCCGCTCGCTATTTAAGACAACTCTCATGTTCCTAAACGTTCTACGAATGTCTATTGCAGACTCCAAGATATCAAGTATGTTCCTAGTTTACAAATGCAATGATAATGGAATATTAAATTTATAATGTGATTAGTTGTGATGCCCTGCGGCAAGTAGCAGATTCAAGGGATATCATTTCGCTACGTAAGGTTAGAGCCAATAAGTAAATGACGTCGCCTTGCTCGATGTGGGAAAGTTAGCCGCCGAATTCCTAGCCTCCTGCTCGCGACCTGTGCCCCATTGCTGAGGATTTTGCTTTCAAATGGCCTTACTAAGACACTGTCGGGCGCCGAATGCTTTCAGCAAATGCTGTAAAAGGAAATACGCAATTTACTGAAAATGGAAAGCACATGAGATGGCGTTATATAGATTATTTTTACAATAATAGCGCGGAAAATGCCACCACGTAATTCCATCGAGACCAATGAAGCTGGCAGTTACTACGGCATGCCAACTGAGGTCTTGCTGTATTCTGACTTCAGTCCCTGTGAACTATCACAATCTATCATATTTTGACCATTCATGTGGACCTGTATAGCTATTCCTATACGCAACATGTAAAGAAAGTGCTCCAAGACACTTTATTCATATTATTTTCACTCTCGCTCTACTCCATCAATTAGATTCATTGGATATGTATGGTTAGCACCATTGTTTATGCTTTAACGCGAAGCCTAAAACCCGTCTTAACAAATTATGCTATCGCCATCGTTGTTACACCAGCTAGGAACATAATGCTGGCATAAATCCTAGCGCTATCATACCCAACATATTGTACAATAGCACCTGTAACAGGGCTTCCGATAAGCGACCCGAAGGCCATTGCAAGAAAGCACATACCTATTCGGCCACCGAGCTCATTCATATTGGCCGTCATACTAGCAATAGCAGTTGGAGGCACAGAGACGAGGGATCCTGAAAAAAATCCATATAGTATTGCGATAGCCATAACGGATCCCATTGATTGGGCAGGTATCCAAGTAAAGACCAACACGCCGGCAATGAGAGTCGCAGGAACCTGAATATTGAGAGGCCCGATCTTCTCAGCCGTGTAATTGGGCAGGATTCGTCCAAAGCTGCTCGATGCATTGGTAATAGTAAGGATGTAGTATGGTGCTATGCCGTCTGTATTGAGCTGAGTTGCAATAGCCCACGATTCGATGAAAGTATAGAAGGTGAAAAATCCAAGGAAAGCCAGAAAGATGCTTAAGCAATAGAGGCCAAATTAGATTTGACCGAGCGACTTGAAGTCTATGAGAATACGGCGTTTGTTGGCGGGTAGGACGTTGTTTGGAGATGGAAAGCGGCAAGATGAGCATAAATAACACGATGAATCCCATGACGCGAACGGCCCAGCCAAACCCAATTATTGGGATGAGATGGCGTAAGGAAATTGGAAAAATAATGCCCCCCATCGATGCACTAGTACTACCTAGACCGATGGCGAGGCCTCGGCGCTTGACGAACCACGTACCTGGCGTCGCAAGAGCTCCAAGGGCAACAAGACCCATCCCACTGCCAGTACATAAAGACTGAGAAAGAATGAAATGCCAGTATTTATTGGCCAGCGAGGTCATCATGAGGCCAAAAAACATCAAGAAGGAGCCACAATACATCATGGTCCGGAAGTATCCGGCGTCATAGAGCGTCCCGGTGAGCGCGGCGCCAAACATGAGAAGGAAGGCCTGTAGGCTACCAATCCAAGCAATTGTTGATGATGATGCTTCGTCAACAATCCCACCACCACTTGTGTAATATTGTTGAAAAGTACCGTAAGATACCACAGTTCCCCAGGAGGTGAACATGAGACAGAACGCCCCGGCAACCTGGATCCATGGCATAATACCGATGTCTGGAGGCGGGATAGACTTTTCAGTAGGAGTTTCTTGTCGGCTTTCGGTTGATTCCTCGACCGCATATCGACTAATGCTTGTGCCAAGACACAAGTCCATCTCATCTTTTGCGAGGGGGTTGTTAGGAAGATGTCCTGAGTCGGATGAATAAGACATGATTGAGATATTATGGATATCCAGAGTGATTTTATTCCGCCTGTTTTCTTTTTTGAGAGAGAGAGAGAGATTTGTTGTGTTCTCAAGAGTGGTTAATAGCTACATATAAAGTCTTATTCCCCCTTCTCGAAAGCAGCGATGTCCGTAAATAGCGGGCCCTTAATGGACCTGAATCATCCGTATTCAGTCCACTTAAAAATCTAAAGCGTCTTGTTACATGTAATATGTGCTAATTGATTGACCTTCAGTTTATGTTTCGATGCTACGTGAAGAGAAAATCCTTGTGTCAGACAATCCAGCAACGGCCAAGAAGATGAGGCCCACGAATGTAGGTGGCCTTTATAGTAAAATGGAACATCTCATTCAAGCTATCCGCAATCAATCATCGCGTTTTTATTTTGTCGTCTTTGTCTTTATCAATGTCAATTACTTCTCCGTTAGAAGTTTTCTCAGATTTGAGTATCATCAAGACTTTGCTGTTGGTAGTAGCATACGCGGCACAATACTTTATTGTGAGGATGCTCGTTCAAAGCACAACACTGACTAATATAGTGTTTGACGTGGGATGGGGCGAAGTAAAACTAGACGGTAGGCCTAAAAGGAAATTTGATGTTGACTGAATTGACCAGTATAATACTAGCGTGGTCAATGGATTACATATTGCCCGCTTGAGCCTACAAAGGGAAATGTGCTCCGCCGCAGCAACTGAGGTTAGTCAAAGACAGATTATAAATGAAGAAGTGTATGGAGGATACAGCAAGAGAGGCACTTATAGATAGTAATATTATAATACTTGACAAGTTGGATGAGATAATTGCTTATGTATGCTATTCCAGATTCGCTCAGGCTCCTCTTGAAGACTTTAGTTTCGTCATTATTTGGCCTAACTTCC
Source organism: Trichoderma harzianum CBS 226.95 (assembly GCF_003025095.1). Lineage (NCBI taxonomy): Eukaryota > Fungi > Ascomycota > Sordariomycetes > Hypocreales > Hypocreaceae > Trichoderma > Trichoderma harzianum. The sequence goes on from NW_020209264.1 coordinate 702,913, forward strand.
AGACAGCACAATTCAACACCTGGTTCGTTTCGCAACTTGCCAACATATACCTAATCCTGTCTCACATTCTCCATTTATTACAATCGAATTAATTAGTAAACTACCGGTTACGCGTTTGGCAAATTGTGGGAAGATGGACCTTTTAATTAAATAAAAGTTCAAAGCCATGGAGTGTAACTACATCTAAAGCCCTTACCCAATACCACCGATCGGGTAATACCACAGCTCGAATTGCTACAAAGCCAGTACTCTTGAATTCAGGAATATTCAGCAAAAGATTGGACCTCAGAGAGAGGTGTCTCCAGCAGATACCCAGGAGCCATCAGTATAAGTTAAGCTGGCGAAGTCCAACAGTGGCGACATCCAAATAAGCTTAGACTTGCCTCCAATAGAAACCATCTCATATGACGTTGTAATCTACGTTTATTGTGCGTTTGTTATATCCATTGAATGGAAGTTGTACCTTATTGAAGTATGCAGACACGGCGTCGCTTTGGTATGATGGCGTCGGGAAGACGTTGCCAAAGCCTTCGCCAATTACATACTCTGAGTGTGCCGTAACCTCATCGAAAACCACTTATGGTAGGGAATATTTGCCTGAGGGGAGCTGCCATTCATTCCTGCCTACGGACATAGCGTATTGACCTGAGTTTGGATCGAGCTCAACAAAAAGCCCGCGTCCGAGCCCTTGTAATACGCTGCTTCACCAACGCCATATTCACAAGAGGGCACGACAGTCGATCTCCGCAGAGCTAGCTTCATAAGCTGAACGCATTGGCGCATCATAAATGAATCCGGATAGAAAAGCTCAGCGATCTCATGAAATATCGATATGACATTCGTGGGTTCCAAAACAGCACACTGTTGGGTCTTATTTCTTTGCTTCCGCTAAATTGCCAATCAACGTAGTATGTATAGGTTCATCTCATATTCCATTATTCACTAATCATTGTATGTATATGTAACGGTTATTCTATGATCCAGTCGGCATCGATAGCACCGCCTTGGTTGGTACAATACTTGCACTTGACCACTTAGATGTGACGGTTTTGAGCTGAGTGTAAAAGTTCACTCCTGGTTTCCCGTAAAAAGTACTGGCCCCCCCTCCAGCTACGCTCTTCTTATTTCCTGTGAATGAGAACATTGGAAGAGGCACCGGGATTGGCACGTTTATGCCCAGCTGGCCTGCTTCAATGTTGCGCCGGAATTTCTCTGCAACTGCGCCTGAGGAAGTAAAAATAGCAGCACCATTCCCGTAGTCATTCCCGTTAATGAGATCAATACCTGCCTCAAGAGTGTCAACATTGACACATACTAGTACCGGGCCGAATATCTCTTCTTTATAGCATTGCATAGATTGCCTGACGTCGGTGATTATCGTTGGAGCAACCCAGTTGCCATTCGGATACTTCTCTGGCTTATAACCACGACCGTCAAGAAGGATATGAGCACCTTCGACTTGGGCACTCGCAATTAGTGATTCAATCCTCGCTTTGCTCTCGGGTGTAACAACAGGACCAAGATCAGCACCATGCTCAAAGCCCGCATCAACTCGTAGAGTTTTCGCTTTCTGAACGAGTTCATCAAGCCACTGTCGGCTCTCCCCCACAAATACTGCTACGGACAGTGCCATACAACGCTGTCCTGCAGCTCCAAAGGCAGCACTGACAATGGCATCCAGAGCCGCTTCTTTGTCACAATCGGGCATGATCAATGCGTGATTCTTTGCGCCCAAGTTTGCCTGCACCCTCTTCCCAGTTGCGGAGCCACGTGTGAAGATGTACTCTCCAGCTTTGTTGCTTCCAACAAAACTAATGGCTTTGATAACGGGAGAATCGATGAGAAAATTAACGGTATCATGTGTGCCATGTACCACGTTGATAACGCCCTTTGGAAACCCGGCTTTTTCGGCCAATTCAGCAAGAATCATCGCAGCGCCGGGATCTCTCTCAGAAGGCTTTAGCACCATTGTATTTCCAGTAATAGTAGCAATCGGTATGCACGAAAGAGGTATCATTGCAGGAAAATCTTTACGCGATATTTGTTAGAATCATACTGGGTGTTGGATGAGAAGTAGAAGAACATACTGAATGGGCAGATTGCGGCGATAACACCAAGAGGTTCCCTGTAGGTCCTGGTCTCCATGTCCTTGGCGACCTCCAGAATTTCTCCCTTCATATACTCGGGGCCGGCGCATGCGGCTTCTGCAACCTGCAGCCCGCGCAGCACATCGCCTCGCGCATCTGCAAATGTTTTGCCCTGCTCCAAGGTAATGGAAGCAGCGAGTCTATCCCAGTTCTCTTTGATCAAACTGACATAACGAAACATGATCTGCTGTCGGGCAATTATCGAGGTTTTGCTCCAGGAGCTGAAGGCATTCTGCGCCGATTCAATTGCGAGCTGTAATTCGTCACTGGTCATCATCGGTACTCTAGTAACCAAGTTATTTGTCGCAGGATCATGGACAAGGATGAAATTCTTTGATTGAGACAGTCGGAATTCATTGTCGATAAAGTATGGCGTGTCCTTTGGGTCGGATATTTTTTCATGAGTTTGAGGAAAATGGGTAGAGGTTGAGCCTAGCAAGCTCGCCGCGGTTGGGTTTGAGTCTTGTGTCATTTTCAATTCGCTTAAAAAGTAATGTTGATACCCGTTTCAGGATGCGAGGGTCGCACAATTATAAGCAGGGCTTGAGATTCTTATTGAGGGAGGCTGATTGTGTTTTATTAAAGATTGAAGATATTCCCATCATTCACCCCCGCAGTAGTAGATGAGCCCAATCTGCGGAGATGCCCAAATAACTATTGGGAGTTCCCAACTCCCGTGTGGGGAATAAGGCACACATGCTGGTTTGGTAAGCACCATCACCGATCAAAGGGACCTGAGCTGAGAAATTAAGACACGAATGCTCTAATCTAGACATCTCATCATGGCGCTTTTTGATCTGAAACCGGCGCAAGGAATCGATGATGCGGCTTGGAAAATTCTCACCTTTCCAGCGTACCATTCAAGCACCAGGTATTTTGCTACTGTGCAAAGAGACGACTGTCAGAGTTGCTAAAGGAGTATGATGACGTTGAACAAATATCGGAATTCTCGCGCCGGAAAATGTGAAAGGTACAGTAGCATCGATCAACAACAGTGTTAAGAATAGCCCGATAGATCGGTACAGTTTCTTTTGTCGATCTCTCTACTCCGTATGTAGAAGGCTATTCTAACCACCCACTCCACCCGTTTTCCCCCAGCTACCAGGGTAAATTTATTATTAGTACTTCTCTTCAGTAGCTTTGGAGTCGGAATTTTTCTTTAAAGATGGTATGAGACTTTATTAAATTGGAATCAAATGCTATGTAGTCGCCGCACATCAATGGAGGATGCTGAGAGTGTGCGGAGAAATTAGCTGCTTTTATTTGCGTTTGTGTATCCAGTAAGTCTACTGCCGTACATTGAGGTTGCTCATCTGGAAATCGACTCGTTCTCCCACTTAATTGCCTCGATAGAGATGCTGACTTGGCACTGACATTGGGTGAACGAAGAACACCAAGAACAGCCTAGGGTATAAAAGCCTAAACATGCCAAGCTATATAGCAACACCTTATGCACACGCAAATACCTAATTATTATAGCCGCTCAAAGGGCAATCTGGTTTAAATAAATAATGGACTTATTTTTAGCTTTTGTGTGAATAGTCATATTGCGATCTCTGTTGCTTGAGCATCCCCTTAAGCTAACTGGAATTTTAGAGCACTCTAGTTATATCGCTTGAGATGCCATTGCTGTAGCAGTCCGCTCCGTCCACCTGTTGTGATTCGGAAATAAATGAGTTTGCAAACTCCGTCTGGCCTGAGGCTTCATCCTCTATCATGACAGATAAGAGCTTGTTTTACTAGATTTATTTTCTATAGGTACTCACAGCTCAGCACTAGCATATTAACTTTCTATATACGATCGAGACGCGAAGAGCGATCAACAAGTAAATAATATTGCGCAGAAAGAGAATATGGAAATAGTAAGAATTAGATAAGCACTAATCAGGAGCGTTGCTGAATATATTACTTTGTACACATCGAATTGTCTTAGGTTGCAGCCACAAAACTTTATATCCTGGAATCCAGATTAATCTTACACCGCATTGCTTTCTCCTTTTGACTAAATGCTCACATCTCCATAATACCCAGACTTACCAGATTTATATAAGAATATGAAGGAGTTCTTCCAGTTCCTTATCATATTTCCCTTCCGTGTAGCCGCAGAACTATCAATCTATGTCAACTACTGAAACAAAAACACAAGTTATATATCCAGCATGTCAGGCAAAGGGTACCTCGAACAAACCAATTTGCATACGGAGGCAAAATGGAGATCGGCACTCTTAACATATCCCGGAAACCTACAGGAGGCTTTGCGAGAGGCTCAGAAGGATTCTAAAAAGACCTTATTCGGTGTTGCACAGGGGGTTCCGAGCCCATTTTTAACGAAAGTCTATGCTTCTACCCGACCAGACTTTGTATGGTTTGATGTTGAACATGGCATGTTTGACCGTTTGGTGCTCCATGAGTATGGCATCCTATGGACTAGATCCAATTTCCCCTTTCATCGACCGGATTAGCTAACTACCATAGCGTCATTCATGCAGCCCAGCACCACTCTGAGGGTCAGACGATGGCCATTGTCAGAGTGCCAAAAGAAGATGAGATTTCTTTAACTACGGCATTGGACGCGGGCGCTGCTGGCATCATCATTCCACACTGTGAAAGCAAAGAAGAGGTTGAAGAATTCATGAAGAAAATTTACTACCGTGAGTACGATGGATTCAAAATAACAGAAACAGAAAAAGAGACTTTGGCTTACCATTAACGGCATAATTAGCTCCTCTTGGTGGTCGTTCATTCAGCCCATGGGTTTTCACTCCCGGTATCTCAGACGCGTCTTTATATGCGAATGATGCGTTCAATATGAAAACCTCGAACAAACATGTCGCCGTTATCGCACAAATAGAGAGCGTCAAAGGTATCGCAAATGTGGATGAGATTGCATCCATACCCGGAGTCTCAGCACTGATGTTCGGGCCTGGAGACTTCATGGCAGATGCGGGACTGGAGTTAACTTTGGGACAACCTCACCCTACTCTAGCGGCTGCCATGGAAAGCATGTCCAAAGCTAGCAAAAAACATAATGTTCCTCTCTTCGGGTATGTTCATCTTTTCTCCATACATAAGATTATTCATGCTCAAACTAATATGGTATATGATATAGCGCAGCTATGAATCTCGATATGATCCCAATGTTGATAGAATCTGGTCATAGAGCTATTATGGTCATGCTAGACGTATGGGGTATTGCTAATACGGTAAAAGCGAACCTAGAAAAGGCAAAAGGATTCCTTTCGACTTGAAAAGCCATTTAGCTAGGAACTCTACACTAAAAGTATTATGTGTTGAGGAACGCAGACATCTTTGCTTTTCTAATAATATACATCTACAGTATAGAAGACGATAGAAGATTATTATGATCATGGTTTTTATTGTCTTCCATGCTTTTATTTTTAACTCTGAGTCCCTTCAACGCGTGAATTTCCTGATGCGATGATGAAATGTCTGCAAGCAGCGCTGTGTTTTGTTACCGATATAAATGAAATAAAGCTGGCATGCTATAAGACAGATAGGGTGTTGAATATACTTAGAAGTGCATTCTATACGTTGTCTGAGAGCCAAAACTAAAGATTAAAACTCTCAGAAGAAATGTAAGAAGCCAGTATGGCTTCGGCATATAAGAAATCATGCATTCGAGATATCCATACTGGGGCATCCAAGCGATTTCCGAAAGCTTCAGGATTTCTCCCCGGAATATGTGCCTGCAAGTTTTACTGCCAATGCCAGGAACTCACTCTCGAGGGCAACCGATGCAGCACCTGGGACTTTCCCAGCATGCATTGTACCGACATTTCCCAGCACTGCAACTGCTACATCTGTTTCCTCATTCCAGAACATACTTCCATTGAACCCCAAAGTACTTCCGTTGTGTCCAAACCATGCATTACCATCGGCGGTCCGCATCTTGAAGATCCCATGGCCTACCCATACTTTCTCTGTTATCGGTATGAGATCCATCATGAGTTTCAGCGAAGATGATGACAAGATTTTCGCATTTCGAATAGCAAGTGCCAGAGTGCAAAGATCTTTTGGATGCGATAAGTTGCCGCCGGCGACCCATTCCGTCGACATGTTGGATTTGCTTGCGTCTAGGAGATCCGGGCGAGATTTAGGATATGTGAAAGCAGGGCAGACACCAGCTGTCGATAAGAACGTAGGGGTCACCCAGTGGTATCTATTGGGCATTTGACCCGCTTGGGGCGATTCAAACCCCTCGAGGTAGGTATAGTTCAAACCCAGAGGTTCGAGTACTCGCGAGCGAATCAGACTTGCAGCTTTGACGCTTGAATGCCCAACTGATGCATGATTTTCGAGGGACACTGTTTCTGAGGAAATAAATTCCGCAACCAGACCTAGGAAGGTAAAGTTGGTGTTTGAGTAAGAGTATTTACCCGGGGTTGGCTGGGGATTCGGCGCTTGAAGATTCGGATCACTCTCATAACGGATATAGTCCAAAGTTTCCGTGCTTGTCCAAATCTTATCAGGATCAAGATCTGACCCACGGCCCTGCCGGATCCATTGGGGATCATCTTCCCAGCTTGGGATGCCAGAAGTATGGCTAAGGAGCTGGCCGATCGTAGCTCCGGAAGCATGAGGAATCCCCCGAAGAATTTCGGCAGAGACATACTGTTGAAGAGTATCATCAATGCTGAGTCGCCTTTCTTCAATGAGCTGCAAAATGACCACACTCATGAAGACTTTTGTGATGCTTCCAATTCCAGAGACGTGTTCCAAAGTAAACGGGGTTTTGGTTTCCACATTCGCCAGCCCTGCCGTTCCTGACCAGAGAAGCCCCTCCGAGGATGCGACCGCAGCCGTTATACCAGGAACGCCAATCTCAACGCCATCTTGAAGGCATTTCTGCAATGCACCTTGCAAGAAATCTTTCGTATTATTATGTTGCTCAGACATTGAACGAAGTTTTCGACAATGAACAGTTTCAATTATGCGGCATAAGACGTTTGCAGGAACCTCACGACGCTGATGAGTCAAATTAGAATGTTTATAAGGCCAGTGCTTATTAGTCACAGCACGTCGTGCACCGCCTACACGTGATCAATCATTCCGCCATCGGCACTGATTGCAAAGAGAAATGACTGCAACATTTGTGTTTGTGCCCATACGGTTTGTAGGGAATGAGTAATAATTTCCTGCTGATATTTGTAGCTTTGTGTTGAAAGAATGGGGATTAAGACATCAAATATTGGGAAAGCCCCGCCGGCCATTACTAAACAACGCGCGGCCTGAGTGGCAATGGTAGCATTAAAGGCTTTCCGACAGGCAGACCAAAATCTGAGAGTGCCGATTACCTTGTATTTAACCTTACTGAATTTAATACATGAAAAGCTTGGCGATGTGTTCTGCAGATCTTTGATGGTGACTAATGACATAGGCCTATGTCCTTCAAATGTCTCATATCATCAGGTGACTTCGATGTGAACAAGAGACAATGCGGCTGATGGAGCGTTTTAGCAGCGCACGACAGCGAGAACAATAACAATATCGAATCGCAATCGATTCATATGTTATTTTAATCTTTTCTGCAAAATGGCTTGACTGATTGGTTTTAAATAAAACATCAACGGCCCATATAATTTTTGTACCTCGTATTAATATGGTTCATGGGTCAAGGCCATTTCCCCGTTGGATAAACGTATCGCAAGATAAAGCTCCTTCTACGGCAGGAGGATAAATCTCAAAGCAATTACTCAACTTAGAACTCCCAATAGACCTACACTGGATAAGCCGTAAAAGGACCGAGTTGCCGAGAATCTTCAAGCTCCTTCTTCTTTGGGGATTCTTCGTATTAGTGCTAGCCCCAGATCCGTCGTTCACGGCAAAGACGGCAAGCCTTTAATAGCGTTTGATAGCATCACGACACGAATCGTATGGTGGATTAAATATTCAGAGACGTCTCGACCTAATATATTTGATGTTTCCAGATTGGGAATCTTCTGGATTCCCAACGTAGACCGCATCGTGAAATATCGTGCGAATGAATAATGTCACACTCGCCTTCCTCGAAGGTTTTAGATCGGTCCACCTACTCCGTATCCTCTGTTGACTTAGAAGTGTTCATATAATCCCAATTATCTATATAAGAATGGTCTTTCCATGTATCTTGGAAAACAAAGAATTAGCCTGCATTAGCCATCTTCTGCATTACAATCTTCAAGTCAACTCCACAAGACAAAGAAATCAAAATGTTGTTCACGGCGGCTATACAGCTGGCAATGACAGGCTTAGCCTTGGCTGTTTCCAACCCTTCAGGCCAAAAGGTGACCAGTTCGTCAGCTTTCAGCAGCGGAGCCGGCAATAACAACAATGCCAATATTTATGACGGCACTGGAAATGCTGGATCAGACACATACAGTAAGTCCCCAAATGCACATTGCGTCCAATGTGTAATCGTGCTTTCACCATACATGTTCTCTAACAATCGTAGGGTGCTATTATGGCGGCTGGGAGAGCTTCCCCCCCGTGTCTGAATGGATTGAATTTGACGCCATGTGGAACTACTCAAAGAATGCCATGGCCGAATCTTGTGCCGACCTCGGCATAGGATCTTGCTCGAATGGCGCTGGTGCTTTTGGAGCTGGCAACAGCGGAGAGCAAACTGGCTTGATCTGGAATGCTATCCAGCAAGTTGCCCAGACTTCTTTAGTTGATCATCGATTCATTCTCGCTACAATTTTACAAGAAGTAAGCTTTCAAATTCCAACCATCAGACTGTTATTGCATGTGTGTGTATTCTGACATTTACAAAGTCCATCGGTTGTGTCAACGTCTGCCCGACTAACAACCCAGATCCCTCCCAGCCAGATAACCCGGGCTTGATGCAGTCTGATGGCGGAGTGACATTTGTTGGCAATTCGGCCAGCAACTCGGCTCAACAATCTAGTATTACCCAGATGGTCATTGATGGTACACAAGGAACTGCCTTAGGTGATGGACTGGTTCAGTGCATTAACCAATACGGCAACATCTATGAGGTAAGTCAAAGAGAGTGAGATTAGTTCGGAGAAGCTGGCTGACACTTCGTCTTTTACCTAGGCGGCTCGTTGTTATAATTCCGGTTCAGTTAACGCTGGGAACTTGAATGATGGCCAAGGAGCTACGGCATCCTACGTCAATGATATTGCCAACCGCATGACTGGCTGGCTTTACTCTAACTCTAAGTTCAACCAATGTTAATTGAGCGGCAACATCAATATGTTTTACCATTCAAGTATATAACTTACGGCTATTAGCATGTATATTCATTAAGAAAAGAAATCTGATCTACCTGGTAATTCTCCTAGGCCTGCGTTTAACATTTGTCCCACTGCGCATGTCTGCATTTAAGTGCTCCCTATGTCTTTTCCTCTTTTTATGATGCCTATGGACCTTTCCAAGTTTGGGTAAATAGTGATCACTTTCAGATTGAACTCCAAATATTGTATGTAGGGTAATGCTTCCGGTACGTAGGTGAATGGACGGTAGCGACACATTGGGGAAATGGTGGGGTATCTACTGCCCCTGATGCGTGGGGTGTCGGCCGGGATGGAAAGTGAGAGATGGAGTAAAGACAAAGATTTCAATGCTCTGTAGATATAGCCATGAGTATATAGTTCAATTTTTTCTTTAGGTATAGACATGAACAAAACTGTGCAAACGATAACCTGGTAGAGCCTATGAGGCTCTAATGATATGCTTATGTAGATATACTACCTCTTATGTCCGCAAACATGTACGGATTGCGTTCGAAAGGATCGCCTCGTAAGCGACAGTCATCCCACGAATCCATACCCCGGCACAAACGTCGTATTTATGGAGACACTGGAATAACATTTCTTGGCGTGAGAATATTCTCCGTTAGCAATTGATCCTTAGTATTCCTCATAAAGCGAACGATCCTTTAGTAGTCGGAGGAGATGTGTACTCGTAGCGTGTAGTCCGCGTCACGCGACCACAGCCATGTCCGTCTCTCGCATTAACGCAGCATTCTGCGTCCTTTGGATTCTCCTCTTCATATTTTCCGCAATTTTCTCATACGATGACCCGTCATCCATCTTTTTCAATGCCGATAGAGCCTACGAACAGCGCTTTTCCAGTGTGAGAGCGGCTGAGGCGGACGCATACATTCGCAATCTACCCGCGAGAGTCATACCGATCAAACCTGTCGACAAGCTGCTCTGCATCGGCATTCCCAGCATTAATCGCACGACCGAGTCGTTCCTTTCCTCCACGATTGCTACATTGTCCGATACGCTCACGCCAGAAGAGCGTGCGTCTATCCGTATCGTGGTGTTACTGGCCGATAAATCGCCCTCGGAGCACTTTGCCTATGGACAGAATTGGCTCGAGCCGCTTGTTGACGAGGTTCTCCTCTATGGCGAGCCGCCTCAAGGAAGCACCAAGTATCGCCGTATACCGCTCGATCTGAAAGAGGGGAATATTCGTGGTGATGGCCGGGTTGAGAACATGAGACTTGACCACTCAGCGCTAGTCGAAGCGTGCAGAGAGCAAGAATACCCATACTTTGCGCTGGTGGAAGACGACATTGTTACCACTAGGGACTGGTTTCCTCGATTCATAAAAGGGCTGACATACGTCGAGCAAAAGACCAAAGAGACTACGAGAGAATGGATATACCTGCGATTGTTTTACTCGGAAATATTAATGGGATGGAACAATGAGGAATGGTTAGGCTATTCCAAAATCATCTGCCTGGTATACACCGCCGTGCTGGCTGCGTTTCTGGTTGGGCGGAAATACGTACGCGTCGGCGCTTCGAGCGGCGTTTCACCGCACGCGCAGCGTTACCTTGCGGCGCTCGTCTTTGGTCTTTGGTTGCCGGCTCTTATTGCTCTGTACTTCCTTTCTGGTCGTCTATTCACCGGCAGATTGAGCCCCTTCAGCTTGAGCACATTGCATGGAGCACGCGAGATGCCACACTACGGGTGCTGTGCTCAGGGACTTGTCCTTCCCCAGCGACACCTGGAGGGTTTCCAAGCCCTGCTTAGAGATCCGCCATACGACTTCCCGGGAGACATGATATTGGAAGACTATGCAGAAGCTCGTGGCCTTGTCAAGTGGGCGCTGGAGCCAAGTGTGTTCCAGCATGTTGGGTTCAAGGAATCTTCCGATGGAACCCGTAGGGCTGAAGTTTGGAACTTTGGATTTGAAAGGCAATATAGGATCTAATCGTGGGAACAAGTTTGTGCATTAAAGTAAGCAAAACAGTATATGGCATAATATATTTCTCGGTCATAGCAAGAATATGTCATTCGCACCATCCATCTCCCCCATGACTCCCTGGACATCCACACGGCGACCTAAGAGATCTTGTTTCTCTCGTACACGCATCATTAGTATCAGGATAAGCCTGTGGTCAGTCAAACTTTCCCCCTTGTCACCAATTGAAGTATCCATATACTCTCCGGTAGCATGGCTGCGCTCTCGTGCAGAGCCACTCATGGCCGACGCCATTTCATCCATGAATTCCGAAATCCAGTCCGCATAAATTTCGTCCGTTGTCTCAATTCCTGCGATAAAGATGGGCAAAGGCCATAGCATTGAGCGAGGTACCTTCATTAGAGACGCCAACCGGCTCTTGCGGTGTATCTGTCGAAGTTGTAAAGCAATCTTCAGTATACCGCTGGTTGCCATTGCGGCAGTCGAATCACTACGAATATCTGGGTACAAAAATCGTGACCATAAAACTTTGGCAGATAGAAATGCTGCATAGCAAGATAACCACTGCAACGAGGCTCGATCGATGTCTCGTGATATACTTGCAGGCAGAAGTGGATGCGGAGATAGACTACCGTTGGCAGTGTGATTACGGGAACCTCTGTTGACAATGTTTTTTCCCAGGCTTGTGGCAACGTGACGGAGTGCATTTGCTGCAGGATTAGTCGCTATTGCAAGATCAAATTCTGTATCCATGCGCCGTATATCGAGGTTGATAGCGGTCTCTTTGGCTTCTGCGAGCTCACGGTGTTCCGAGAGACTGGAGTTTTGTTCTAATACATGTTTCCACGAGCGATACTGAAGCATATTAGAAATGAGGCAAAATGTTTCATGCGTTCGAACTGATACAGGCACTTTTTTCTCGTCCTGAACTAGCTCGTCAGCAGGATAAGTTTGGCCAAAAATCTCTGACAGGTATGAATGCGAATGCGATAGAATGTATTTATAACTGGGATGGCGTATGAGCGCGTGTAGCAACGTAGTCATGGCGGTGCTTTCTCCACTGTTGCTGGATGATAATGGTGAGGAGAATATCCTTAGGCGGACATCGATGTAGCAGAGCCATAAGAGAAATTTGCATGCCAAGGCAGAGAGAGACGTATTATCTAGATGACACGCTAGGTGCTCTTTTAAATTGTCCAACCGCCTGAGAATCGAAGTAGCGTCGCCATTCAGAACGTCGCATCTGCAGAGAAACAACACAGACGATATTGTGATTTCAGCTTTTGATGAAATGACACATTGGCCGGTCGGTGCAGCTGAGCTAGGCTCCAAGAAGTGGTCATTTGAGTCAGTACAGCATGATAAACGCCCAAGGCCTTGAATCGCTTGAGCATAGTAAATTTTCCACGATTCGTCGTGGGATGTAGAGGTTGCTGCTAAGTGTTTTGCAGCCCAAGCCAGGACCGCAAACCGGAATGGAGAATGGGGACTACAATGATCACTCTGAATGTAGTCTAGGACAAATCTTAGATAGTTTCCTTTACCGTCCTCTTTGAGAGAGTAGCCACAGCTGGCAATCCACCGCTCGAAATGAGTCAGATAAGCAGTGTCTTTATTGACGTGTGGCAGGGGCATTTCCTCTAGCTGCGGTGGGAAGCCTGTTACTTTGGCACGCTTCTTTCCGTAGGGTGCTGGCTCTTCCATCGGCTGTATCCGGCGACTGCCTTCTCCGATATCGTCAAGCTGGTATTCTAGCCCGTCCATGGAAAATGTGGAATCTGGCCAGCTGGGAAACTCAATGTCTTTGTCAAAGAATGACTCGAAAGAAAAGTTAAAATCCGAGATATCTGAGATCTGGAAGCTGTTCAATCCAACAATATCTCCCTCTGGCCGTTGGCTGTCGAGGCTCGTGATATCATGTGTGGATGACGTTGTCTGCTCAGAGTTCCATTTGGATAGCCGTGTATTGGATTCGGACTGCCATTTATCTTCCAGATCTGTATACACCATGGCAGCTATGTCCGGGGATTGGTGTTCTCCTATGTCCAACTCTGTCGCGCATGTTTGCTGATGGTCACTGACATCCCCAGCAACATCCGGCTTCGTCTTGGGATGTGATGCTAAGTGAAGCGTCTTAGGGGCCTGCTGCCTTGGATTGTCCAGGGATGTGCCTAAAGAGATTCTCATATTGCTATCAAACGATGAAATACAGGCTGCTTTTAGTCGGACGCAGTTTTGACACGGATTGCCTCCCGAGCAGCGGACTTTTCGCTTCCTGCAGGTCATGCATCCTGCTCCGTGATTAGTTGATCATGTCCACTGTCCTACAATATGCCCATTTCAATACGGCTGTTGATCCCCGCCGAGGATTGCTTGCTTACCATGAAAGCTTCTGCGTTGTGTGCGATCCATTGTTGAAACGATTACTCAGGCATCTAATCAATTGGATGGGATCAATAAGAGACGGATGTAAACTCAGCCGCGACTCAAAGGAAGATTGTTGGTGGCCTGTTCAAATTAGCGCGCGGTGAACAAATATAGGCTATATATGAAGACGCCACTGTGATACCAGGTCCCCTCAGCAGTGCGGTATTGGAGCTATCTACTGTGGGTTCAAAGGTCACATGTGGCGATAGTGAGTACAGGTTAAAAAATCCCAATTCTGTAATGAAAGTACGGGGTCACGTAACGATCTAAATATTTTAGAACGTAGTCGAGCATTCTCTCATTGCGAGTAAACAATTCTTGCAAAGGTGTTCAGCTATTTGTCCATCGATCTGCCTCACTGATGAAGAAATTCCAGTATATAACACCGACAGCAACAAAGTTTTCTCAACAACGTGGTGCATTTCTTAGGACATATACATTGAATTGGATCACCCAACTTGCTACTCTTTCCAACTACATATCCTGTCATTTATTTCATCTTTCTTCCCACCAAGATCTTCTTCGTTACATTGCAACTAGCTACCAAGCATATCGAAAGTAATGCAGCTCTTTGTCAGTCAGGTCAAGGAAGTCATCTTCCTGTATGGCATTTGGATCGACTTTGCCATATTTCTTGTCACGTTGTTTGTTTTGTAAAATTAGGTAGGTCATCAAGATGAACGCCAACACAATCAAAGCCACAAACGAGGCAATCATTCCCCGAAAGCCTGTGGGGTAGAGGGGTGCCTCCGAGTCAATGAAGAGCTGTGGTGCGACAAGATTTCCGGCCGAATAAGCAAGAAATATTCCTGCAGAAACGGCCGTCTTGCGCGACATTCCAGCGAAATTAGAAGCAACGAGGCTCAACACCATTATATAGCTAATGGTGTTCGTGAAGAGAATGTACACGCCAGCCAAACGAGTGAGTTTGTCGGATGCCGGCACGTAATACACTATCAAGCTGCCAACCAAAGGAGGAATGTTGGATAAAATAATGACGACGCATCGAGCGTTTCCTATATAAGAACCGACGATACCACTGGAACCATTAGCCTACTATAGGTATAAAAGAGGTGAAGAATAACTTACGCAACAATGACACTGAAAAGCTGAATGGCATGCTCGGGCATAGAATATATAGTCGCCTCGAGGTTGGTATATCCGAGTCCCGTTAAGATCAATTTGTTGAACTAGAAGGTCAACATAGTTAGCAACCCATTAGGTTTGTGATTGATTGGATAGAGGTAGGATAAGATGAGCGTTGCGTTGAAAGCATCGACCTGGCGGCGAAAATGTGGAGTAGCGAAGACTCGAAATGTGGGCAGCGATTGCTCGACACCTCAGAAAAAAAAAATGAAGAGGTGAAGGGGATAAGTTGTACTTACTGCTGTTAGTCCACCACCTGGAAGGCATTGGATAAATGCAATACAAAAGAATATCCACGCTTGGGGGTCCACAAGAACAGAGACCGCTTGTTTCCATTGCCAGTGAGAAGAACTTATCCCGGTATGATTCGACATTACACGCAAAACAGCGATCCGTTTCTCTCGTTCGTTCAAAAATTTCATCTTCCACGGAGAATCGGGCAAGAATAGCATGAGGACCATAGACCAGAGGACTGTGAACCCTCCAAAGGTGATGAACATGTACTTCCACGGCGAAAGCGAGCCATGGCCATGGCCAATACCGTAGGCAATAAGATCTCCAAAAAAGGACCCAACAGAGTTGCCTGCCCACCATATACACGAACGAAGAGAGTGTTCCTTGCGAGTATAATATTGGCTGGTGATCAGCACAAATGCCGGGTTCGTAACGGATTCAAAAAGGCCAAGGAAGAAGCGTGAGGTAGCAATGCCTGCAAAGTTCTTGGCTGTGATGCCTAGTAAAATGCAGGCACCCCAGCCAAACACATTACCGGCCAACCATTTACCCATAGGGACTTTGTGAAGCAAGTATGCATTGACTGGCTGTCCAACCATATAGCTAAAGAATGAGCGTTAGTTGTTATGCATCGACCGTCGTTCGTATCGGCGGAACATCATACCCAAAGTAAAAAATGCTAGCAACCCAGCTGTACTATTGACCAACGAGATGCTGTAATAGCATTAGTATCTGACTTAAAAGCTTTCGCCACAAACACACTTACCGTATCATCTTTAAGTCCAAAGACTGACGCGTTAGACAGAATTCCCTTATCTAGAAAATTCAAGGTATACGTCCCAAGTAGCTGGAAAGAAGTTCTGTCAGCAGGTTCTTCTTCATAGCTCTATAGGTAGCTTATAAAACATTCCATGGACGATGCCAAATATACTCACCAGTGGCATTAGCATTAAATCGATTTTCCACCGCACACTACTCGCTTCCTGATCTGTATAGACGAAATCTTGATCCTCTGTAGTTTGGAGAAAGTCAAGAGCATCATCGTGATGTTTGTGTAACTTCTTGGTAAAGATGTCTTCCCCAATCTGATGAACATCACTCGGCTCTACAACAAGTTCATCGTGATGGGCTGAGTTGATTGCATTCTTGTCTGAAGCCATGGGTGTTTCCACACGAAAAGACAGCTATGCCTTGCAAAAATTGTAGGTTTTGTAATTATACTTGCCAGAGCCATTATCCCGGTGAGCACTGTCCTCTTAAACACTTTTTACATCCATCGAAATGCTTTGGCCGCTGCTTATCTCGGTCTTTGCCAAGAGGTGAGGAGAGCTTGCTATACAGCTGCCGAGGGTGGGAGAAGATAGGCATCTCGCCATGACTACCAAGAAGGGTTACTATGCCGACCCCACAAACCCACAGCCAGACAAGCTAGCCTCGTACATGGTTGCCATGCCGAGATGGCGATACCTTCAGTGATATCTTCGGAACAGATCTTTATGCCGTTCTATGTCCGATTACCTCCTTGGATGGCCACTTCCTGCACTACTACATTAAGGCCATCTTTCCCTGCTAATTCCCAATGGCTGTTAAGTTTCTTTGGCCAATCGCCAGCCTCCAGAATCTGCTCACCAGAACAGGCTAGGTTGCCTAGCGCCAATCCACCATGATGCTGCCGTCGAACTATCAGCATATTGTTCTCAGGGGACTACCATATGAACGTGGCCATACCCATGGAGAACAGGCTCGGCAGAAGATTCTTGATAGCCTTGCTCACTATCACGCCCCAGGAAAATTACTTCCATGGTATGGATTGAACTCTTGTATTTTCTAGTCCTTTTCTGGTCCATTAGATATTTCCGTATTTAGGCATCTGTATTCCACATTTACTGACCATGTGCAGGGAGACGTCTCTGCGCATCATCAAGGAGGTATATCTCCCAGGTATAGAGAAATATTTTCCCGAAGCACTCCCGGAGCTTCAAGGTATCGCAGATGGAGCCGGCGTTGATTTGGATGAGATTTTGTTCCTCAATGCCCGTTACGATCTTGCCAGGGTTCGGGGATCAACTATTCGACCTTGTCCCTCGAGCTCAAATACAAGCCCCTCAAAAGCCGCCGTAAATGCCCATGGAACTCAAAATGGTGACAACCGAACCCAAAACGCAGTTTTGGGCGATGATATCTCAGATATGCAAGAGCTTCAAGAATGTACCACTGCTGGATTCCTTGCTGAGTCGATGAGCAATGGTGACATTATCTTGGCCCAAAATTGGGATATGTCAGCCAACGTTTACCTTAAAGATACGGCTGTATACCTAGAGATCCACCCAGATGCATCTGAAGATCTACCCGCTATGTTTGTAATGACTGAAGCGGGCCAGTTGGGTCGCTCAGGCTTTAACTCTGCAGGACTTGGCGTCTGCGCGAGCTCTCTCATGTCAACTGAAGATTACTTCCCACTGAATCTCTCTCTGCCTCCAGGGAGTCCACAGGAACCACTCTTACCAATGTCGCTGGTCCGCCGACAGTTCTTGCACAACACCAATTTTGCCAATGCACTTATAAACGTCAAAAATGCCCCGAGACACCTATCGAACAAGCTCATTGTCGGAACTGCAGACAACTTTATCATGTCTTTGGAGATTACGCCAGGCGCTGTTCACCTCGGATATCCTTCCAACGGAGATAACTTTGTGGTAGCATCGAATCATTTCACCAGCGAATCCTTCCAAGCAAGTCAATGGAACGATCGTTACCCCGGTGGTAGCAGTTGGTTCCGCGCCGTCAGAGTCGCACAAAGAGTCCGGCCATCGAATAACAAACAGCTCACGGAAGAGAAAATAACCGAAGCGTTCTGCGATCATTTGTCACTGCCTTCATCTGTCTGTCAACACATGGAGGATTGCACGGTCAAGAACGTACCAGATTATCCATACAAAGGTGCCCAGACAACTTTGGCTCATGTTCGATACAACCTAACCAAGCGAACGACGAGCGTTTGCAAGGGCCCGCCTTGCATGGGCAAGTTTGATCAGTATTCTCTACCTATTACAAGTAATTTGTAAGTTGCAGTTAAGAATAGTAGTATTTCTTTCATTCCATAGAGGTTTCATTTACTGACCACTTTGTCATAGAGGTCAGCATGAAAACAGAGAGATTGATGCCAACTACACGATTGTAAATGGCAAACTCAGGAAGCAGGAAACACCCTAATAGTAGGATTACAGGTCTAACATGAATTGTGTTTCAACAGTAGCATTCAACACTGATTGTGCTTAAAATTTTGTATGGTGCAATGTTGGTCAGATACTGGACATTGCATGTCAAGTGAGCAAAACGGCATTCATTTGAGCTAAAGAATAGAAAGCTGAGAAAATATTCACTTATATGAAATACAATAATACCTCATTATATTTACTAGTTATATGCCATCACAAACAACATCATAGATAAATATAAATGCAGAACTGTGCTCGTGATTGGAGATGATACCATATCCAAGAACAATAGTCCGAAATTAGTTGCATCTTCAATACAATGGTAGCATTTATTTTAATATTGTACCTTCTGTGTTTGCGAGCTGGTCAGAGTTACTGATCACCATCATGAAAAGAATCTTGCACAGTAAAACGATACTGATCCCCTCTCTCAAGATACACAACACGCTCTCGCAGGCCTTCCTGTTCGACTTCATTCTTGAAATCTGACAGTGGTGACAGGAAAATGTCATAATCATCAAAATGAATTGGTATCGTAATATCTGGGTCAATAAGATGGATCATCTGGATTCCTTGTTTGGCATCCATAGTGACCATGACCAATGGCGCAGAGGGCCCCGGAATAGTTGTGCCTCCCAGATGAACTAGCATAAGATCAATTCTCTTGCCATTGAGTCGCTCTGGTATCTCTTTCAACTCATCGACGAAAAGAGTATCTCCTGAAATGTATATGCGGTAACCCGTCTTGAGTTCCTCATCAGTATTCTGGTCGAAGTGGTGATCACAATTAGTAGTGATCCATCCCAACTCCAGGAGCCATCCATTTGTGGGTGGTACAGCACTCAGTATATCATTGATGACAGACAGAGGGCCCGGGGGGATATGTTTTCCGGGCATACCGGTCACTCTAATCACAGATGTGGTTGAGTTACCATTTGTTGGGTCGGTATGTATGCTTGTTGGGTCTTCCAGTAGTATACTCTCGAAAACGTCCAGGTCGTGAATAGCCCTGAAAGGCTCAGGGATAGACTTGGATGTCAAACATGCTTTGGCATGAGGAGTCGTAATAATCGGAAAGTCCCGATTGAGTGAGTCCTCAACCAGCTGATCAAAATGATCTTCATGGTAGTGAGACAACAGAATGCAGTCCATTTGAGGCAATTTGTCGAGGTCAACAGCAGGATTGGTCTTGCGCCGGGAAGTAACACCAGGCCCTAAATGAACATGGTCTCCCGCATGCAAAAAGTTCGGATCTGTCAAAATGCGAAAACCGCCCCATTCCAGGACAGTTGTAGCGGTTCCAATAAAGAAGATACTGGCATCTTCCTTACCGTCTGAAACGCGAGGATGTGTACGGACATTTGTGATTGGTAGACTAGTGGGAATTTCTCTATCCTGAGCTTGTGAACCAAGCAACGAGACTCTGGACTTAGGGCCAAGGATTAGTCGCTCTGTCGGTTGCATTGTTGATAATAAGAATGGCTTATTGGAGAAATTAGTTGGATGAAGGGAAATTAACCACATGAATTGTAATATATGAGACCCGGCTGTGTAGAACACTTCACCTAGGGCTCCAGAGCCATGATGCTTGATGACGCCACAAAGACGTAGCAAATATACAACCTATACATCTAAAGAAGGATCACACCGCACGGCGCTTATTCTCGGGTGTGGCAAAGGGGAAAAAAAAAAGAGCAGCTGCATTGCCAGGTATCTAATAATGTTGGTCAAATGATGCATTGAACTTCTTTACAAGCTAATATTTCCCGAGCTATATCCTCGGTAATTATATGAATCTCCATATGCGTGCTTATTCGGGTACTGCTATAATGGCGCTCTGTCCCGTGGCATCATTGTATACGTTTTTGCTCAAGACTTTTAGGCCAGCGTTGTTAAGCAGACTAATCCACTGCTTTTCAGTTCTTTCAGTTGAGGCAAAGCTAACCATCATGGTCATGTCGATTTCGGTTGATCGCGAGTGGGCGCCTTTGTTAGGAATAATAATCTCGTCGATAACGAGTACCGATTCTGAAGACATCGCGGACAGAGTATTCTGAATGATGGCGATACTCTTTTCGTCTGGGTAATCATGTAGTATGTTACGGAGGTAATACACCTTTGCACCTGTTATTGTGTTCAGTATACTCGCAGACGCGAATGGCTTACTGTGGGCGTACCTTTAAGTGGCTGCTCGGTCCAGATATCATAGCTTTGTTTCTCGACTCCTTCAACTGGAATAGCTTGTGGAATAACAAAAGGTTGGTCTTGTAGCACAACACGGCCTAGCAACTTAGGATGGACTTTCTTGAGCAAAGCGCACTGCTGGCCAATGCCACCGCCAATGTCCACAAAGAGAAGGGTGTCTGCAGAAGGATTTGAAGCGTGTTCGGCGAAATCAAAAACATCCAGCCAAGATTTCCGGCCATCATGAAGCTCAGACATCCACAGGTTAAAATCGTCCATGATTCTTGGTTGTCTCATAGCCCATGCAAATGCTGGTTCTTTGGTGTTGTGGGCGGCTTGGAAGGGACTATGCACCAAGTCATCTGGGTTGGCATACTTCGTATCGGCTAAAAATTGAGGTGCAGCCAAAAGACACGGCATAATGGCCATGAATCTATTGATCACCGAATTAGTGCGGAAACAGGAGCGCTGTGTAAGAGAATTTGACCTACGAATGCGCGATTCCTGCTTTAAAGCCTGGGCGAGCTAAGGTGCGAGTAATTGTAGTGGCAGCATAGCTGTTCTCATCAGCCTCCATGATAAGATCATGAGAGGCTAAGAAGCGAAGAATACGGCCTTGAGATATGGATTAGTATGCGTTAAACTATATAAAATATACTCAACGTCGTTGAAAGCAAGGGTGATGAGCATACTAAGTAGCAATGGATCAGCTTTCGAGGACTGGGCGAGTGTCGTAGTCGTGACTGGAACCATAGAATTGGCGAGCGAGTTGAAAATTCCGAGCTCACAAGCAATATGAGAGAAAGTAAGGATCATGGGCTGCCGAAGAACATGTTAGTTGTGCCCCACTACTGAGTGAAACACCGTATTGGTATATTTGACTTACTGAATTGTTCACTCGGTAGATGGTATCAAATGGGTCCTCGGTAACATTCAGTAGTTTCTTAGCAGCGTCATAGAGCGCGCGTCGTTCCCCAGCATCAATGGGCGGGGAACTGGCGGCAGCTTCGAGCTGTGATGCAAGGCTCAACATCGTGGACTGAGATGTTGACTGGTTTTTGGCTTGATGTTCAACGAATGCGAACAGTAAAAGTCTAGTTGGGAGAGAGAGCGTACTTAAGTAATAAATTGGTTAAAGATACATGGACTAAGAGACTGTTATAATAGAACCATGATAATATCGAAAGATGGAAGGCTATTTCCTGGGCGAATAATGCCCACGATGCTTAAGCTGCAGCCCATTGGCAGAACCTGATAGTAACGGTAATGCTAGCTGCACTGGTGCATACTAGTAGTGAAGTACATCCACTGCGCCACTTCCTTCGAAGCTATCTGTTGGCACTACTGCAGTTACTAAATGCTTAATACTCCTTCAGGATTGCTGAAGTTGATGGGCGTTCCAATTAAATTCCTGCGAAATGACACAAGGGAGGAAGATGGCATGAATCGTAGACAAGTTTGAATGGTACCAGTCTTTTAGGACAGGATACTGGGCCACCTAGGTAGCAAAGGTGTTAAAGCGAGCTTACTTTCTTTAGTCAGCGAGTCTCGACCTGTTGACAGAACCGAGCTAATACAAAAACTCAAATACAAGTAATAGATCGCAAATATATGGGTTGACGTAGTGCGTAATAGTACAAAGCCAAGAGTTGCATAAGAATTAGTAAGATAATGATCAAAATACCTGGGCTTTGGGAAATTGGCTGGCTTTATGTAGTTGGGGCCAAAAATATATGCATATCAAGTAACTTTATTATGGACGTTGTGTATAGGTTATCTACAGTACTACGAAGCATGACTGAGAATTATACGCGGCGCAAATCGAGAACTGACTCATCCCTTTACGTAGGATCTTTCAACAATGGCTTCATCACGTAGGAATATCCCCCAGTGCTTATAAACGGCAAGACAATACCATGCGCTTATAAAGAAACCAGCGAATTAACGTATTGACCAGAGGTAACAACAGGTATTCACTACTCCATATAATTTGAACCAAAGGATTAAAAATATAAAGCAAAATTCTCGGCCCATAGCCAAGACGATGAATCGTCAGACAGCTCATGGGGTGGCGACATTGTAAGCAGATAACTACGCTTGTTCTAGCAGACTGGGCTTGCCATTGTGGTACCTAACATATGGATCTTATGATGACATATTTATTACATAAGTATCTAAAATAAAATATTTGTAATTATGAACCTCTTTCCGACAAATTCTTTTCATTTTTTACGTTCCTTTGATACGGAATCAAATACGCGGTTGGTTCATCTGCTGATGTGAAAAATGATGGCAAATCCAGAGTGAACCGTTCCACTAGTGCGGAGTTTTTGCTAGCCGACCGTATTCAGAGAGATGCAGGAGAAGGAGAATGAGTAAGCTGTAAGCCATTCTTGCCAAACTGAGACTTCTCGAACTGCCTTTTCCCCTTTCTTATCGGGCATATATATACCGACTCGGCTGTTAAAGGACAAAGAGTATTGTCAACAAACACCATGACGAGGCCTCCGATACCCTATACTCTTTGAGAACAACTGGCTTTAGGAATTCCGCTTAAGCGAAACCCGTGCACCGGAAAGCAGAAATTTACCTGATTGGGCAGATCTTGACGACTGGGGAGAGTCGACCTCTTCACCCTTCCGCAGATGACGGATGATTATTGATTCATTGAACTATACAATATGGTCTACGAGAAAAATGAAAAGACTCTACAGGTTGAGTGAGTCTGTCGCAAACAAAATATGTTCATGATCCAAAAGCAAAGTGCCTTCTCCTATGGGAGATTTGGAAAATTTCCGACGATGTTCTCTTTGCAATTTACGATTATCTTTCAACACTCAACATCTGAAAAAAATGCTGATACAACTAATTGCAAGCGCCGAAGATTACAGCTCACATTAAGCAATGTGGCTTCGCAATAAATACTACAGTTTACTTCGTATTAATGCGTCTATGTGGGGACAGATTGACTGCGCCTCTATCCAGATGTCAGCGTTTATCTCCAATTCAAGGGACAGATAAACAACAGATGCGCCTATACCTAAACCTTAGCACTATCTTGAGCTAGGAATCTACTGTCATAGGCTGTCCTTAAATAATGGAAACGCGTAAAATCTTATCCCGGGGTTCTTGAGCTGTCTACAGGCCACACGCAGTATCGATTTGCCCCGAATCCCGACGTGTTCTGGCGCGGCTAGGTGATACCTCTGGGAGACGCGCGTTTCAAGATTGGAAAATCTGAGAGCACAGCCTTTTTGAAAAGGGGGAAAGCCTTCCATTGTAACATATTTAAGACTCTAAAAGCATCATGTGTGTCTATGATTTTTAATTAGATTACGCGCCAACATTCGCTTCGTTACCTCTCAGTCACCTTCGTTTCTCCTGTTCGACACTATATTGTCATTCATAATATTTCTTTTTCAACAATTCAAAATGAGTTCCGGTGATAATTGTATTGCGGACTGGCAGCACGTGTCATACTCCTATTATAAATATGTCCCATCTCTTGCGGCTGCAGGGATTTTCAGCGCACTCTTCTTTTTATCACTTGCCGGCCATTCCTTTCGCATGGTCAGAGCAAGAGCATGGTTTTTGACGCCATTGGTAATTGGTTGCTTATGTACATAGCCCGAGAGAAATGATACTACCCGAGGAAGTTGCAAGTAACTGACCGCTTCGAATAGTTGAGTTTGTTGGCTTCGTTGGCAGGGCTGTTTCAGCAGAGCAGAAGCCTGGATGTTGGACTGAGACACCATATCTTGTCCAAACACTATTTATATTACTTGCTCCAGCCTTATTTGCAGCATCGGTCTATATGTCACTTGGACGCATTATTGAGCTTGTCGATGGAGAAAAGCATGCGATTATAAAGCGAACATGGCTTACCAAGATATTTGTTTGCGGTGATGTGATCTGCTTTCTTCTTCTTGCTGGTGGTAGGTTTTAAAGTCAAGGCATATTGCACACCGTTTGGGAGACATATCTAACATCAGAATAGGAGGCGGTATGCTGGCTTCTGCAAAGACCAACAAGGCCGAATTCGATGCGGGAAATAATATAATCATTGGAGGCCTGGTGTTGCAGCTTCTCTGGTTTGGGCTCTTTGTTGTCATAGCACTTATATTCCACCGTCGAATGATACTAGCTCCGACCGCACGAAGTCACCAGGCCGATATAAAATGGAGAAGCTATCTCCACGCACTCTATGCTGCAAGTGCGCTTATCATCATTCGAAATATCTTCCGTCTTATCGAGTATTGCCAGGGCAGTAATGGATACTTGCTGACTACAGAGGTTTTTGTCTATTGTCTGGATGCCCTGCCAATGTTCTTGGTTGTTGCTTGGTTTCTTTGGAAATATCCCGGAGAAATGAGCCCTCTCCTTCAAAAGCAGGCCCTTTACAACAATTCAATGCACGAGATCTAATTTCATAGAGTCCAAGATCAAATTATAGAGCTACTAGAGCAGAAAGTTCGAGATACACATATGTTACCCGCTTTCTAGCATAAAATTGAACTTCTTCTGGGTGTTATCAAGTCCTGTTATTAGTTTTTATCCCGGAATATCTTCTAATAATCCATATCATTATAACGCCAACTGACACTGTCGTGCAATGGGAGTTCTATACCATTGACTGTGCACATACTCCATACTAATTTTTGTGTCCATGTTGAAGGGCTGTCACTACAGTCGCAAGAATAGTACTATTCTTATTCAAGAGTCTGGAAGAGAGTTACTCGATTGCATATATTAGTTCAGTGACATTTATTCTTCGGCTACTTGAACAGCATCTGCTTTGGTCATTTGGCGTTTCAATGCCAATTTAAGTCCTTGATGAAACAACTACCTCAATTCTAGGTAGTGATCAATACTTCTATTACCGCAACATTCTCGATATCGTGAAAATACTACAGATATCTATCTTGCTATCAATCTCTTCAGCCAAGTCTTTCCAAATTTTGAAGAAGTCTCATCTATCGACGCAATCGTTTTGTGTTCTTTGTACTACGTCTCCGGTCCACTTTCTGCTTTCTCTGAGTGAGTGTGAGTGTTTCAGTGTTCCTTGCAGATATAAGACCGAAATATAAAAGTGGTTACTTTACGAAATCCGATGCCGTTACCGGAAAATTGATAGTATTTCTTTGAGAAGGCCTTCCAATCCTTAGAGCAGAGACATGTGAGACCTACGGGTATGGAAGGTAAGAATAAGAACTAAGGATTTTGTCAAGTATAATGAGGCAGCATGGTGAATATGCGGTGGCTGAAGTTATATACGTCTTTTGCATGTTCATGGAGGAGCGTTGCTTTTGATCAGAGGATCAACAGGAGACGAAAATTTCGTCCTTCTCATTTTTTTTTTTTGGATAAGAGGTAAAAATTAACATTTGTTCTCGTATACTAGAATGGAAGATTCATAAACAATTACCGGGATGCTAGAGCTATTAAGCATTAGTCGATCCTCAACGTCAGATCTTTGGGTATTTTGACTGATTATGGGCCATATTAGGCAGTGGATGACATCCAAGGCCATGTTTGTCAACCAGCATAATGGTCTGAGCAAAAGAGGTAAGAAAAGAGAGGGAGATAGAAAAAGACATAGGGAAAAGCATTTATAGCCTATTAGTGTAGTTCGACTATCAAACGTAGCAAGATGTACAGTACTATACAGGTTTAAATCTTCACCTTCCACTCTACATCCTCCCAGCCCGGTCGCCGCCTCATCTTAACGTTATCTAGCCCGATTGGCTTCTTCGCTCCTGCATTCAACGCATAATTCTGCGTAACAAATCCATTCTCGGCTTCACAGTCTAGAGCCATAATAACCAGAGCGCCAGAAGCAAGGATCTCCATCTTGGCGAGATGGCGACCAGGACACAAGTGAGCCCCACCGCCATATGGTACAAATCCCTGAGTCTTGACTTTGCCTTTACTGTCCGTTGCAATGCCGCCTGGTAGAAACTTTTCAGGTCCAAAAGTTTCAGCGTCTCCACCCCAAAACGTATCCCGGTTATGCAGGAGGAATGTAGGTATAGACACTCTCCAACCCTTTTTAAATAAAACCTCACGTCCAGTATCTGGGTCGGTGAGTACAACGTCTTCGAGAACCGCTCGATTACATGTCGGCGTAGAACCAATGCGGAGAGCCTCCTGATAACAAGCATGGAGTAATGGGCATTCAGTCTCGGCGCGCCCAATATCAAGCTCCGCTTGGCGACCGTCAGGAGTTTCTTTGACAGTCAGAACGGATTCAAGCTCTTTACGGAGGGCTTGTAACAAATTCGAGTTGGCAAGAATATTTTGTATCATGGCAACAGCTGTAGGAACAGTGTTAACCGTAGCGACGGATACATTGAACACTTCGATACGAGAGTAGTCCTCGATGCTGACGTCCATCTTGCGTGCAGTGGTAATGCCTAGCTTCACAGCATCACTAGCAAAACTTTCATTTCCACTTTGGAAGAATTGTTCGAAAGCCTTGGAGATTTTGTTGAGAGTACGGACACCAGTGGGTGCGATGAGATTGGGGAGGAAGCCCCAGCTAAGCCGTAGTTGGTTCTCATCAAAAGTCCTGTAATTATATATTCTTTGAGTATTAGAACGTATGAAAGAGCTTTGGAATCTCTTACCAGATGTCTTCAATGATGCTCTTATCAAGAGCCACTGGGCTTCTTGGCCCGTATAAGCCATTAGCTGTGCCCAGTGTAATGACATCCCGTAGCCATTGGTAAAAGTCTCTTGTTGCCCATTCTGCATCAAACGCATTCACAGCTTCTGCTACTACATCTGAGCACATCTGGCCAGGCAGATTAACACCCGGACCAGGGGCAAGTGCGTGACCGAACTCTTCACGTCGTTCTCTTAGGGCTGGGGAGCCGTTGTAAAAGCCTGTGTGGTCGATACCAAAATGGTGGCCTGCATCCTTGCTTAGACCCAACATCTTAGGCGCCACATATGCGATAAGAGGCTCCATAGACATTGATTTGGACTTCAGAGCGGCATGTGATAGTCCCGGCGTTGTGACAACATACGTTTTGTGGCCCATGACACTGAGTGTATAGGCAGGCCATGATGTGTGATGCCTTGTCAATTTAGTATGCAAAAGCATCCATATTCAAGGGATATCAGTTGTTCTTACCTCATACGGTCCATATAACTGACTCCATACCTATAAAACCCTACAAAATGACCAATGAGTGGTATAGATGGCTTCACAATAGGTGGCTCTCTAGGATCGTGCCCCGAGACGTCAAAATAGTGCCAGAGAGCTAGAAGGACACAGAAACCGAGACCAACATATACCGACGAGTGTCTGGTAGCCTCCCCGGTGAGGTTGTCAAGGGGTAAGGAGGAAGAGGTTGTGTGAATATCCATTGTTGGTAGCTGTGAGACTCCCTCTTTGTGAGAGACCACTGATGGTATGGCTCACACTCAATATGGTCTGGCTATGTACGTGTATGAATGACGACGCCAGATCCCAATTATGTATTTTTGCGTGTTAGAGAATGTCGGGAAAGTAATTATATGTGCGGTAAGCTCTAGGGATATTAGCACAAACTGAATACTTACCTGCAGGAAGTTCCTTGTCGACTACGTCGCTTATCGTCAATCTTACGAGTGCTTAGAAGAGTTTTGTTTCATCCTTGGTCCAACGTGGGCTTGTCTATAATATGCTCCTGCATCGGGTAGTGTGCAACGGGCGCGCGATTTTAGATCCACGAACCAGTAGGATATGTTACTTCAGCCAATCATCTACAATACCGTTTCTTGGGCAGAACCTCTAAAAATAGGCCACGACGGCGTTCTCCTCGATAACATTGCCTGATTAAAGTTCTTTGTGCATCTCTTCTATCCTCTATTTGGCTAGTGATAAGCGAGATCTTTTAATGCAACATAGGATCTTACAGTTCGTACGGGATTACGCAGGAGGGACAGGGAAACGCCTGTGTTCATGTTAGACCGACGGTGGTGTCAAATGGAGATTACTGGCGCTAAAGTAAGGCTCGGCTATAGTAATAAACTGTGGATGATCGAGGCCTGTGCCTGGTGGCTGTGGCAGGTCCACAAAAAGTAATCAAGCAACACCAACTGGCCCAAAAGACAATATGGATGGGCGTCATCACAGACCCCATCGTGACTCAAGTGTTTACTCGCGAATCCATCAGGATTGTGTGATCTATCAGATTTATTGAGGGAAATTAGTCTTGGAAGGGACGTGTTTAGTAGCAATAAACTCGGTCCGTGTCATCATGCCCTGGTGGCTGATTCTATGCTATACACACCCCATCAGCACCAACACGAACCTAATCAGCTCACAATTGTGAGTCTGCTCGCAGTTTGGGACTTCAAGATATGAATAATTTAATGGGCTTGTTGTGGCTCAAGCCCAAGGCGGAATTCACCCTATGCTTGCCTACTTGACACTCGAGAGCAGGAGTCACCTACACTTGACGGTATTTCGTGTCGTGTGTCTTTTATGCTCGTTATAAGTTCTCATTTTTCAGGCATTCACTCGCATACTGTCACATTAATACTCCGTATTGCATACTCTCGAAAATTAGCAGAGATGGGTGTCCAGTCACTGCTTGCACTGGTCGTCGCGGTTGGCGTCACCTCGTATCTCAAGCTCCATGGCGCCTCATACACTGCAATTCTACTTGGTCTTCTAGCATCTACAGTAGCCCAGCTAGCTATATCATTGGTATTCTCAAGTTTAATCTACCGGTGGTTCATATCGCCAACGAAAAGTCTGCCCCATCCTAAAGTACGAGATCCGAACACTATGAGATTCTCAGGTATGAAATATGACTCACTTTTGCTAGGATACTCCCTTTATCTTGGGCAACTTGATCCCATTTCTGAGCGAGCCATGGGGATTTCCACTGGTACGCTGGCAGCGTACGGTGCCAACCACTACTAGTGGCTTTTATCGTGTGTTTCTGGGCCCATTTGACTATCTCATCCCCAAGAGTTCACAAGCAGTGACGACGGTCATGACCCAGCCGTATTTGTTTCATAAACCCGCTGCGGTTCGAGATGGACTTGTTGAGAGCTTAGGGGTTGGCCTCGTTGCTGCTGAGGGTTCTGTCCATAAAGTACGTGGTCTCAATTTGCATCTCAGACTGTCATCATCGACTCTAACTTTCCTCATAGCGACAAAAAAAACTCCTTACGCCTATATTTGGGATGAGTCGTAACAGACGTCTCGTTCCTCAGATGTGGGCGAAAGCCCTTATCTTGGCAGACAAGATGCAAGAGCTTGTTACCAAATTTGATGGCAACTCGGACATACTTTTTATGCATCCTCTGACCATGGCAGCGACTCTCGATGTCATTGGTGTAACCACTCTGGGTGTTGATTTCGACTCCGTGACACGGCCTGATCAACCCATTTTAAAAGCATATCAGCGCGTCTTTCCATCATTTGAGAATCAAACCGCGACCGAGAAATTTTTCGGCGCAACTCTTCCCGCAATAATTTCACCGCATCTGCTCTTCAAATTGCCATTGAAACCAATCCAGGAGTTCCATCAGGGCATGACCTTCTTACAAGATTTCTGCTTAGCTCAGATTAGGCAAAAAAAGCAAGAGATTGAGGATGATAAAAATGACAATATAGATGTACGGGAAAAAGGTAGGCTAATAATCCAGTCAACGGCACACACTCTTGCTCTAACACCACTCACAATTTGTGACAGATATTCTCTCTGCTATTATTGCTTCTGGCCTTGAAGATGAAAGCGAGATTCTTAGCCACATTTTGACAATTCTCGCTGCCGGACATGAATCTACAGCCATAACGTTGGCGTGGGCCATCTTCAAACTCGCGCAGCACCCCATTATCCAAGATAAGCTGCGGGCCGAACTGCTAGCAGCAACAAGAAACATGAAAGGAAAAGAGATGACACTTGATGAGATCAACTCTCTAACGTACCTGCGATGCTTCCTGATGGAGGTCTTTAGACTTTATCCAGCGTTTCCAGCAATGATGAGAGAAGCAGGCAACGGAACTCTGGTCGGTGATCTCCATATTCCAAAGGGAAAACAAATCATGGTCAGTCCGTATGCCGTCAATCGATCACAGGAGCTGTGGGGAGACGATGCAGACGAGTTCAGAGTCGAACGCTGGGAGGAGTCGTATAGTGGCGGAGCCAAGAGCTCTCAGGCCTTTTTGACATTTTCCAGCGGGCCACGTATCTGCATTGGCAAAGACTTTGCCACACTGAGCCTGAAAGTATTCTTGGCGGTTTTGGTGTCAAAGTTCCGATTTGAAGAGGCAATTCCCGGTTGGCACCCGATCATACAAAAGGGGACGAGTCTTAAGCCTCAAGGGCTGAAGGTGAAAGTGACGCTGCTATAATGGATATATTGTAGTAAATAATGTATTTTTTATTAAGAATAATTTGTTACATTCACACTTTTAGAAATCACTAGAGGAATGGCAAAATTGTGTTTAGGCAATGGTGGATTTTCCTATAAAGAACTAAAACATACTGGAGCACCAGTCTGTAGACATTGCGTTTTTTCTCGCATCTATTCGATTGCTCTTGTCTTCGGAATCAACCCAACCTTGGTACCGGATCCATTCAACAAAGTGATAGACCATTTTTCTACCCAAGGTTTCTCACTCCGCTTCTCCACCTGCTGGAATTCTTGTAACATTCGGCTCAATATGTATATCATCTCTGCATATGCATATGTTTGGCCCATACAAACCCTTGGGCCAACGCTAAACGGCAAAAACTCCCAGTGTGGGTTTAGACTATCCCACCGCTCTGGTCGGAATTCCTGCGCATCAGGCCCAAATACATCTTCGCGACGCTGGAGGCTGAATGTGGAACAGCTTATCACAGTTCCTTTGGGAACGAGAACAGGAGATCGACCATCGTGACCTCCACCACGAGGGAGTATAGTGGTACGATTTGCAGCGCGGAAGAGTCCTGGGACTGGAGGATATAATCTCATAGCTACAACGAAACCATGTTGGTAAGTATGTTATTAAATATGACTTTTATCAGGTTATACTTACTCTCATCGATTACCTGTCGCAAGTATTTTAGTCCCCTAAGGTCGTCATATGTTGGCTTTCGTTGTTCAAGGTATTCTATTTCTCCTTGAAGTTTCTGCCAAATATCCGGTCGTCTTGCCAAGACAAAAAACAAATTGCTCATTACGCTGGCTGCTGTATCCCGTCCAGCGAGAAGCAAACCCAAAACCTCAAACCGAATTTTCACGAGGTCATCCGTGCTGTCAAGAATGCTATCCAGGAAAGAGTTGAGCGATTTGTGATCTTTTCGTGTTTTCCGTTTCAAGTAAGCCTTTTCAATAATATCATCCACGAAGTCATGTAGGATCTTGCACGTGGCATTCATCTCGGTATCCCGGTAAAAAAGCAGGAGAGGGCCTAGAGCGGCACGCCGGTTGACCAAGTTACCAACGTTCTCAAAAGCTTCAACGACCTTGTGTAGACGGGATCCTGGTTGACAATTCAAAGTAGACACCTTTTTATCTAGAAAAAGCTCAACAACATTGTCAAATGTAAGCCGGAAGAATAATTGCTGTAGATCTACTGTGGAACCATCCTTGGGGAGGCATGTAAGTAAGTTTTGTATGTGACCTTCCAGCTTGCTGAGATCTTCTACTTGGCCCTTGCCAAGATGTGGGCGAACCAGTGCCTAAAGAAAATGTATGAGAAACGAAACCTCTTCTAGGTAAAATTGAGGGGGGCTGCTTCGAACCCTTGAATGCTTCCACAAAGCTCCATCCGTAGTCAACATACTATCTCCTATGAAAGGACCAAAAAGACCTTTCTTGCCACTGTCAAAGTCGCTGAATTGGCTGGACAACAAAGCCTTGACGTTTTCCGGATCTATTGTACTAATGAAAAACTGCCCCATGACAACTCCAGAAAATGTGTCGCCAAACAGTTGAAAGCGATTCTGTGCTTCCTGCAAAGATCGGCCCTCCCGAGCTAGAGTGACTTCTTGCCGGTATAGGCCATAGCCAATGAGTCTTTCTTTCTGTGGTATACGCTGGCAAGGTTGGCATCCATTTTTCCTGGCGAATTTACGCTGCTCGAGTGACAAGATTAATCTCTGGACAGCCCAATAAGCCAATCCCAAGAGCAACAAATAGTAGTAGTAATACATCATGGTAGTATAATATGCCGTGACAATACTGCTAAAGGAAAAAAAATATCAAGAAATAATCGGTAAGAATGGGCTTATGCATGACAATATTAGCCTCGCAAACGTTCAACGGCTCTCTGTGCTGGCCCTTTGAATCCGACAGTTTGGGGACTGCCGCCAACAAGTCTGCAAGGCATCTGTGTTTCACCCCACTAACATGATGTGTGCCGGTTTTGACCGACTCACTCCCCGCCATCATCAATTACACACCATCAGCACTGTAATTTAGTGTGATGGAGACAATGGGACTCCGCCAAAGTTCATTCACTCCAGAACAATTGTCCCGCAAGCGCCAGATAGTGCAGCAACAGTGGACGGTCAGTGGAGAGCCAAGATAGCCTCGAGGCAGCGCGCGCACATTGCTTATTGTGTACCAAAACAGTTTCAGTGCATAAAATTACATTGTTAGTGTCTCCATTCTCATTATGTTGGTAATCCATAGGCGTCGATTACATGGCTGAGCCGTCTGTTGTATTTTTGGTAACATTCCTTCAGCCAGTAGGCTAATCCAGTCTCCTTATGGAGATAGTTGTATTTTGTTATTCTGCGTTTTCTTTTACGCAACGGGTGCCTTGCTTTGACCCCTCATATCTCTTTTGACTTATACAACTCCCTATTACCCTGTGAAAACTTCCATATTGAGTCTCTTTGGTCTTTGGTCGACCCAACACAGATATTCGGCATGAGCTCTCTTCCTCCTCCACCTGCAGGTATCGATCCAAATCTCTGGAACCAAATTCTTCATATACGTACTGGATGTTTTCCACAACTTCTTCCTCAGATAAAGAATGATTATGGATATTGGCCAAGTCTCGGGGCTGGCATCGCCTTCGATGTCCTCTTTGGATTAGCTTTGATCGGTCATGTTATTCAGGCGATCCGTTTCAGACGCTGGACGTCTATACTCTTCGCCATTGGAGCTCTCAGTACACTTTCCCTTCTCTCCTACCTCCTATTATGCAATTTGGTTGTGATGCTAACTAGTATATCATATATAGCCGAAGCGATAGGTTGGGCTGGCCGAACATGGAACGCCAAGTGCCCCTACAATCACGATGCATTTTTGATGCAAATCACCACTCTCATTATTGCGCCAACTTTTTTTGCAGCCGGCCTTTATGTCCTCCTTGGCACTCTAATAAATGAACTTGGCCCGCAAACAAGCAGCCTCTCACCCAGCTACTATGCTATAATATTCTGCACATGCGACGTCATCTCTCTTGTCGTGCAAGCCGTTGGCGGGGCTTTGGCAGCCAGAGCTACTGTTGAGGTCAACGGCGACTCATCAACTGGAACTCACATTATGGTTGCCGGGATCGCATTCCAATTGTTTACAATGAGTGTCTTTGCTCTACTCGTCGTTGACTTCCTCCGTCGGGCTAGGGGCCTAGTGATAAAGAGACCTATAAAGCTCGTTCTGATAGGGCTCTTCGTTGCGTTTTTGATGATATACATCCGGTCCATCTACCGCACGATCGAATTGGCTGAGGGGTGGACGGGGTTCTTGATTACCCACGAGGGGTACTTTATTGCACTCGACGCGACTCTCATGGTGATTACTGTGACTGTCCTTCTGTTATTTGACCCAGCCGTGCTACTGCGTGAGGAATCTGTTTCGTGGGAGGCAGGCGATAGAAAGGTTCATGAACAAAAGCATTTGCTTTCGTGGTTTCAAGTTGCAAAACGAACATAGCGGCCGTCACAAATTTTATATCTAGTGATAGGTAGGTAATTTAAGTATGCACTCTCTTATAGTGTTAAGTATGTAGATAGGTACATTTAGGGACCCCCATCTCCAAAATATAGCTGGCTGCCTTAGCACCTAAGCTCTTTTCTTCTTGAATGTCACAAGAGACACAACATACGAGATTCTCTAGCAATCCAATCGGAATACGCTCAAACATTTATACTAATTAATGATAATACATATATTTCCTACTCATGGATGCTACCTATGGTCGCAAATCTCAAACAACACCCGTCCAACGGCCGTTCTCATCATACAGGTCCACCATGTGCAAAGAGTCGAAACTGAGGCGGCTGACGAGTAAATTTCTCTCAGGTCCACTGACCGCTGAGTAGTCGTTTTTCACGGAGCTGGTTTCGGTAGAGGGCACTATGACTGACAGT
Source organism: Trichoderma harzianum CBS 226.95 (assembly GCF_003025095.1). NCBI lineage: Eukaryota > Fungi > Ascomycota > Sordariomycetes > Hypocreales > Hypocreaceae > Trichoderma > Trichoderma harzianum. The sequence continues at coordinate 737,767 of NW_020209264.1, forward strand.
GCAACATCTCCAACACCACTACCATTATCATTATCACTACCACGACCATTTTTATGTTCGCTGTTGTTCGTACTGTTGTTCAGTCTTGGCCAGGGCAGAGCCAATGCAAACAACAGCGCCAACCCTGCCCATGCTAACGAAGGCGCCAGACCTATTCTGATAGCCTTGCTGTAGGCCTTAGCGACTGCAACTTTTGCTCCAGGGGATAAATGGCTATTTATTCCACTGCCTTCCTTGAGGGATGAAACCTCATCAGGTGTAAGCGAGAGGCCGACGAGGTTATGGGTCAAGGTAGTGGTGAAAGCAACCGCAGATATTTGAACAGCCACGGCCCTGTAGATGGTCAGCGACACAATGCGTAATCAGTACACAAGCAAAGAGCTATATACTCACGCCCCAATCTGCTGTAGCATGCGAGAATATCCTAGCGCGGTTGCCAGCTGGTGTTTATCAAGAACTGCTCTTGGATAAATAATTTCTGCCAGCCAGGCCATTCCCATTCCAAAGCCGGCCACTATTTCATAGCCAACCACCTCTGCAACTGAAAAGTTGGACTTCATAGCAATAAATAGGACATTCGAGACCAAGAAGATGACGGTTCCACAAATTGCTAGAGGATTGAAATAGGGAATTTTGGTAGATATAATGGAGAAGGCGAAAGTGCTGATGGCGAGCGTGCCTGCGAGAGGGAACGAGAGAAATCCACTGGTACGTGGATCAAGATCTTTGATAACCTGGGGACGCAAATACATCAATATTACGGTACAAGATTGCAAAGAGAAATGCACATACCTGGAAAAGGAATGGAAGGAATAGTATAATCACGGATACCGATGACAAGGCGCAGAAAAAGATGCCTGTAGTAGTCCACACGCTTCTGTTGAAAAGAATGGCGCGTTCGAATATTGCCTCCTTTGCTATCCTTTGGTGTAGCAACAGCAATACAAGTGACACGCCGAACACAGCAAACATGACTACACTTCGAGGATTTTTCCACCCGTATGTCTGCCCAAAGTCGAGGGCCAAGATCAGAGGTACAAGGGCCAAAGCAAGTAAACTTGTGCCAAGCCAGTCAAGCAGCTTCAGTTTCTCCCAAAACTTCAAGCCATACTTTTCTCCTCTGAGGTCGGGGCCGCCCGTGTAAGTTACTCCGATAACCAGTAGTAGGACGAGACCTATTATGGGGAGGTTGATCCAGAATAGCCAGTGCCATCCAAGATGAGATTGTGTGATAGCGCCACCGATAATAGGCCCTATCACAACGCTTGATCCTAGGATGAGAGAGAAGGCGCCCATTGATACGTTTTGCTCTTTTTCTGCTGGCATCAAAGCCAGCATACGAAACCCCCCTACGCTCAACCCTACAGCCCCCAGCCCCGAGAGAGCTCGACCGCAGATGAAAGATGGCGAACTCTCAGATACAGCACAAACGATAGAGCCAACTAGATCATGAATGTCAGCGTGCATGATGGACCATTGTGAGTTTAAGGAGCGTTACGGATAAAGAGTAGTACCGAGCTAAGGTACACCGAGCTGAATGAACATATTGAATACAGCCTATTGCAAACCGGTTGCAGAACACACTGCGGAATAAGGTATGCGGAAGTGTAGGCACCGATATCGTGCAGAGAGGAGAATTGAGCAATGATTGTGGGTAATGCTGGCTCTACAAACTAGATATCAGTGTAAAGTTTAGATATAAGACAAGATCCTTTACTTACCAATGATGGATTGATCTATGCCGACCTATCGAGGCAATCAATGAGCTGTGTCCCAAGCGAGTAAACAAACCAGGGCAATGACGAACCATGAACCCCGCAAGAGCAAGAGCGAAGGTGATTGTGCCCTTTCTCCAAGGTGCCAGTGGAATGTCCAAGTCTTCGGTAGGCTCTCCTTTGTTGACAAGGTCTTTAAGCGCCCACAGCCTGCGTATAGTAAGTGGCCTCTGCCCACTGTGTTTCCCACCACCAAGCAATCGTCGGCCTAGTCCAGGGGCATCATCGGAATTCATTGCTATCAGGAGAAGCTAGCCCAGTGTCTTGAATTCGGCTACGGGTCTTGACCACGATAGAGATCACAGCGAGGGGATGGGGGAGAAAGGGGTTTGAGGGGTAAAGGAAGCCCCTTTTGGGAGAAACAGTCTGGTACGCTGTCGAACGCAGAGCGCAAGATTGAGACTAATGCCCATAATACGTCGCCGAAATAATGGCGTCAATGCTGCTGCTGGCCACCAAGTGAGCTTCAGGAGATTTGTAAATAATACACAAACGCTCGTGCCAGGAAGAGTACACGAGTTACCCGGTGCAGCCGTGGCAACTGGTACTGTCAGATCCCAACCCAGCCACGTTCGAAATAGCAATTCTCCAGTGCAACGACATTTACCAATTCAGCAGTCTACTTTTGCCCGAACCGGAGGAGCAAGTTTGCCCAACTAGACTACAAGAGCCTCGCCACCGAGCGCGGCCGCTGTCCAACGGTCACAATGCGTTTGTTGTTCATTGCCGTGGGGCTACTTCTCCTGTAAGCCTTAAGAGGTTCTCAGCTTGGCAACACAGCGCGCTGACGGCATTAGAACGTATGCAATAAACGAGGTTCAATAGCAGCTTTCCAGGGATCTACCGTCGAATTTCTCACAGGACCATGTTCCAGACTTTCGCCTTCGTATAGGGCTAGCCAATCAAGCCCAACGCTCGGACTAACCCCTGAAACTTTTACTTCAAACTAGTGCGCAGCCCAAACATCCTACAAACCTAGGTGAAGCCGATGGTAGATCTGTGCTCCCTTGGTGTGTTGATACGATAAAGCTAGTGAAATCTGTACCATGACTAGTCACATCATATCCAGTCTCAGCAATAATACGAGATTCTTTTGGGATGAAAACGAGTGTTTCTAGTCCTTGTTTCAAGGTTTCTCTCATCCTACCAGTTGATGCATAGCGGTTCCCAACCTGGGCATCACTGGATTATCGACACCTCAACGGTTCACATCTGCACGCCTCATTGCCTCTCATACCTCGCCAGACGTATGGGAGAGATTGGTTGATCTTTGGTCGTATTGTCACGCTTATCATATATCTCTACATCTCAACAAATTACTTACAGGATGGATTTGCGAGGAACAAATGGGAATTAGTAGGATATTTACGATGAGTTTATATAGATCACTACGTTGGAAACGGATCACGACCCATGCTCAGTGTATATGTAAGATACAAGACGAATCCATTCTATTCACAAGTCCACGTGTTTCTGGACATCTAATATATCGTAACGAATCTTTAGCCCCTCTTTCCAAGCATTTGCAGCAATTCCAGCGACTTTTCTTCCCAAAAATTGAACATCGCCTGACTTCCAAATGACTCCCAGTACAGTAATAAACCACGTCGCAGCCAGGAGCTTTATGGCTACAAAGCGCCACCTCGGGAGCCACCATGCAGTTGAGGCCACCTTCGCCATGTGCGCTTTGGTTTCATTCGACTCCTTTGGGTCTTCATATGTAGTGTTGCGGTACCACTCGTCAAAGTTGTAGAACCACATTAGCCATTTCCACTGCATGCCACACTCGACCAAAACCCATCCAAGCGGTAGATAGCCCCAATGTCCAAAATAGGCGAAAACTTCGTCGAACCAGACTAATAGATAGGTAGTGCAATAAAAAGTGCTGGCAATAGTGGATAAAGCTAATACCGGAAGAAGCAATGTGAAATAGAGATACGCGTTACTAGTACTGGATCTGAACCATGTCTTTCTGAACTGGTACAGAAATACCAGTGTGGTTGTTGTAGCACCTGAGATTGTTGCTCCAAAAAACACAAATTGGATGAGCAACCGACATAATAGTGCATCTGAAGAGGTGAATGATGAGAAGCAGAGACGAATCCATAGTAGTAAGGCTGGACCCATGATATGATGCAACGTAGCGGCCTTGTCATTCCTTGTAACGGTAAGATCAATGATATAGGCTCCAGTCAAAATAGCGCTGGGAAACAACCGTCAGTCGTTGTCCAAAAAAGTCTTTTCGCACCCTACATACCACGATAGCAGAGAATTTGTTGTATCACTCGCTGTCCATGTCTCCATAGGGGAGAATCCATTCAGTACAAGTGGCAGAGTGAGGTAGAACAAGACGATTCGAGATGGTATAACGCCCACTTCAACGGCCAATCTGCTCTTGACTGCTTCATCAAGCTTAGACCACTCTGATATCGACCGCTCAAAATATTGCCTTGCACTGGTGCGCACCACAGACGTAATAAGGCCTACCACGCTGATGACCCCAAGATCATAGACCCAAGTCGTCGTTGCGGTCATGATTGAGAATTATGAGGATGAATGGTAGGTAACGCAAGAAAAATATAAATGGAACAAGGTATTCATTCAGAAGTTAAATCATGTATACTTAACCATCACTCATAGCTTTTTATGTAGATGGTTTATCACAAGGCATGACTAGCTGGCCTTTACATTTACGGGTATCTGATATAAGAAATGCCTTAACACATTTGTTATTACTCTACGTATGTGGTAAGGGGGGAACATTGATGCTACGACGACTTTTGCTAGATTAGTAATTATAGTTCACGCTGTCTTACACCTACAGAAATATGATATTCCTTCTCTTAGCTCTGCACCAATGTGGAGCGTTTATCGGGTATTGTTCTTGCACGCCCTTATTGATATCGTCAGACTACCTGTGCTCTCAATTAATTCACGCAAAGCACAAGCCACCCTAGCAGAACACGGTAAGGGAAAATGGATAGGAGCATTCTAACGTAAGTAAAATCGTCGTTGTGTCTATTTTTATGCATTCTTTCACGTGTTGTAGTTGGATCTCTGTTTACTTGGAAGACGTCCCAAGATAGTTTTGGTTGGTCTCAATGGCGCTAATTGCTGGCAATAATACAAGTTAATATATTTTCTCCATTCGATGACCTATATATAGTATATACGCCACAGAATATAATTAAGGAGCGCCCTAATGTAAATGATAAGGTATAACGCTCAAGTATTGCAGCTGTATATATAATCAGTAAGAGGGGGCCAATAAGCTTGTTCAGTCGAAGGCTTTGGGTAATGCTCTAGTATAGCGCACCAAGACGTAAGCTGCAGCTTACTGAATCCACCAGATCCTCTGCCCTTTAGCACCAGTTGATGAAGTGATATACTACTTATACGCGAGACACTCTCTACTTCAAGTATGGAGGTTATGTTTATAATCAAGAGGGTCGGTAAAGCTGCAATAGCTAGTTTAGAGGAACGCTCCGCCCCAGCCTTTGAATACCTAGGTATATTGCATAATTGCATTTTCATTTACAAGTTTGTGGATCTTTCGCCACTGATCTCCCCCAAAATCTTATCCAACAACCAACGAAGTTTGCGTCTGAAACAAGTAGGGATTCAATTGTCTAGTGATCCATCAACATCCTACTACCTTGAGTATAGCGTGCTATTTTACGAATACCCCTACCGCGGATCCAGGACCACCATCTTGCAAGTGAAGTTTTTCGCAGGAAGCAAACCACGATGGCGTCAGCAGCACAGTCCCACTGTGGTCCCTCAACGGGCGCTCTCGTGCATAGGTTCTCGTCTCTAGCTGTGGTCAAAGTTGCCTATTGTGATGTATTCAATTTGAGAAGTCATGCCACAATAGGTATAAGCCATATTTCGGGGATTTTCATTGATGGATTAGCGACAGTCACGATACTTCGATAGACGGGTAAACTTCACCTCTGGCGAGGCTCTCGTCTGGCCATATAGATTTCGTGTTTTGCTTTTTTCTCTTGCTCCATCCGCGTTGCATTTGTATTCCATCTGCGTTCAATTAACGTTTTTATTCCTTTTGGCGAACTGAAGCCATGGCAGGCACACGGTTGACTGACATGGACATTCAGATTGCATCGTCGTCCTTCATTGCTACCGGTCTCCTATATGAATATACACACAGTTACTTGGAACGAAAGCTCCCAAAATGGGACTGTTTCCCACAAACTCTACGTAACCGGATGTGCATCGAGATTGCCTGCATTCCTGTCCGAATAGGCCTCATCTACTTTTCTCTGCCCTCGGTGCTCTTAGCCTTTACGCCATCGTCCAACTGGACGGCCGATGATACACAGCGCTCACTGATTGCCTGGTTTGTATTACAAGTCTTTTTATAAGCCTTGATACCTGCTAACAATGAAAATCCAGCTCGTTAATGACCGGCGCCTATTTATTCGACTTGATGATATACAGAGAGGACTTCTTCGGAATTCTCCATCACTGCATGGGTCCTGCACTATTAGTCTGGATAAGGCTGTGTTTCTCTTCGTTCACGCCGGCCGATGCATTGGTATCTCGGAGCTTGATGATGTTCATATTCTTCGGTGCGGCCACAGGAGGTGTGTTCGCCAGTGCTGGAGTCTTCCTTCTACGAGTTGGGAAGAGATACTTGGAACGCGGCACGCTATACAAATATTTCGCGATTTGCGTCGCGGGTTTGACGGTTACTACGGTACTGAGCTGCTACCTCAACGTTCTCTACTTTCTGCATACATGGGACGCAGCCTACGTTTACTTCGGCCTGGCTGCTCCGCTACCCATCATCTGGGAGACCTTTGAGTGTTATTTGCAGTGGCGGTGGCTTCTACGATTCTACAGCATTGAAGCTAAACTGTGTCGAGGAGACCGCAGACCGAAAGATTTCTTAGATGAATCTGAATCTACGTCAGATGAAGCTGTTATTGAGTACAAGATACCCTCCGCATTTCCCCGAGGGACTGTATTTATGCTGCAAGTTCTTGTTTGGCAATGGGTTGTACTGCTTCTTTGGCTGTATTTTAAATTTGCGAAGGAGTTGTACTTGCGCCAATCATTTTTGCCCATTCGATTTGCATCCCGAATGGAAGAAATGGTTCAGAATACTACGAACTGGTAGGTATTCATAAGAAACGTATGAAAGGCATCTTAGAGACGATACAACGAATAATAAAGTTTAGGGTAGGAAAAGCTTTGGGATAGAGGAAGATACCAGCAATATAGAGCACATTCTGCGTAAATATACCTCCTTGTCTGTCTGATTCTGATGTTTTCCATGGTAAGGGAGAGATTCTTTCCTGTTAGGTTCAACATTTTTTTTAGAAACCTTCAGTACGGCGTAACTTGTCTCACAAGGCGAGCAGAGAGTAATGGCCTGATTGGGCTTAGAGATCAATGATATTATCGCAGCTCATGGCTGGATTGGTGGGGCAGCAGCGGCCAAAAAATAGCGGCCAATTCAGGTTACAGAGGTTCTTCTAGGTGGCGCAAGCTGATGGTTCTGTCCAAATATAGAAGCACGAAATTTTTTAAAACAGGGCTAGCTGCTACGTGAAATCTGCTACAGTTTCTCTGAGCAATCCTGTGTCGAGTAAGATGTTGTGCACTGTGACGACAAAGATATAACCCAATCCAAGCTGCAGGTCTCAAAAAGACTTATTTCTACGCCAAGAACTCATCTTCATTTACTACCCTAAAAAGGTTCTTATTCAGCATGGATTGGGAGTATTTGTCCCCTCTCGACCAGATTCTTCCTCGTATGTACTTTGGCGAGATTCTCTGCTTTCCTTCTACGGACACGAATTTGTTCCCACTTCTACAGCAAGGGTTAAGCAAAGTTGCGGCCAGCGTTCCGCATTTAACGTCCTTTGTTGTCCACGATGATGCCCGACCGGGGAAACTTCGACTAGAACGCGGACGCGATAGCATTGACAACATTTTGGTATATTTTAACGATCCATTAGAGGAGATGCCTGATTATGAAAGCCTGAAAAGGACCTCATTCCCCGTCTTCCCTCAGTCGCCTCTCTTCTATCCTCATATCCCCAATGTACCCTGGACGGCCCCATGGCCGGTCATGCGAGCCGAAGTCACTCGTGTTCGTGGAGGATTCGTGCTTGTAGTTTTAGTTCACCACTGCGTTTTTGATGGAGTCGCCTTATCTGAGTTGCTCAACCTGTGGGCCACTTGTTGCTCCCTTAATGCTTCAGCACAACCACCCGAAATCGATCAAGCTCGTCTGAACCGCACGGTACTTCAAGGGGAAGAATTGAAACAGGAGAGCTCTCCGCCGGCGGATATTCTCAAGATCGTTAACAAACAGTCTTTCTCATCTCAAATCATATCACTCATCAAGCGAGCATTCAACCCAATCCTACCCAAACCTCTGTCGCCCACCTGGCCCATAACTTTATATCGTTTACCATATGATAAGCTACAAGGTCTCAAACAAACTCTGAACCAGTTTGCTCCCAGACTTGGTGTGCGGTTTCTATCCACAAACGATGTAGTGAGCGCTCTCATATGGAGCTGTGCCACAATGGCAATGAGCACCTCATTCCAACGTTGGAATTTTATGAGTTATTGCTCGACCGGCGTATCAGTCAATATCCGGCCAAGAATTCAGCCACGCCTTCCAGATAACTTCATTGGCTGCGCAATTGGAGTTGCCTACATTGATATGGCAAGAAAAACGCTATGTGCTGCCGCAGAGGTGGCATCATTTGAGTCTCTAGCCCGCGTAGCTGCTGCCATACGTCACGGAGTAGATGGAATAACTAATGAGAAAATGACGGAAATATTAAACTATGTCGACAGTCAAGAAGATCCGACAAAGTTACAATGGCGACCAAAGAAGCTGAACGAGTTCTACATTTCTAGCTGGGCAAATCAGCGGATTTATGATGCCGATTGGGGCCCTCATATTGGGAAGTGCGAAGCTCTTCGAGTTGCCCAGATAGCTTTAGCCCCGATGTGCGTAATACTGCCACCACGAACGGGGGTTGAATCAAAGGACGGTCAATACGGTGACATTGAATTGGTTGTTTCACTGGAAAGTTTGCACATGGATCGATTTAGGAGGTCAAAGGCTATGAGAATGTTTGCAGAAATAATAGATTGTTGAGTGTTACATGCAGGTATAGGGAAATCATATTGTAGCATAAACGAGGCCTCTTGAGCTATTTGCCCTGTAGTATAACGAAACTCTTCTCTTCGGAAGGTCTATTGGAGCCTTGAACGAGATTACAGGGCTAAGCATAAGAGCATAATGGCGTAGTAATTGTTGCCTGATTGTCTGTCCTATTATTAGGTATGGCATTTGATACAATATTCGTCACGATACCGTCAAGATTTTAATTAGTGGCATGTAGGTCACTGCCCACAGTCGTCCTTATTAGCAGGTATTGATAGAGATGGCCTTCTCGTTTAGTGTTGAATCAGCAATCGAGATTTGCTTGCTGTTTGAATGGGGTTGGATTATTCTTCAACGAAAGGAGAGTATTTACAAAAGAATCTTTCCTTTGTACATCCAAAGATTCACCGCGGTGTATTCGGGTGTGTTCATATTTTATAGCCTCGTGACTTGATGATCATTCAACAAGTTATTTATATCTATACTGCTGAACCTCCATTTCCAATAGCACTATATATCCCGCCAATGACTGTAAATTGGAAGGACGGACTGGGTCAGTAAACAATGAATCACCCTATAACTGGTCGAGGATCACAACTATTCCCTCCGCTTTCTATTTTTGCCGATGAAGTAGACGCATTGCATATAAATTCGCCACTCTTAGCAGTGGATAAAGCTGTTCACAGTTCATCCTGATCAAGCTCTCAATGCGGGAGCTTGGCCTGTGACCATGACTGCAAAATACAATTATCAGAATTGGATATTAAGCGGTATAAATGCTACTTTTACTTGCTTCGGATAGTTGTCAGAGTCGCCGAAACGATTTCCGGTAGATAGTGGTACCATGACCTTTTCTAGTATATGCTACATGGACGAATGTCTAAGATGCTTCCCACTAACATAGCCGTCTGCAGTATCAACAAACAAGTTCCTGCCTTTGACGTATGACACCAATGCGCCCCATAGTTTCCAGCTACCAATCTGCCCCGTCGCGTACTTTCTTCCCAGCGATAGAAAGATCATCGTTTTTTTTACAGGCTGGTAAGGTGCAATAGAATCCTTCCCTGTCAAAGCAGTATCTAATGCGCCCGCCAAGTAGACAATCTGGTTATCCGTTACAGTGAGCTGCTTTGGACCAGCGTTGCTCACATCGCCAATAGCCCAAATGTTCTCTGTGCCCACCACGCGCATATTGTCATCAATATTCACATTGCCCTGGGGATCAAGGAAACCGGTGGAAATGAAGCCGTTGTTTAGTCGAATTCCATGACATGGAAGATATAACTCGGTAATCACCCTTGACCCATTGTCCAGAATCAAAACTTGTGTCTTGCCATCATCACCGGCCTCAACGGCTTTCACACAAGTTTTGCGGATGAGTTCGACACCGAGCTTTTGTAAGTCTTTGTCTAGAGTTGTTCGAACAGAAGAGAGTACGTCGCTGGAGCTCTCTAGTGGGACATCACCACGCATAATAAGCGTAATTTTTTTAAGCTTTCCAAACTTTGCGGCTAACTCTCCCGCAATCTCGACACCAGTTGGACCTGCACCAGCGACGACAATGTCTCTGGCGCGACTGACGTTTGCTTGCAGCTCATGCCACGCGGCGAGGGTCTCCTCATGCGTACCGATAGGTTTTAGTGGCAGTCCGCCAGCCAATCTCGAGCCTGTTGCTATCACCAATTGATGGTATTGCAAAGTCCTACTCCCACCAGTGTTGGTAAGGATAGTAACTGAATTCGATGATGATTGGATGTCAGTGGCTCTGCCAAGTATAAATTCGAATAGGTCGACCGCGTAATGGTCAAATCCAGTAGCAATGGGGATAAACATCGATTCATCTGGAATCATTCCGGGAATAAGACCTCTGGTAGCCGCCACGTTCCAGAAGAAATGGCTGTTTGGCGATACCAAGATGACTTCGATGGCCGTCTTAGAAGAAGTATATTTAAGTAACTTGTGGGCGAGCGGCAAACCGGCCCATCCCGCACCAAGAATAACAACAGTTTTTTGGTCAGTCATAGCCGCGATACTGTCAGGAGAGCACAAGTCCCTAGGAGAGGGAAGTCATCATTGGCGTCCAAGATAACGTACAAGGAGTTATTAATACAGCTGGTTGCCACATCGGCATCGGCCATCGGTCGTAAGACCTCGCATCGTTGCCAATCCGAAAGCGACAGTCGATAATGGGGGCTAGCCTAAACATTTTATTAGCGGCGCTGGAGTTAGTTGACGGAGGACTTGTTATTGATTCAGACGTCGATGGAGTGGGGCTGGGCGGCGACAGAGGATTTGGACCGAGCTCCGTGTCCGAGATCTGGTGGCTTGTAACATCTCATCTCACAATTTCTTCGACTGTGCTCGATCTAGTCGCACTTCTGCTCTCCAAGAAGTCGGCCTCGCCCAATTCATTCCCGAGAGTTCTTCTCCTGGAGCCTTTATCGGCCGATGCGCTGCGGTTATCCGTTGTGCTGACAGAGCCTGCCCAAGCCATATTGGTAGATTCCTCTTCTGCCGCCGTCATGTCTACCAATCATTCCACAGCTGGCGAGATCGCCATCGCCGAAGATAGTTTAAGAATATGGAGCTGCGTTACATGTCGGCGTCGCAAAGTGAAATGCGACAGAAAAGACCCTTGCTCTAATTGTGTCAAGAACCAAATCGAATGCCACTTTCCCGTCACTGGTCGTCTTCCACGCCGACGAGATCCCGCGGCGTGGAAGTCCCCAACTGAGAAGCAAGCCGAACTACTAGATCGATTGAGGCGCCTTGAATCACTCGTTACAGAACTTGCAGCACAAGTGGAAGACGGCCCGGACAAGATCCAATCCCTATTCACGGGGCCATTGACCAGTGCCACAGGTGTCATCCATTCTGGAGAAACAGTCAACGCTGCTGTTGGGAAGCAAGGACCACCAGATTCGGAGTCACCCATGGCAGTTGGCGAATTGATATCTGCCATGAAATCTTCATTTCAAGGAGAGACAAATGAAGACTTTGGAAGATTGGTTGTTGGAAAAGAAGCCGGTTTGCAAATCGGAAAGGGTTTCTGGTCCATTTTCTGCAATGAGGTGTGGCTGAACTCCCAGCACTTATCCACAAATGAGAGGCTAATGGTGATTGATTAGGTTGAGCACATATTTCAAGGTATTCAAGATGTGACTTCCGATATATCAGGCTCAAACCTTGAGGCCACTTCATCGAACAGCCAAAGACAATCACATAGCATCTACTCGGACTTTTATTTAGGAAACCAGTATACAAGAGATGTCCCTCAAAGCCTCGATGCTTTATACCCCCTACCATCACAGATGTTTTTCATCTGGAGGACATATGTAGAGAACGTTGTTCCATTCATTAACGTCATTGATATTGCAGCTGTGGAAGAGGTGGTAAATAATTTGAGGGGCAATTTTGACTCCCTTGAGCCGAGCTTGCAGGCCTTATTATTTGCGGTATCCTTGGCAGCAATCACATCATTGGATGAAGAAGAAACTCTGGCTTGTTTCGACACACCGAGAATTGGGCTAATTGCTCGATTTCGCCTTGGAACAGAGCGGGCGCTCGCCAATGCCGAGCTGTTGATGACGAGAAAAATTGAAACTATCCAAGCATTCGTAATATATCTCTCGCTTCTACCATACATTGGAAGCCAGGAACTGTTATCGCCATTTATGGGCCTCTTACTAAGGATTGCGACATCTTTACAGCTGCACAGAGATGCTGAAAACTTCAAAATGCCTACTCTGACCAAAGTTGAGATTGAGATACGTCGCCGACTGTGGTGGCAGATTATCTTCCTTGACTCAAAATCTCGATCAAAACGTACAGCAGGATTGTCAGCATCAGATACAATGTTCGACACTAAAACTCCAAGCCATATGTTGGAAGATGGTAAAGGAGCATTCTTGGATCCTTCTAACGCACAAAACCAGTCTATTGTTTGCATCATACGGTGTGAAGTATGGCTATTGTCTCGTTTCTTGAACGCAAATCGGCCAAATCCCTTGGAGCAGAAACTCGATGCTTTCAATCGGACAAGATCAAGGCTAGAGACCTTATGCATGCCAAGTGTATCATCAAACCATGCTCTAACATCTCTAGTCAAGACTATGACATCACTTGTGCTTTCTAAAGTCGAGCATGCGATATATCTACAGCATCTTCACAATCTGAAAGAGCTCTCTCAAATGCCATCCCAGGAAATGATGCAACATCATTTAGACTTATCAATAGATATCCTCAAACAAGCTCATTGTCTACGAACAGAGCCTTCTTGGAAGAGATGGAGATGGCAACTACAAGGAGACTTTCCATGGGCTTCAATGAGCGTGGTGTTCATCCAGCTCTGCCAGTCTCCCTGGTCGGCGATTTCTGAGAAAGGATGGGCACTAACACACCTAATTTTTGAAGAAACCAGAGACAAAGTAAAACTTAGTCCATCCTGGAACAAGTTAAACAAGCTTATTATCGCCGCCGAAGTCCATCGAGGGAGGAATCCAGCAGAGGGGACATTACGCGTGCGTTCCCAAAATAAGCCATATACAGCCAGCCTCATCAATACGGAGGAGAGCATCAGTGGTGCTTCCGAAACCTTAGTGACTCAATCGGCCAATACTCATATTCCGCTCGATTACCCTGAGTCCAGCCAGGCCGCATTCGACAATAGGTCAGAGATTGATGAATCGAATAAATTTGAATCTGCTATGGCATTTTATCCTATGGAATGGCACCCATGGGATGAGGGACTCGCCAGTGACAACGAATTTTTGGACTTCGATTTTGCAAATATCGAAGAATCGCTGGAACTATAGCGGAAAGAGGTCATTAGTAATTATAAATACCTATAAACAAAAGGGGGGATTGTTCCAGATGAGTAAAATTACGCGGAGAATATTACAGAACAGTTTTCAAATCAGATATTTTATCGTAGGAACTGCGCTAAAACAGGATGTGTTTTTATATCCGATCTGCGGCGGATATAGCACGAGGACTAGATTCCCCGAGTCCTGAGGTCAATCGGGCTCCTTCGCCTTCCCCTAGCCTCACGGGTGAAAAATAAGCAATACTTAGACATATAGTTCGCATTAACCGTATTACTACACCCTGTATCTTTAGGAATTATGTATGACCATTTGAATTATCTATTAGTAAGTCAATGGAAGAGGTGGACACTGAGAGACGTAGGTATTATCCCAAGACCGCCTTTATGTGGGCTTGGCTGATATTGCCAGGATTTGAATGGTTGGGCCAGCCATCTCAGCTTCCATATATAATATGAATACTCGCCTGTAACAAAGCCGTTGTTTTCTCTACAACAATACTTTAATAGTGTCACAATGATTGCGTTGAGCACCATTACCCTCCTCAGTGTCCTCTGCACCGCAGTGGACGCGTTTTCCGTCCCAAACGTGAACGCGACGTTCAGCAAGTCGCCCAAGCCGTTTGAGATTCGTGTTGATCGAAATTTCATTGAGGATACAAGACTTCGAGTGGCACATGCTAGGGCTCCGGTCTTCATGGGAGCGATCGGCGAAGGCCCAAGCCCTGAAAATTACACCAACGTTCGAGACTACTGGGTCAATGAATACGACTGGAATACCACCGAGTCGTCCATTAATAGAAAGTGGGTTAAAATAGCTGTTGAACTGTCTTAATTACTGTACTAACAGAAATTGAAAAGGTTAAAACAATTCACGACCGTTGTTGCACCAATTATCGGAAACAGCTCGAATCCAGTTCCATTACACTTCGTTCACCACCGTTCATCGCGCGACGACGCCATTCCTTTGCTCTTTATCCATGGGTGGCCAGGCTCGTTTCTGGAAGTCAGCAATATCATCGATGACTTAACGAACCCTCCTAACAGATCTGTGCCGGCGTTTCATGTAGTCGCTCCGTCAATACCTGGATTTGGATTTTCTCCGGCACCTCAGCGCCCGGGGTTTGGTCCGGTCGAAACCTCTCATGCTTTTAACGCATTAATGAATCAACTGGGTTACCAGAAATATGTCATCCAGGGCGGCGATTTTGGGGGTGTTATTCTTCGTTTCCAGGCCCATCTTTTCCCAAAGAATGTCGTCTCCGTGCTTAGCAATTTTTGGATCATCCAGCCAGGAGAAAATGACATCCGCAGGCTTGCCGAGGGGTTATCAACTCCGGATGAGGTCGCCTACATTAACATTTTGGAAACATATATCAACCAGGCATCTGGATATCGCGTCATGCAAGAAACGCAGCCTCTTACAGCAGCCTTTGCTATGTCAGACTCTCCACTGGGCTATGCGATGTGGATCTTTGCTTTGATGAATGAGGTCATTGACCCAACAGTCAAATCTTGGACCCCCGAAGAGATCATCACCTGGTCAATGATGTATTATATACAAGGACCTTATGGTGGTATGCGTTTCTACAAGGAGGTTGCCAATGACGGGGCCTTGGAAGCGGCTGACTTTGGCACTCTCCCGCTTGTGGAGGTGCCAGCGGCGATCAGTCAATTTCCTTATGATATCACTTATCGAATGCCATTGGAATGGGCTAAGCGTGGAGGAAACGTTATTAGGCGGAATGTGCACAGCCATGGCGGTCACTTTGCCGCCTACGAGGTGCCTCATCTTTTACTCCAAGATATCTGGGATTGGTTCGGTGATGAAGAGACTTCCGGAACGAAAGCTTTCATAAATTAACTGTCAATCATGGTAAACGTTATATATTCATTTGTATCTTATGAGAGACAATGAATGCAGTGTCTATGTTTATAAACATGATTCACCGGGTTCATTAGATCGTAATTCATCATAGTCTCGTCGTGTGACTGTCTTAACCACCTGCGAATTAGATGGTTTGTAGAGGATGCTGTGACTTCATGATTTGTGTTTTACAATCTATCAAATTAGCTACAAACGTAAAACGTGAAGGGCAAGATTTGTTTATGAGTAAATGCGGTAGGTAGCATTAATTACCGACCAATCTTACGAATTTCTAGCCAGCGCAAAGGGGGGAATACTATCATGGCCCACGAACAGCCAACCCAAATGCCAAGATCAGCGCCAGTTGGACTGGCGAGCTTAGCAATAGGACCAACATAATAAATCTGGTACATGCATAGGATTGCCCCGACCCATCCAATGATAAACGCTGTGAATGCAGCAAGACCGAGCGGCAACCGTTTTGGATCAGACCAAGCCGTCCAGTCAAACCCGCGGGTTTTGCGGAATATCAAATGTTCTTCCAAAGTGATTACTAGGAAGATGGTAACCCAGTAGCCCATCAGAGCTAAAAAGTTCTCAAAGATATCATAGAGGTTGTTGCGCCCACCCAAAGCACATACAGTGTAGATGACAACACCAACACATGAAAGGATCCAGCGGGGTATTCGCGCACCGTATCGACCCAGCACTTGGAAACATAGAGCGGCAGAATATGTCCCGGGGATATTGTTTGCAACAAGGCCGAGGGCAACAATAACGCCGAGAAATTTTCCAAACCCTCCCAGCCCTTGGTAGCCTGCAACAACAAGGGCTCCAGACGACACATCGTTTGCAGCGCTCCATGATGCGTCAGTAAAGGTGCCAGAAGCAAGGCCAACACCTAGGAGGTTGGCAAAAGCCATCGCCAGACCGACGCCCGCGGTCGTCATCGCGAACGTCTTCCACTTCTTCGTGTTTTCCGGATAGTATACGTAAAAGTCTGCTCCCGCGGGGGTCCAAGCTACGGCCGAGGACAGGCAAAGGGAGAAGAAAGAGAGGCGGTTGCCATTAATGGTCGAAGTGCTCCCAGTTGACTGGATGGAGGTGTCAAATTTAGGGCCAGCAGAACCAACCAAAATAAAGGCTGCAATGAGCTGCGGAAGCCATGCCCATCTAGAGTTGCGCCATTCGGTCAATCTCCAAGGCACTAACTTCGACAGACAAGCGATAGAAAAGGGAGTCAGTCTACCTACCTTTCGTATGTCTGAAAGATTGACATGCCAAAAAGCACAATAATCCAGGAAATGACGGCAATTATGATGATGCCGACAATGACGGTGAGGTGGTCATCAGCGACTGCGGATAGGATTTGCCCCCCGACAAGGCAATCAATCATGCCATAACCCAACATAATCACAATGTTCAGGATGGTGCAAATCTTGCTGGGCCAATAGCCCATAAAATACCTCGCCAAAACCTAGGAGCATAAAGAATCAGAGCCATAGGGAGATTATTGGGTTGGCCCACGCAAGCCCTGAGGGTTAAAATAAAGAAGAGGGAAAGGGAAACACTCTTTCATACCATGGTGCGATTCCCGCTGACTGGGCCAAAAGTGCTGATATAGGCAACTCCCATAGCTCCTAAGATGGCGCCAAAAGTTGCGCATAGCGCTGCATCCGTGAAGCCTAGAGAATAGTCAAGTGGTCCAAGCATGCCAACGGCCATGTTGTTGGCGGTGATGTTGGAACTGAACCATAACATCGTCATCTGCATGTAGCTGGAGGCACCAACTTTCTCTAATCGCTCCGTGACTGGCACTCGCTCGATCCCGCGAGCCTCGAAATGCTTAAGGCTGAGAATTCGCTGATTTACGCGAGCGAAGAATCCGCTAGGGGGCGCCACTCCCCCTTCTGAGATCTGGCTTTCCAACGTGGGCTTAGAGCCATCAGTTGCTGTGTCATTCTCGGCCTTCTCCATCGGTGCGGTGTTGGATGGAGGGAACGAGACTCATTCGCGCGGAGACAAAAAGAGGGGAAGCAAAAACGAAAATAGAAATGAAGAAATGAGAAAACGAAAGGAAGAAAGAAAGACAGGAAGTAATGGACAGATAAGAAAGATATTGAAACTCGACTCGTGCAAAAACAGAGAGAAAAAAACTCTTATCGGCCGGTGTACACAACGGAAAACGCGGAAAACATGGCAACTCGGCAACTTGGTCCACTTAAATCGACTTGAATCGCAGATTTCAACTAGCTCGCGTGACTCATATTGTCAATCGAAATTCTCATTAATATAAAGATTGCTGGTCGCTTCACTTACGTGCTTACATGAGGAACATTCCTCAGAATAGTCCTATATAATACACGAGGAACAATGCGATTAGGTGCTGTTCCATGTTGTATCAGACTGGAAAAGAACATTAGCGGCGATTCCTCTGCAAGTAAGCGATGCCTCCGCAGTGGATCAAATGCTACGAGCCGCCCTTGGTGTGTCGCGGCATCAGGAACCGTGCTCCCATCCCGCGCGGGCTGTTGCTTCGGGAGGTGATGCGGCGTTAAGCCAAGCACACATTTAATCAAGCGACCAATCACTTTAAGCATGGATCCGGATCTAGGTTTGGATGAAGCTATAATCAAGTACATAATGAGATCTTATGTTCAGTGCTAGGCTCGGAACATTGTTGTGTAATTGGATTACGTATATAGCCACCATTAGTGTAAGTTGAAGACTCACATCCTCGTATCGTCGTGCCTTGTAGCTGGCCCTCCGGATATTTCTGGCAAATCAGCAGCTACAGCGGTCAACGGAAAAACGAGGTTAACCTCACTCCTGTACGCCGATCTCGAGATCAAGACTCCACATGGACGTCATTGAGGAGGGAGACAGAGCATCATACGGCTCAATGTCGCCCATGGACAGACAAACATCACGACGAAACATACAAAAGGGCAAAAGACTGACGAGATATACGTGAATTTGTGCAGTGCGACTGGGAAAACTTGAGGCTAAATGGTTCACCTTGCTCGCCACTGAAACCGGTTGACCAGGGAGAATGTTTGCGGGCTGACGCAACAATAAATGGTTTTGTTCCCATCGTTAACATGTCTGAGGTAGTCTCCGAGTATTTTCTTTGGCTGCTAGAAACTCAATCTTAAATGTAGTGATTGCACATCGTGAGCCCCCTCCTTATCAATAGCGCAATTGCTGTCATAGCACAAACACAAATAGTGCTACAATTGAGTTGAAATAACTGCGACTTTGTGTATTATCGTACTACTTTATGAAATGTATATTTAAATCGCTCCATGTAGGCCGTACTCAATTGACCAGTTGGTACTCTTGACTGACTGCTCCCAAGCCATCTTTAGTATAGAGTGCGAGGAAATGCGTTTGATCGACGGTATACAGCCCGGGCCAGTGCGAGCCCGCATCACCTGTGATAGTGGTTCCGCTCCAGGTAGAGCCTCCGTCCGTGCTAGCAACGACTTTCATCTGGGCTCCATCGATACCATTGCCACCGGTGCCGGCCACATCCTCGTTTGTCATAAAGCTTGTAACAAGGGTGCCACCAACATTGACAACCTGAGGAGCCCCTGCATTCTTCCCATTGCGCGCCGTATAGAGACGCGCTCGCTGTCCCCATGAGTTACCATCATCATGCGACAAGACATAGTCGATAGAGAAGGGACCCGACTCTGTATTCTCGAAAACGGCACTAATTATACGAATTATTATTAGTTTACAACAGTATCGTTGTTAACAGACGGCAGTGTAAGCTCACATTAGATTACCAGAGTTATTGATATTCGCGACGCCAATCATTCCATCGCGCGATGTGCGATCACCTCCAGAGACCTTGATCCAGTTCGACCAAGTCAGCCCTCCGTCAGTGGAGCGCTTCATGTAGCCATCTTGATCATTAGCATTGTTCTCAGCGGAGTAGTAGCACTGTAGTGAACCGTCTGCAGCAAGACGGAGAAAAGGTTCCCAGAGGCCATTAGGGGTACCTGGGGTGGCTGCTTGCTGCTCCACGGTCGATAGGTAAAGAAAGCTGGCGCCACCATCATCGGAGTATGAAACGGTAATTCGGTAATATGTGTAAGAGCCTCCTGAGCGATCATGGTTCCGATAAGCGTATACGATACGTCCACTGGGAAGCTGCAGGGGTATAGCGTTATCAACGTCATGAGCAGTTGAATCGGCACGGTAGACTTCGCCAACAAAGTGCCATGAAGTACCGCCATCGTTGGAGCCAGCAAGCCTAAGAATGCTTTGATTGTTTTCATGGGCGGTATAACCCGCAATCAAACCTCCATTGTTGGTGGAGCTTGCCCGAATATATACTCCATTTGTGTCTATAACATTAGGCGAGCCAGCCTGAGTCACAATGCCGGGTGATCGTTGATCGAGACTGGCAGGATTGCCTAGAACTCCGAAAGGAATGAGTAAAGCTAGAAATATTTTAGGGGAAAACATTCTTAATAGCGGGCTAATGCTGGACAAGTTGATATAAATACAATCATCAGCAGCATTGACAGGGAGACTGGTAGTTTTTATATCTCGAGCAAGGAAACATACAGCCTAAGGCTGCGAGCATGGACGTTTACCCCATAGAATGCTTAAACACCATCTCGCGGTCCGTTTCAATTTTGTCATAGCTTCCTATCCTAGTATAGCCTGATGATCATCCCCGCTGAAGGATTTTGTTTACTCTGGGAGTACTCGATCGGGAGTTCCGAGCCGGCTGCCTAGCAAGAGATCGTCGTTGAAAGAATCCTGTTGGTTCCACTTTCCAAGCCGCAATTGTCAGACTCGAATGTTGTATCTTTAGGTAGTTTGATCGCTCGAAACAGGTATCGTATCCCGAATATATTTACGAACTCCTGTCTTGAACAAGTGGCCATAGAGCATGTTTACAACACTCTACTATTGGAAGGCGTCTTCCATCGTACTGGACTCCCCTCTCAAAAAATATCAATCATGTCAGGTTAGCGGACAAATAAACTGACGAGTACATCTAACCCACAATTCAGAATACCAGAATAGCTACATAGTACACGCTAACTGGCTGCGCAAGCGAGATGTTAAGTAACTCACGAGACGCGAATACGACTCCGCCTTTACGTTTCCTTGTAATAACTATATTACTCTAATGGATCCGTATAGCTCGGTATATTTCCCAAATCCTGGGTAGCAGTTAGAGCTAAAGGACCGGTAACTGGAATCAGGTGGTTTCAAATACTACAATACAAGCTCCACATTGATGCGAGATCAGGTATGGATTATTTGACATTCATTCCCCTATGGCAACGTAGCCCACCTTGGCAAATGAGCGTATTACCCTGGTGACTGAGCGTATAAGTGGTACGCTCTTAGCGTCAAAACTTGGGTTTATGCGACCCAATCCGACGCAGATATGGTGTAGCATTGCATATTCGGGAACTACGGAGTACCGGTGGATATATTTACTGTCTGAGCTTGAGAAGAACGCCTTAGTTACACGAAATCTGTTACACGCTACATATTTATTGTGGTTTTGGAAGCAAATTTAGGCTAACCTTTTTTTCTTCTTCGTTCCATACAAGACCTCCCCTTTCGTCTACAAGATCTTTCATTGAGCCACAATTCATATCAGACAATACAAAACTCAAGCTAACGAATCTTGCGTCTCGGCTTGGATTATTCATCATAACTCTCAGTCCAAGTCTCGGTTCGGCTGAACATCTTACATTACTAAATCTTTTAAAAACGCATCTTTGGCATTTCAAATTTAATGCCAACACCTCTCACGGGCCGGCTAGTTCATAAAGCTCGCCAGCTCCAGGTTGGGAGGACTTTGGTAACTCCCTCAACTTCAGACTTGGCCTCGGGATCGGTTTTGGGGTTGATCTCTAACGCGGCAGAAGCTATCGCTAGTCTCGCCGTAAACGAGGCTATTGCGGATATTGTCAATCGTCCTTTTGTAGTTTTCGTAGCTTAATAATTTATACATAAGTGGGAGCTCCTCGTTAACCGTGGTAAAGAAATTATAACATGATAGTCTTGTATAGTGTTAAAACATATATGTAATATGCTCAAGTGTTGTATTTTGTTTGGGTGTAGCTTCGTGAGAATAGTAGTAGTAAAAATAGCAATATTCTACGGTGAAAATAGGAAGACTTAAATTTGTAACCTCTGATGGAAGTGCAGGACAATACCTCACCATAAATCTCGAGTCTCATCAATTCCGTAGCAAATACATTGAGCGTTGCCTAAAAGTTATATTTATTGCGAGGATAATGGTAAAAAAGGTGCGACGACCAGTTGAGTGAAAGGCCCTGTCTCAGCTCTTGGCGCAATGTCCAATATCACCCCTTGTCTTATTCCGATCGGGAACGGCCGATCGAATTCAACCTTAGAGGTCAGGCCATACCATTGGCGGAAGCAGATAAAGTATGACCGATAAAGATTCAGCTGCAGTTGACTGTTGTACTTAGCTTATTTGTAAATCTAAACCCAACTTCTTTCGTGAATTAAAATACATGTTCAACAATATCTAAAGAGTACAAATAAAAATTTAAGCATAAATCCGTAGAAAAAGTTGTGCTTAGTGACTAAAATTCGGTTTGCTGGAACAATTTGATCAATTGTACTCTGTAGTCCACCGATGGAGATAATCCTGAAGTGGCTGCACAAAGCCTTTCCTCTCCACTTTCCAACGCACGCCTTCAGCAACTTTCACGACTAGATATTAACCCTGGGCTAGTATCAGGCCGCTCATTCTGACTCTATCGTGCGGAACTACTGCATAAATAAGAACCTTTACCTGAGTTTCCTATTTTTTGTTTGTTCTAAGGCAGCAGTCATTATGAGACTATTTATAATCAGCATGCACATGTAACAGCACAACCAACACAATTCACAGCCAACACTGAACTTACATGCAAAATTTCGTGGCAGGGGGAGAAAATAGCGCAAAGGTGACACGCTTTTCGGAACGATTGGAAGATTCCAATCGCTGTATAGTAATGCTTCAGAATACTTGAACGAAGGCAGAGATAAGAACAAATAGTACCAATATAAGCATCCCTTCGTTGCCAACAAGCTTAGAGGTATTATAATAGAAACCTACCGAGCGTAATGTTAACCAGCTGATGAGCTGTTGCCTGAAATCTACTTAGCTAAAGTTGACAATACAAATATCGGTAGCCTGGGGATTTTATCCGCCTTGCTCAAGGCAACGGGATTTATCCCTGGCAATTGCTAAAGTGCTGCATGAGCAACTCTCATACTTATAGCGCCAGTCGCAACATTTCGCCGGCTTCTTAGAATATACCCATATCTCATTTTCTTTACTCACTGTCTCCGTTTAGAAACAAAAAGATGGCTCCTTTAGTTCTAACTTGTCCCATTCCACTTTGGGAAAATGGCCGGTTTTCAACTTGCGTTCAAGAGCAGTACTTGGGAAACCTAGCCCCGTTCGCGGCGGTCAGCGTATCGTTGGCGCTGCTGCTGTTGTCTACATTCCAACCTTGGCGACATCTCCAACGACAACCAGAGGGGTTTGTACCGTTAGCAAGCTCCGATCCTGATACCAACCATCGGCGAACTATCGCAAACGCCCCGTCATTAATTGCCACCCATGGCTGGTGGCTCAGCCGCCTTGAAGGTTTACTCCTTGCGGCAATCACAGCCATACTTTTTTTCTTCGTCTTGTTCGTAGAACGAAGATCAGACAGCATCTCTCCGCTTGGGCTTCTCTTCATGTCGGCATATAATCTTGTCATGTGGTACGTACGGCAATGGAATCTGCCTGTGGAATCAGGAGT
The DNA here is from genome assembly GCF_003025095.1 of Trichoderma harzianum CBS 226.95. Lineage (NCBI taxonomy): Eukaryota > Fungi > Ascomycota > Sordariomycetes > Hypocreales > Hypocreaceae > Trichoderma > Trichoderma harzianum. The sequence goes on from NW_020209264.1 coordinate 761,192, forward strand.
TATGAAGCGCATTCGATCTCACTCTAGCTAGTGTGATTTACGTATTATACTGGCTCTGTCTCGTCTTTATCGTCCTATCGACCGGCAGTGAGCAGCCCAACAAGGCCTGGGCTCTTGTGAATATTCTTTTGGGTGTCCTTTTTACACTTGTTCTTCTGCTCCATTCCAGAGCACCAAATATTATTGTGGAGGCCATTTCAGGCTGGCTTTCTGCATCAATTCATTTAAGCGAAGAAACCTCAGCAAGTTTAATATCACGCTGGACTTTTTCATGGGCAGGCTCTGTTATTTGGAAAGCCTTTAGAGCTCATCTGAGTACCTCTGACCTATACGAGCTTAACTGGGATGACAAAGCCAGAATCACAAGTCGGCTGTTCAGCAAAGCCACGCCTGTAACACTGAAACTTGTTTGGAGACTCTATCACTTTACAAAACATGACTTGTTTAATCAGGGTGCGTGGGCGGTTCTCTTTAGCTTAACCAGCTTCTGCCCGGCGTTTCTCCTTCGATACATTCTTGACTACCTTGATTCGCCAAGCACCATGTCCCAAAACAATGCCTGGCTTTGTGTTGGGGGCCTTCTGGTTGCTGGAATCGTGAAGGGTATTGCAGATTGCCAGTGTGAATCGCTGGGTCGCAAAATCAGTGTAAGACTGCGGGCTATCATGATCGACCAGATATTTTCGAAAGTACTCAAAAAAGGGATCTCAAGGCCTACAAAATCATCACCAGAGGAAGGAAATTCCTCTGGCGACATTCATGCTACCGATGGAACAATTCTCAATTTAATGGCCGTAGATGCGGCTAATGTTAGTGAAGTTAGTGCACACATGCACCTCACATGGGTCAATTTCCCTCTCCAGGTTTTGGTCGCATCTCTATCGCTGTATAGCATACTAGGTTCTAGTGGCATTCTTGGCGTGATGCTAATGATTGCTCTTCTGCCACTAAATGTTTTGGTCTCAAAACGCCAGGTAGCAGCGCAAATGAAAGTGTTGAGCGCAGCCGATGCTCGTGTTCAAGCAAGCAACGAACTCATTACCAACATCCGCGTCATCAAACTCTGCGCTTGGGAAGAGGAATTTCGGAGAAAAATTCGCCTATTGCGAACGGCTGAGCTCTCGGAGCTGCGGGTTCGTTTTTTCTGGTGGTCGATATCCATGACTGTATTCTATTCCTTGCCTTTCATCACTACAATTCTAACGTTGTTCATCTATACGATTGTCGAAAAACAAAAGTTAGAAACCAAAGTCGCCTTCCCTGCTCTAGCCATCTTCGCAGTCTTACGCATTCCATTAGATAGAATGTCGTCCATGATATCATTCCTTCTTCAGGCACAGGTCTCCATCAGCCGGATTGAGAAGTTCTTGAAAGAGAAAGAGACCAGCCGAGAAGAACAGTTAATGGGAAGTGATGCGCGAATGATTGGCTTCGATAATGCTACACTTGAATGGTCAGTCCAGGACGTTGTGGGTATCGGTGCCGGAGAAGACATTCAACCCGCTGAAAATCCGCCTACGCAGGAATTTCGTTTATCAAATCTTGAAATAAAATTTCACAAGAATGGCCTCAATCTAGTTTGCGGCCCCAGTGGATCAGGAAAGTCGTCACTGCTGCTAGCGCTGTTGGGGGAGATGGAACTCCTGCGAGGCCGTGTACATCTACCACTTGCAGAGCAGCCGATTGGCGATGATACTTCAATCAGCGATGCAGCATACTGTCCACAAGAGCCCTGGATAATGAACCAGACTATTCGAGCTAATATTTTTTTGGGCTGCACTTCCAAAGTCACCGTTACAAGATGGTTCTTGATGCTGTGGCCCTAAGCCGCGACATCGCAGTATTTGAGAACGGCGGTCTTGCCATTGCGGGTGAGCGCGGTAGTCGCTTGTCTGGTGGTCAGAAACAAAGAGTTGCATTAGCAAGAGCATTGTACAGTCACGCTCAATTCCTTCTTTTGGATGATTGTCTTAGTGCACTAGACTCGCGTACTGGAAGACATATACTTTTTCACGCAATTAAAGGTCCCTTGATGGAAGGCAGAACATGTATTCTTGCGACACATCATTCTCAGCTTGTTCTCCCTCATTGCGACTATGCGGTCTTCCTGGAGAATGGCATAGTAAAGCGGCAAGGAACTGCTTCAGAGCTTATGCAATCAGGTATCACTGGGGAGAACACGCCGGCTACAAATGCGAAAGACGGGTTCAGGCCGATAGACTTTACACATCACCCACAAATGGTTGCATCTCCTTTACTTTCGCCCGGAGCTTCTGTAACAGAACCGCCAGACAGCTGGATTGGAAATATAAATGCAGTCTCGGAGACTAAAGATGAATCGATATACTGCGAAGATCAGATGAGAGGAGCTGTTTCTCTGTCTGTGATAAGAGTCTACCTCAGATCTATGGGGGGGTGGTGGTTTTGGGCAGTTGTGTTCTTTGCATTTGCCCTTCAGCAAATTACATCTCTCGGAACAAACCTCTGGATCAAGGTATGGGCTCATGAGTTCGATGAGGCAGAGGAAACGCCACCAACGTCTCATGTGAAATCTGTTTACTACCTTGCAGTGTATGGTCTCATCTGCTTGGCATACATACTTGTCTCATTTATTCGCGATCTCACGACATTCTCTGGAGCACTCAAAGCCTCAGCTCAAATACTCGACCGCTTACTAGACTCAATTATTCATGCGCCCCTGATATTCTTCGACAAGGTTCCGTTTGGTCAAATCACGAATCGTTTCTCCAGAGATGTGGAAGCAGTTGACCAAGAAGTGGCTCCTCACTCAATGAGCACATTTTATACATTCTGTTCGCTGAGCACAGTTATTATACTGATTTCTATCACGATACCTTTATTTATTCCCGCAGCAGTCATAATTTGCTTGGCCTATTATACCATCACTGTTATATACATCAATAGTGCACGGGACCTGAAAAGGATTGAGTCTGTTCAAAGATCTCCACTGTATCAGCACTTTGGAGAGGCACTTGCGGGATATGTCAGCGTGCGTGCGTATGGACACGCAAATCGATTTACAGAAGAAAATCACGTCTTCATCGACGGATACAATCAACCTTACATTCTGAATTGGGCGGCTAAAGAATGGCTGACATTACGCATCGCTTCTCTGAGCGCTCTAATTTCTTGGCTGACGGGAACTTTCTTGCTTCGGGGTTTGGGTAGAGGAACCGTGAATGCAGGGATTGAGGCCTTGTATTCACTTACACTGCCACTTTCAGCGATAACGTGCTTTGGTTTGTCCAGTTATATGCGATAGTTCAGCAGAGCTTTAACTCAGTTGAGCGGATTATGGACTACACAGAGATCAAGCGTGAGCCAAGTGAACCACTCGAGCCATCGGCCTACGACCTTTCAACACAGTGGCCTATCCACGGCCATGTGCGTTTCCAAGGATATACTGCACGGTATGCTCCGGAGCTCAGTCCAGCTCTGTTTGATTTAAATCTTGATATTCATGCTGGACAACGAGTAGCGGTAGTCGGGCGTACCGGGGCGGGCAAAAAGCACATTGGCGCTGGCCCTTATTCGAGCAGTGGAACCTGACGCCGGCCGCATCACTATTGACGGCATAAGCATTGCCTCAGTACACTTGGTGCGTTTACGACGGGCAGTAACTGTGGTACCACAAGATCCTACTCTTTTTGGGGGCAGCTTGCGCCATAGCCTGGATCCGTTGAACCATTATTCTGACGATGATCTTCATGATGTGCTACGAAGATTACAGTTCTTCCAATCTCTACCCTCTGGAGATCTAGACCATCCGGCTGCGGCCTTATCAATGGGTCAACGCCAATTGGTTTGCATCGCGCGGGCACTACTCCGTCGCTCTCGGATCCTCATTCTCGATGAAGCCACGGCATCCATTGATCATGCCACGGATGCTTTAATCCAGGCAGGGCTGCGATCTAGTATTGCGGATGGAATAACCGTTTTAACCATCGCCCATCGCCTCCTCACTATTGCAGATTATGATCGTGTGATGGTCTTGGATTCTGGTCGGATTGTAGAACAGGGATCCGTCGCTGAGCTTTTCCAAAAGCGAGGCGATGGTGCCTTCTTTCGGCAACTGTGCGAGCAATCAGGGGATTTGGCTCACATAGAGCGAATTGTACGGGGCTTATGAATGAACTGATAATTTGTGAAGTATATGATAAGATAAACTTTCTTTTACCGTTTTTTCGGTTAAATATATTATATCGATTGAGTATATTGTGCGATGTAGTGGAACTACTGACGTTCCTTGACTCTAGCGTCATTTAATGGTAGTGACAACCAGCTATGGAATTGTGAACTAATGAGGTGGTTTTAGAAGTTGACTTAGCCAAATGACTTCGCCTCAGCTATCAATGACTCAAGGAAGTTCACTCATACTCGCATTTTACCGACCTCATACCACAGTCATAAGGGAGCACCCCGAATGATGTGATCGACTGCTCATTTCATCTTATAATGACAGTTGGGAGGAGTGGTTATATATTCGTTTCATCTTAATTTAATTTGGCTACTGTACATATATTGCAAATGTGAGCAGTCTCATGTATTGGCTATCTTTCCAAACATAGACTCAACGTTATATTAGATGTTGACGCAGCCATAAATTCGAGCTAAAGTTCCAACAACCGTTTGAACATCTTCATAGTGATTCAGACTGATACGACTACGAAATCTCTATAATAAATCGAGCCGCACGCTCGGCGATGCCGTATACTGCTGTTTGAATATGCGCAGACGGAAGAACGGGTATAATGCTTGCGTCCACAACGCGCAAATTGTTGGTGCCGTAAACGATCAGTTCCGGGTTTACCACTCCGCCGTCTTTCTTGGGGAGCATTGCACATGTTCCAACAGGGTGATATATAGAAAGCGTAGTGTTGAGAACGTACTGGCGCCAGTCCTCATCCGTCTGTACAGCCATCCCCGGTTCGAACTCAGATACCCATGCTGAAGAGAGCGGCGACGAGTTTGCAATCTTGCGACAGTATTTGATAGCCTCGATGGCGGCCTGCACGTCGTACTCGTTAGATAGGTATTGTGGGTCAATTAGCGGTTTCGTATCGACATCGGCAGACGTTATATGAATGTTGCCGCGGCTGAGAGGATGCATAACGACGCCAATAAGCGTGAAGAAGCCCTTTCCATAGAGAGGAGAACCGATGGTGGGGTATCCCTTTACTCCAGTGTAGCCATCTGAGAAAATGACTTCCACTTGCGGCGATAAAAGTGATCCAATGTACTGTAGCTTTTTCTTATCGACAACAGACCCAAGGGAAAGTACCACATTCTGGGCGAGAGAATTTAGCTTCGCAGCCATATTGCCTACCACCTGGTGCCAGTTCAGATAACTGTACCCACTACCAGTGTAGTCATATAAAGAAGTCTGTTTTGCATGCCATAATGCCAGCTGTGTGGCCGCATATGTGGTGTTGTACTTGAGTATGTCAAATGATGTAAAATTGTCCTTCAATTGGTATGATGCTTGGTACCGAACGTGGTCTTGCAAATTCTCTCCTACACCCTCAAGGTCAATAATCTGATCTATACCAGCCTTAGATAGCACCGCCTTGCTACCTATGCCGGACAGTTCTAGCAGGCCAGGGCTTTGGATAGCGCCACAAGATAGAATAACTTCTCTTCTGACACTGATGATGGTGCCGTCTTGCAGCGTAACACCGGTCGCAGTATGTGAGTTTCGACCCTTCCGTAAATTCACTTTGGCTACGCGTGTCTCTAGTAGCAGATGTAAGTTGCTCCCCGATTTCGGGATATAAGAATTAGCGGCGTAGGACCTCGTCCATGTTCGAGAGTCGATGTTGCTGGGCTGGTTCATATACCCTATAGGATTGCCACCTAAAGAATTTAAGTTATGAGGGATTCCCAGATCAGCCATAGATTGCAACCAGAGTTCTTGCTGCGCGGGTATAACCCTATTTATTATGGTATGGATTGGTCCACTGGTGCCAACTCCTTGGTCGCCATAGTTGGATGAGTTGATACCGGTAAAGGTCTCCACGTCCTTCATTGCGGCGATCATATTCTTCCAGTTCCAAGATGGGTTACCGAGTTGCTCCCAGCCGTCGTATTCCTCAGCGGCGGATCGATCCCATGTCATCAAGTTCAATGCTGAGCTTCCTCCAAGCACTTTGCCTCTGTTAGCTCCGAGAACTCGCCCATTGAGTCCAGTTTGCGGTATAGTCGTAAAATTCCAATCATAAAGAGTGCCGAGCGTCGACCCCTTCATGCCGGGGATATTTATGCGATCTTCGTCCAACGCCTCAGGGCCGGCCTCGATCAGCAGGATGGTTTTATCTGGCAGGCCTTGGCTTAGCCTAGTCGCTAGTGCTGAGCCAGCTGTGCCTCCTCCCACCACCACCTACAATAAAGTGTCAGTAGCTACAATTCTAGTTTATAGCGAGTCTACTAGAAGATGAAGACTTTTCAAGACGGCGCTGAACATACATAGTCATAAACTTGAAGTTGATCGGAATTGGAACCAGCTGTGGCAATTGAGGCGGCCACAGCAGCCACGAGCCAGGCTTTTAAGGTCGACCGTGTCATTCTCTTTATTAACAACGTGGTTGAGCCTAATAGAGGCCGGGGGAGATTAAAGCAAAAAGAGGCGAAAGAAAACAGCCTGAGCATTCACAGATATATACAGTCTCCCGATAGCCCACAAAACCCACTTCCAATGATAAATCGCAGGATATCTACGTTCTTCATAGTCTGCGCTGCAATAGGTGCAAAAGCTATAACGAAACACCACACCGCCTTTGTGTTACATTCGGGCAACGCACACAAAAACTTCGTTGCATATTGCCTAAATGTGCCGTTTAGAATCGACCAACAGCTCCGGGCAATTTCGGATCTTGACACTTCTACTCCATAGAGGAGAAAGAATAACGCTCATTCACTCGTATTCGGCGCGGAAGTCTTCTGATTTCGCCATTCTAACCGAAGTGAACCCTGCTGTCGAAAGGGACATCTTGGCCCCGAGACCAGGGTCTGGAGATGCACACTGGTTAAGAACCCTTGTCATGGGTCCAGAGTTAGCATGGGTAAACCAACAGCCTTAAAAGCTGTAGGGAATCGTGTGTCACCTTCGCTACTACGGAACAAGGATCGGGGAATCCGGAATGACAAGACCACGCAGTCTCCTCAGCATGAATCCTTCCGCCATAGCTTGTACGTGTCTTCCATGTGTCTCAACCGTAGAATGCAGTTTAGCAACAGGCCAACGACCTCAATTTCTTACCTCCATGAAGAAAACGACGCCAACAATTTGCAACCAACATCAACGATACCTTACCTCGAGCCCCCAGGTCGCAGATTGCCGACATGCTGTACGAGTTGCAGTCACTTATACATAAGACCAATGGCTATTAGCGGAATAGGCTATGTCACAGGCTTCCCTGTACCATTTAATTGTCCAAGCTTCTGATCCAAGTCAACTAGAAAAGGTAGCTCCAGGGCACCTTTGCCAGCGAGGATCATTCAGGGGATGGCAAAGTTCGTTCTCTATTATACGTGCTGTGCGTCGATTGATAAGGTGCGCATGACCATAAATACGGCTTTACATTTTTAAATGCTTATTCTCTGCGAGTGTGATAAGATCAGTCATCATGACTCGCACACCACCACCTGATCCTCTTCCACCGAACCAGAATATCGGAATTACACTCATTGTCGTTACGAGCATTCTAACTGGCTTTATGCTTCTAACGACTGGCCTGAGGATCTACACTCGCTTTTCTCTCAATGCGCAGGGCTTGGATGACTACTGCATCATTATCGTTAGTGTTTTAGCACTTGCTCGAATGGCCATTCAAGTGGTGCAAGTTGCAATTTATCACAACGGCCGCCACCGTTGGTATATTAGCGAGTCTGACTACATCAATAACAATATGTTGGGGTGGTACGCACAAATTCTCCTTTTTGCTAGTGTGTGTTTCCTGAAGTCATCCATTTTATTCTTGATCATACGTCTTAGGGACGAACCAAAGGTCCGCCGAACCCTTTATGCCGTGGTCATAGGGCTCTTCGCTACCAACTTTGGTTCTATTTTCATTCTCGTGGCAGAATGCTCTCCCCCATCCGTGTACTGGACCCAAAAAGGTGGGAAGTGCTGGGATACAAGGATTCGCATATATGCTATATATCTTACCATAGGTAAAGTTGAAGTAGATTTCGTAATACTGGTAGAAGCCGCTAACATCTTATGTCCTTCGCAATAGCATATTCAGTAGCAACTGACATACTCTGCTCGTTGCTTCCTTTGTATGTTGTGTGGGGCGTTGGTATCAAGATGCATACCAAAATCGCTGTGTGTGGCTTAATGAGCCTTGGTCTCCTGTAAGCCCATTGTGACAACCTCGGAGCTTTATTCATGATCCTTAATAATAGCTAAGTTGTCTGTGGTAGCGCTACAGCGTTCGGTGTGGCTAGGGCCGCTTCTCTCGGCCTGGTGACAATCGATCTCAGCTGTATGTAGATCATCTCCCTTAATTCCTCGGGACCTCTTCTATATCAACCCACCTAACAGAACGAACGGCAGGGGATTACGCAATATCGGCGATTTGGTCCAACCTTGAACTCTTCTTAGGTATCATCGCCGCAAATGTCGCTATCTCACGCTCCATATACGCTTTTTTTCGTCAAGATAAGACGGCCGCCAGTGTGTCGGGTTACAGTTCCGCAAATATCCGTTTGGGCTATTTGAAACACGACGAGCTACGCAATAATACTACAAGTAACTCAACCTTAGCGATTATCCGTCGGCCGTCTGTTTCCAAAAGCGAAGGAAGTGAAGCCCCTTTGACAGCTATGTCTTACACGGTGGCATCGTCCTCAGCGCTAGACAAACTGGATAAATTCGCTTAAACAGGGCAAGATATCAGGATTAGAGCTAGTTCAATCGTAATTACAATTGAATCCAGCATATATGGAGGCATTAATAACTATCCAACGGTTGTATACTATGTAAGAGTCGTTGGGCTTGATTACCTGTGACTCATAGGTTTGTAGCGGTGGGGTTCGGTGGTAGGAAATAGGACAGGTTGGGGGGGTAGGCGCGATCTCTGTTGCTTAAATAAGTACCAAAATCCTGCCACCTTCCTTTCAGTAGAACTTTAATTATCGAATCGTCTCCGTTGTTAACTTTTGATCGTTTCATCTGCGTTTACGACATTATGGGCTTTACTAATCTCCCAGCCGGCACTGGCCTTACTGGTAAGCTGTTGTACAAGCCGGAAACGTCCATCATGAATTGCTGACAACGATGCAGTGCTTAATAACTGGTTGCTGACTCGTTCTTATATCACCGGGTATGTTTAATTCCCTCCGAGTATTCTCGATAAATCCCACTTATTAAAGTTTCATTATCGTGAATAGCCACGCTCCTACACAAGCCGATGTTGCCTGTTTCAAGGCTCTCAAGAGTTCTCCGGATATTGCCAAGTACCCCCATGCCGCTCGATGGTTCACACATATCGCCACTTTTGAAAGCGAATTTTCTACTCTTAGTGAAGATGCCACCAAAACCCTATACTGTCTAGGGTCCGGAGGTCGCTGAGATCACCGCGCACTTCTCTGTGGCTCTTGCAGCTGATGATGATAATGATGACGTCGACTTGTTCGGTAGTGACGATGAGAATGAGAATAAAGAAGTAGTCCGTATCCGCGAGAAACGTCTAGCTGAGTACCGCAAGAGGCGGGAGGGCAAAGCCAAGCCCGCTGCTTAGTCTCTTGTTACTCTGGACGTGAAACCTTGGGGTATGTCACAATCTTGACCTGTATTCAGCTCTTCGAGTTTTGCCTCCTCATAGAAGTTTGGACTTTCGGCGGGCAGTTGATTCAGTATGAACTGACTAGCTTTGCAGATGATGATACTAGTATGGTTGCCCTCGAAGCGGCTGTTCGTGGTATTGAAAAGGATGGCTTGGTATGGGGTCAATCTAAGCTAGTAGCCATTGGATTCGGCATCAAGAAGCTGCAGATCAATCTAGTTGTTGAGGATGACAAGGTGTCTACTGATGACCTTCAGGAGCAAATTCAGGATTTCGAGGATTATGTTCAGTCTTCTGATGTTGTTGCTATGCAGAAGCTTTAAGCTGGTTCTGAGGAGTAAACCATGCCACGCTAGATACGAATATTCATAGTATAAGGAGAAGTGCAAGCAATCGTCGGTTGGAATTTACGTGGAAATTACTCTGATATACAAAGACGTGCAAATGGACAATAAGCCAGACATACACAAAAGTAGCTATAAAACACGACTTATTGTTATTTTTTCTGCTTTCGATAAGTAATAACTGACCTGCCTTATCTCACAGAAAGGCATTCTCAATGGCGACGACAATCTACTAGGTAGGTAGATTAAATGCAACTAAACAATACAGCCCGTGCGAACAACCTATCCAATCATCCCAAAGCTCAGTCTACAGGGAATGATCATCTTAACGACTACTGACTAGAAGCACGCATAGGTCCAATACCCGGGAATTGGGCTGATACGCGCATCATTTTCAGGGTCTTGTAAATATTTATCTCAGTGATAACGCTCATTTGCTAGCATCTCTCAACTAGTTACATGCGCCGTAAGTCGCGACGATAACATGTTCGCCCTGTTTAATAGCAGGGCTATGCATCCGGCTGTACGCCAGGTCGAAATCGCTATGTATGAAGCTAGCGAGTTCCCATGTGGTGAATTCAATTAAAGGTCAAGTACTTGGACCTATAAGATTTGTTGAATGCGTTTGTCACAGTAAGAAAGGCAAGAACAACAAGAAACAGAGGGTGATAACGGATACAAAGTAAGAATTGCTATGAGGAATCGTTGACACGGCAAGTGAGCAGGCTGCAGTGGAATCATTGGGGGGAAAAAATGCAGCTGCTTACAGGTCACACTAGATATTTTGCTCATGCCATTAATGAACTGCCCTAATTGGTAATAGTGACGTTGTCCCGTTCTCTGACAACCGTTGATGCACGCTTCCTACATGCAGCGGTGGCTTTTTGCACTACTATGTACTACTTGTAGAATCTTCGATAGAACGCATTTATACTCGATTACAAGGATCGTAACTTAAAACACAGTCCAAACGACCGCGGTCATGATGTTTTCAACAATTATTATGCCTCACTGTGATGTCTTTGTATATATTACCTTTTTTTGGGTTATCATTATACTATCCATCTCGTATAGGGTACGTGATACAGTTGTTCGTTTTGGCAAATTATGAAGCATAAAACTTTTTTATGAAGAATCCAACGATAAGAGCTATCTGTTAGTGCCTGATACGCTTCCACTGCGTGTACATACTGGTCTACGGAAATCAGTATGGTTAGACGAAGTAGTCTGAGTTTGGTGCGGAATGGGGTTATAGTCCCAAGTCCAGGCTGGGATTATAGGGCGGATGGAATCGAATCATGCGGCGATTGCTTGGACGTCCTTGAAGAGTTTTCGTTGCTATTTGCGAAACTATCAGTTCCGAGTTCCATCTTTTGGACGACAAATTTGCGTTGGATCAACACGTACCGTGAAGAAAACCGAAACGACTAAACAGACTGCGCCTCCCACAAAGACAGGCACGAATACACTCCGAAGGGCCACCACGATAGACGCAATTGCTTGGTCACGGAGTGCATCCGGAAGAGATCTGATAAAGTCACCACTTGTGCCCGCAATTGCAAACTGAAGCTGTGACCGAGGTATGTCGGGTAGAACCGACGAAAGACCAGCTAGCGACTTATTGATGAAGATGGATCCCGCAATGGACAGACCGAGTGCAATTCCGCCAAGCTGGGCTATCGAGTTTTAAAGCCTGTCAGACCATTTCATTGTAAATAAGGTGTATTGACTGCGCTTACCGAGCATCATGAAACTGATGGCATATGCTAGGTCGGTTGGAGATACCACAGCCTGTATCACAGCATATCCAGCTTGAACAAAACACCCTGTCCCGGCACCAACCAATACCTCAAAGCCATAAACACTAGCAGAGGATGTTTGTGGTGTAATTCGATCTGCCTTGCATTATTACCCACATTCCAATCATGATGACTAGTGACTTACAGAGTAGAGCTCCGCCGATGACTGTTAACACACTTCCAGCCGTATACCATGGCTGAAAGTAGCCGAACTTTGACATTAGGTGGCCATTGCAGAGTATAAGCACGCTTAAAGTGACAATCATTGGCAGTAAGCGGACTGCCGATTTGATAGCGTCGTCACCACGAGTAAATTGAAAGTATAGAGGGATATAATAAATGGGGACGAACGCGGAGGTGTTGATTGCCGACGCACAGATATACAAGAGTACGGCATTAAATTTGCCTAGAAATTGGCAGGGAAATATTCTATCAGTCCCACTGGTGAATAGTGACAGGTGCTGCTGAATGCCGAAGCCAAGAAACAATACGCCCGACGTGATGAATAGGGCAATTGTTTGGCCACTTCCCCATGCATACAGCGCACCGCCAAAGTTGATGGCCATGAAAAGGGACATGATGGCACCGACACTTAGGATGGTACCAAAGAAGTCGAATGCACAAAGCAGACTAACAACTTTGACCCCAGGTCGTGGTTTGAATGAAGGAATCAGCCAAATATAAACAGGCGCGAAAAGCGCTGCTACACACAGGTTCATATAAAAGGCCCATCGCCATGTGGCCTTCGATTCTGCAAAAGCGCCGCCAACCACTGGTCCAAGGACAGTGCCAATGCCCCAGATTAAGCCCCTAACATCCATGTTAACCATTAAAAAAAGTCAAACGAGCACTATCCACTTACACGAAGCTTAGATAGCCTGGCCTTTCTTTATCAGACGTGTTGACGGACAGGAGGGTCATAACTCCCAAATACATGCCGTTGCCGCCCATCCCAGCCAGAACACGGCCAACGATGAGGGCTTTCATAGTAGGAGCTGCGCCACAGAGGGCTGAGCCAATGTTGAAGAGCACAGAAGACAAAATGTAAAGCCATTTCGCATTAAAAAGCCCATATAATCTGCCAAAAGGTAAGACCACAGCCGTACCACCGAGGAGAAATCTGCAGTGGTGAAGAGTAAGTCAGCTAGGCAGCTTAAGAATTGCAGGTTTTGACTTTTGACTCACCCAACTGAAAGCCACGGCAGCTCTGCAATGTCTCCAAGATCATTTACTGCAGCCTTATTCCCAAGTCTCGTTAATCGTCTTCTTGAAATAGGCGGGGAATTGTCATTTGGATGACCTTACAGGTGTTACATCAGCAACAACAGTATTGTCCAAAGCATAGAGAAAGATGCTGGAAAGGATTGCGATCACGACCATGGCCCACTGTTAATGAAGATGATTATATTAGCCAGGCGCAACACACAGAACTCCAAGATAGAACTTACGGACAGGCCATGAATTTGCCTTGGTGAAGGAGCTGGATCGGTACCCGCCACCTGGTTGTTGTCGGTATCTGGGGAAGAGAGAAAGAATTCACCACCATCGCTACTTCCTGGTGATTTATACGTTTGCGACATCTGTATCGACATCTTCGACTCATCCATAAGTCTTGAACCGTTGTGAAGGGTGATAAGTACTAACGCAGAGTTTTGCTATTTTCGGGTTTCCTAATTCTTGACTACATCACGCTTCTAAGTGGTATGTTACGCCTATTATATAGTTCGTCGCGTGGCGGCATTGTCCCACTTCCAAATGTTCAGCGATCCATACCAGGGTTTACATCACTTCTACTTACATGTCTCAAGTTGGGACTCGCAGTCTTTGAAAGAACATTAACAATCACATAAACTAGTGTTCGTAATCAAGGGATTTTGGAAAAGAATGAACACAATGGCTCGCTTATTGCAGATTTGGGTTGCAGAGCCGTCTTCCGGATCAGGAAATTTGCACGGAAATATTTGGGAGGGCGGAGACGGAGTATCTCGGAACACCCTGGGGGCTGCTGAAATAGGTAACTTTCTCGGAAATGGTGAGCCAGAAGGATTGAATAGGCAACTTGTCCGGAAATGATGACGAGACACCTTCGTCCCCCGTGATTTGTAAATAGACCAAACGAACGGCTTCCAGTCGCAAATATTAGCAACATATTTCACAGTGTTTTTTTTTCTTCAAGCTGTATAGGTTGTGGCTTGAGGAGAAAGCGAATCACGTAGCATGTTAGGAATAAATGGACCGTTTGATGGTTCAAATCCTTCATTCTATTACCCCATCCCATACGCGCCTCTCGTTAATAAAGAGAGGAGCATCATTTTTAATGCACTTCGAGAGTCCACAGACACATCTTCTAGTGAAACTCCGCAAGCTTCCCTCCTACATCTACAGGTACCCCACCTTTTGGGTGCCTAACCACCAAAAACCCTCACTCTGTTTGACTAGCTATCAGACAAAACGACCTCGTTTTTTACTTTCACGGTCCCATCTGGGGACTCTGGAGAGATGGCAACATCTACAAACCCTCCGGATAACCAGAACAGAACGAACCCCGTCGCCCCCGGACCCGCGACAGTCTTTCAATTTCAGAAGGAGACGACCCCCTCAGGCCCAAGCACGGGAGAGGTCATGGTCCTCCCCTTCACCCCCAAGAAGAAAAGGCGCTTCGGAGAAGCCCTCGGTATGGACAAAATGCCCACACCCAGCTTCAACAGAGCAAAACCAAGCACAGCGGCGACATCGACCGCAGCGCAGACAGCCTCGAGAGGCCTCATCGCCTCCATTTTCAGCGGTGCAAAGGAAGCCACCGACCCAAGCAAAGAGGGGAAATCACTCACCAAAAACAAAATCATGAGCCAAATCAACGAGATCAACGCCCAACAACGGGCCAGACAAGACGTGGTATTGAATATAGCTATGGCTATCGACTCCTGCCTGGCGCAATACACATCCCAACTCTCCTCAGCGGTGGCAGAACAGGTCCGAACATGCCTGAACACCGCACTCGAAAACTTCGTCACCTCCCACATCAACCCAGAGGGGAGGCCCAAAAACCCTGAAAAAATGGGCAGCAAGGAAAGAGCTGCCCAACCATCTGAGACAGCGTCAGCCAACTCATCTCGCAGCGAGGAAGGCAAATCAAACGGCCCCAAGAACCCCACCACAACGGGACCTCCCGCAGCCACTGGAAAAGTGGGCCAGAAGGCCCCCAAGGTCACGTGGGCACAGGTCGCGTCGCGGAACACCACTCACAACAAAAAGCCGCAAAATGACAGCAACACCCAGAAGAATCCTGCTCCCAGCAGCGAGGGGCCGGCCCCCGCTGACAGAAAACAGAACAAAGACAAAATCACATCGGGCAACCAAAAGCCCGATGACCGCATCTTCATCCGGGTCCCGCCAGACCATGTCTGGAGGAAGATGACGGCCATCGGGGCTAAACAGGAACTGATCAGCCTCATGAAACTCAACGTCGAAGACATTACCTACTTCCAGGAGGTCCGATCGGGTTTCGCCCTCCGGGCAAAGGATCAAAACACCAAGAACAAAATCATCGCTCTCAAGCCAGCCGCAGAGAGCAACGACCTAAAAATCGAAGAAGCATGCACATGGAAGATCTTCCTCGTGCGTGGCGTGCCGAAAACTTATACTGACATGAGCGGGACCCACCCCACGGACGCGCTAATCCCCGAGGAGGCGCGCGCCAGGGCTGGGGCCAAGAACCCACCAGTGGCCTGCCGCAAGGCCCCCTTCGGGGAATCTCTTGACACCTGCGGCTACTTCATCTCGTTCAAGGAGAACGTCAAACCCGGCTTCAGACTATTCAATATCTCCCACCCGGCGGAAGTCCGGGTGCAGCAGCCCCGGGTCACTCAGTGCCAACGGTGCCTCGGTTTCCACAATCCCCGGAACTGCACCAGAACAGAAAGGTGCCTTAAATGCGGCAGGCCGTCATACAGGCACACCGACAACATGGCAGACTGCCCGTCCCCCCCGCAGTGCGCCAACTGCAATGGCCCTCACACGGCAGACTCCCTAAAATGCCCTGCTAGACCGGCGGTCAGGAACGGGGAAAAAGTGCACACAACCCGGGCCCAACTCCAGGCAATCCGGGAATTGGGCCAGCAGGAATACAACAAAGCCAACCCACCCAAACCCAAGCCTGCCCCCGCCCCGGCCCCCAATGCCGAGAAAACGTCTAACCCGGAAACCCGAACGGGCCCCCGCATACGGCTGCCAATATCCAGCTCGGCGCCACCCTTCCCCCCTCAGGCCCCGGCCAAGAAGGTCATAGTCGAAGTCGACCCGGACGAGGAGGACCCCCACGAGGGAGCCTCCCCCGCCAGGTCGGCAGTCCACGTGGCCGGCCCGGACAGCGAGGAGGAGGACGTAGAGACAGAAGGGGACGAAAACATGCTTGACGCTCCCCCCGGAACTGACGGACCCCTCGATGCGAGCCTATGAACGATAGGCCCCGTCGCAGCCGCCGAAGAAACACTGGCCTCAAAATCTTCCAAGCCAACGTCGGGAGGAGCGGTCCATACCAGGACATCGCCCTATCGCTGGCATGGGAAGGTGGCTACGACATTGTGCTGATCCAGGAACCCTACGCCCAATGGGACAGGGTGTCGAACAGAAGGCAAACCAAGAATCATCCTGGATATCAAGCATACAACCCCCTGAACAGCTGGAGGGACGCCAGACCCTCAGTTCTCACATTCGTTAGAATCTCTCCGAACCTCCCCAGCAAACAACTCTCTCCCCCAGGCCTGGAGGACGGATGC